>NW_028301576.1:366250-727500 GCF_042242905.1 Orbicella faveolata | reverse complement strand
TGTAAAAACTGCCCATAGTTACTACCAATTTTATCAAATATCACATAACAATGCATCTGAGCAATTACCCTGATCTGTTGTCGTGCACTTTCCACATCTAAGGGTTGACCAGCAATTGAAACCTGCAAGTAGAGGCATGCTTAGAACATTTCAACACTGACAAACTTGGCCAATTTAGATGCTATGAGTTTTGCTCAGAACTGTCAGAGGAATGTTCTCATGACATGTCTTAGGTCCCATTCACACATACACTTAATCTGGATTTAAACAAAGGAATTTGAGAGCAACTCAACATAAGAGTTACACTACATTTATAACTATAATAATTACATAATTAAACCAGATTTTCTTTTTAATCCTTTGTGAGTCATGAATAAATTAAGCCTACTTTTACTCTTAAGTTAGCCAAATCTGGGAAATTTGTGGGATATATGACATGATTACATGGTTGGATCAGCAGAACATTTTTAGGCTGGAGAAGAGGTAAAATCAGTTAACTCTCACATTTCAATTCTTATAAGTAATTTAATAAGTAATTAAAGTTAAAGTTAGGTTGGCATCTCTGAGTACCCTCTTAAAAATGCAAACCGTGCTGATTGATAAAAAGGCATTTAAAAACTCCCTGAATTGATGAACTTATAAGCACACATATTAATTAAGTTACCTCTAAAACTTGAAATAATAAATCATTATGTAAGTATGTATTAGCGATAACAATACCCTACTTGATTGCTCTTTTCATTTGTTGTTCCTCTGTTTGAATCAGGAAAGTGAATATGGCATCCAGTATCCTGCATAACTGCACAAAATTATTAACAATATTATTAAGAAAATAGAGAACTACATGTACCATACTGGGGTAGATCTGTAGCTGTGGTGAATGGTTCCATCCAGGGGACTTAGCAGGTTACTTCTTAAACTGGTTCTTGCACAATAACAAACCATTTTCCCTGCCAAATTATAGTTATCAACAGTTTAGAGCTACCCTAATTTTTTGGAGTAGCAGTTGTGCCAGGAATGTTGAGAAAAGAGCCAGCATAAGTGAAGAGGTCCAAAAATTTCTGAGGATGTTCCAACGATTTCAGAAAACATTTTGAAGATTTTTTGGTCGCAGTACCAGGATGTGTTTTATCAATCATAACATTGTCAAAAGTAACTTTTCCCATGAAAATCAGAGAATTTGGAGAGGCATACCATAATTTACATTAAAGGGTTTTTCTTTTTTGCATCAGTCCCAGTTTATGTATTTCTTAAAAGCATATTTTCAGCTGGGTGTAATAAATTAACCTGCAGGGATGCACTGGCATGAGATCAAATTTTGAGACCCACAGGTGAAAGACTCACACTAAGGTGTGAGAATTAATGGCAGGTACATTATTACGCTATTGCTGTACATGATGACCCAAATTTAAGAAATCATATATTGTGTATTAATATCAATATTATGGAAATATATACACCTCGCCTGATGTTCCCTCCTCCTTTGCCAATAATATGTGAATGGTCAGTATGAGATACATCCATTTTAAGTGTCACCCTGCTCGACTATAAAGGAGACATCAAAATCAAGGAATGGTCAACAAACATGCGGCTCAACTGTGCACAGAAATACAGTGTAATGCACCTGAGGCCTTACAGAGTTGACAATGATTCAAAAAGCTTTTCTAAGAATACTATTTTAATCTCTAGTATACCTTTGTATCCAAGACTGCCATGACTTTCTCTTTTGCTAGTCGTACAGAATCAGGCAGGCCTTCTACCTTAATATGTGGATCTGAATAACAGGCGATAAAATTGCAGTATATTAATTATAAATAATTGCAGAATGATTAAATTAATTACTCACCAATCAGACTACTCAGCCAATCTCAAACCGTAGTTAAACCAAAACCAAAACCAAAGTAATTGTCTAATTACTTTCAACACTCCAATGAAAACTGCTCTAATTGTAGTAATTGCTGTTCCTTCTTTTGTGTTGCCTGTTTTTTTCATATTTTTCAATCACCATCAATTTAACAAATTGATGTCAGTTTTTCATGTGTCTGTTTTGTTATTGATCATGATTTTCATCATAACACTGTCAAAGTAACTGTGGATCCACGAGGCGATAGCTGTAGCTCATTGTCAATAACAGGACACATGCATTAAAAACTGACATCAATTTGTTTTACATGATAACAAATTGTCAAATTGTCCACTCTCGCTTGTTGACACATCGCATAAATCATAAATTCATGTGTCTGTCAACTTATTGACAATAAAAATTAGCCAATGAGTACGCGAGAATTTCAGCAGTTATCGTAAAACACCTCTTTTTCTTTAACTCAAAGACAACTTTTTTGGGTTTTAAATATTATACAAGAACTATAGAGCCTGTTTGTAAACACTTCTGCTTCTCTGTGAGAATTGTTATGCAAGAAAAATGCAATGAACAAGCACAATGAATACCAAGGCTTAATTTCAATCAAACAGTGAGAATTGAAAACTAGCGCTCCTTTATATAGACCTGTAAAACTGTGTTTCTCCCCAAAGCACAGGTCTTTGACACAAACTATCACACTATTGAGACAAACAATAGTAACAAGAAAAAAGTACAGTAAAATATATCTGCTTAAGAAAAACAGTTTAAGTTTCAAAGTAAATAAGGATACCACAAGAAAATTGAGTTGGCATATTCCCAAGACTTCATATAATTTAATAAAGTTTCACAGAGCAGATGGTCTTTGAGGAACTGTTATCATTACTCCACATAAAACTTTCTCTTTGCCAATGCAAACAAATGAAAAGGATATGGCTTCATTTTCAATGAAAAGGGTCAGTTTACATGAAGAACAGCTCCAGCTATGTAATCATATTGCATTACTTTTAATTCACTTAGCACAAATTATACCTATGAGGCCGTACTATAGTTTGTCCCTGCAAAAATCGATACTTTGCAAACTGACAACTCCAGTGTTACAATTTATTTATCAAATATCTGATTATGATATCAAAAAAGTAATAAGAATAAAACTATAAAGCAAAAAGATATAGAAAATGTATATAACAAAATCATGACACCATCTTGTCTACAAGACACAACATTATAAACAAAAACAATTACTATTTCATGAACGATGTTCGAAGAGTACATTGTTAAATATCAAGATGCAAAACAAAGATAAAAAGGAAAAAAATTAACACAATTTGCTTTGTAATTAAAAGTGTACTAAAATTTGCAAATTTCTCACAAAAAAAGAAAAAAATATTAATTATATTAATTGGAAACTTAGATATAAAACTTAAAACCCCTGCTGAACGATATTGCTACTAATGATGCTAAAAATTGTGTAAGTTGTATACATATTGCTTCATTCTGAGAATCAGCAGGACTCCGTTTGAAAAAAATGGATTTTAACATGAAATGCCTAATTCAATTTACCATGCACTGCAAAGATGAATATGTGTTGATTCCATTGCTGTATTATATTAAACTGGTAAGAGGGGTATGACTAGCAAATCGAACCCCTCCTTATACAGATGCTTATTTATACAGACCAGCAGTACCCATGGTCCCAGCAAAATGCCCAATTTTTTGGCATACAATTTCCATAAAAATCTTTTGTTATGCAGAGGCTCTCTAATACAGACACTGGCAACTAAATGTCGACCCCCCAGTGAATTTTCACTTAAGCATAACCTCTTTATCACTGATAAACCAGTGATAATTTTGTATTCAATGCAGTTTACTATTTGTTCTATAATGTAGATGAACAGCAACCAAAAGTAACATTAGTTATCACCACTTATCAGTGGGATTTCTAGTCCTTTGAAGACCAAGCTCCACAGCTGATGTCTTGTAGAATAACATGCAATAGTGTGACTGTGACCACTGAATGGCTATTATACAATTTAGATGCACCTCAAGGACATGCTTGAGTAGGTTTTGACTGGAAAAACACTTCATGCAAGTGCCGTCAATGGAGCCTTTGCAATGACATTATAAGTGTGATCTTTATAACACAGACCCCTCTCTAACATGGCCACTTTGTTCTGCCCCTTACATCCATATTAGAGTGATTGGAGTATTTTTGCAGCCTCTCATTGTGAAAGGGGTAAGCCATGGGTACAAGGTCCACTTATCATTTTGAATGTGTTCCGAACCATGACCAATAATTATTGAGGATGTTGCAAATGGTATTTTTCAAAAGGTAACGACATCTTCAACTTTAAATTCAAACAGGTTACGCAAAGCAAGTGAACCACCAAAAAGTTGCATCGCAGCCTAACAGCCCATGCACAGGGCCATAGCTAGTAACAGGAAAACCAATCAAGGCACTTGCCTCAGTCATTGTTGTTGTTGTTGTTGTTATTGTTTAGAGTCATCATAAACACCCTAAATACCTAAGAAGAGAATTTAACCATGCACATTACCTCAGTCATAATTCTTTCAGGGACATAAATAGATGCCTCATTCCTAATTTTTCCTGGCTTCAGTCCTGAAGCACATAAACCAAGGACACCTAAGAGTTTTCAACCAACCACAGGACAAGTTTCAGGGGAGCAAGAGAAACTTAGGTTGGTTTGTACTGGCATGAATCATGCTCATGTTCGAAGTTTGTTGATTTGAATGACATGACAAACAAGTGACAAGTGCCAGTGAAAGGACAGTAGAGCTAGACATATGTGTGTGAATTCCTAAAGAACTAAACATTGGTCATTTATTTACACTTTCAGGCATTTACATGCACATACATCTTAACTCAACCACTCTGAACCAAACATTTAAACACTGTTGACTTTCATGTGTCGTAGTTTGTTTTTCGGTATATAATTGAAGGATAATTTATTTAATTTTGTTCTTTGTCCCCAATGCGCTGAAAAGGCTGACTGATCAGAGACATCCTAAACTCTTAATCTATGCAAGCTCTATGATGAGAGTAGATAGCAGAGTGTAAAAATAACAACTATTATGTTTCAATTTGTTCTGCTTTCTGCACTGAGCTGTTTTTGAGAAAAAATACACTTGAGGTTGGGTCAGGTCAAGTTTAATCTGAAAAGGGACTTTGCCCACCATCCTCCTACAGCCGTCTTCTCTTCACTTACACTTTGCCACAATTTAACACTATATAATGAAGTAAACTACAAACACAGAGCCATAATCTGAGAATTATTTACCTTCAAGGTTGATACACTCCGAGATTATTTATGTTTATAGCTCATGTCCCACACAGGTAACAATTAACTTGCTCAAAAATGTACGATCAGTTGTGTTTCACTAAGAAAAATAATCATCTTAACTCACAACTTAATTACTGCATTTTGGTGGATACTTCCTTAGTTGCTGAGCGTAAAGATCACCGGTATGTTTTAATGTTCCTCAAGTATGATGAGATTTTATTCAGCCACATAACTGGTGTCTCAGTCGACGCATGTTTACAACACAATTATGACCATCGATAAACTAGCATTCCATAAAATGCATCGCAGCAAAGCCATTGTTTGTTGATATCAATTTGCACGGGTTTAAACCTAACAAAAATATTTAAAAGTAAGGTAGTTCAAAACTCCCGTCGAACATCAAATTAACACCTTTGACACGTGCCGAGAGACTTCTACTTCGGCTCTACGCTTTGAAATAACGTCAAACGAAGCAAATAAACCCTATTGTTTACTTCCAAAGTTCATAAATACATAGAGAACATTATCAAATATACCGCGCGACGCCATCTTACTGAAGAATCGGCAACGAACCGAATTTCGAACTCGTGCTTTCATTTCCGACTAATTTGACATCAAATACGGTAATGTGAACATCTCGGCACACGACATCAAAGCACGCGATAGAAAAGATTGCTATATAGTTATCGAGTAATTTTATTTGCCATCCCATATCGTCGAGACGCTGATGGTTATTACGTTCGTGCTGGGAAATGTAAGCAACAAAGGCTTGATTAAACGAGGGGCATAAGGTCACTTAGCGTGCGTGACTCGCTCCAGCAAGCGTGTCGTCGCCGTGAAATATTCCCAGTTGGAAAAAACATGCATGAATGACTCCATTTACTAACAAATTGAAACGAATAATTCACTTTCGACATCCGTGAGCTAATTGATTGTAGTGAAAATAAGATTTTTACTGCCTGTAGTAGCTCAATTCCTTCGAATAAAGGCAAACATACATTACTCCAAGTAAACACTGGCGACTTGTTCTTCCTAAACAAAATCGAACAACACTTGACGATTGCCAAACAAAATTTTCCAGAGCGTGCCACGACCGGCCCACAGATTGATACTGCGCTTGGGCGAGGATAAGATATTGGAAAGAACATATTTGAGCGAAAACATCATGAGACTTGTAAACTCTCTATCAGTTAAAGCCGAGTATAATAGTAAAATAGGTTGGGAATGAAACAATGCTGGAACACAACCAAATAATATTACGACGTCGAGTTAATAGCGGTATCTATGGAAAACTAACTGCAAAACAGATCGAGGTAGAAATAGAACCAGTGGAGTATAGTCTCTCCCCGCCGTATTAAACAGTTTGTTTCTATGAAACAAAAAATCCCGTTTCCAAAAAGGCTCACGAGAAATTATTTTTTCGTTCGGAAATGCAAGGGTCAAAACGACGAGGATGGAGAGGACAAACGCGATTTTCGTCTCGCATCGTCAAACTCATAGATTGCCTGAAGGAATAGTTCTAAGAATAAACACAGATACAATCGCGCTGCTTATCGTTGGAAAGAAAAGCACGAGACAATGGAAATTAACCACAAAAGAAAATTATTCTAAGCAACACAAAAGCTGTTGCTGGTATCATTAACAGCAAAACAAGGCTCTTCCCGAAACTAAAGGAACTAATAAAAGTAAATGAATCGTTTCGTTTAATTTCCCACTGTCGAAATTCTCGTTGTTAAATGTTCGCAGTGGAACAGCGGGCCAGCCAGTCAAACGAATCAAAACAAACTCTGTCTCCACTTCAGTCCACAATAGTTTTGAGTATCTGACCCGTACTAAATTAATACAGTACCCTGTCAACCAAGAACACTGCTCTTGTCTTCTCACTGAGAGTGATTTTTTTCAGGGCCAGTGGAAAGTAAAACGCATCAAGCCACCCTTAATAAACTCACAAGTTGTTCACTGACTCACCTTTCTTGGATTTTGCTCCGATCTTGAGTTTAGAGGGCCATGTTATGGTTGTCGCTGTTTCCTCCATAATCTACGAAACATACCACCGCAAAACAATTTCATTTCCCAGCTGTAACTATGTGGAGAATTATAAATGATAATTTGACCTTCTCTAACCTTCTGAAAGAACTCCTCGCCTGTTTGCCCACATCCCTCCACGGCAGCTAAAAATTATAAACAGCAACATAAAATTCAGCTGATTATCAAAGCAAAATACAATCCAGAGTAAATAGAAATCGCAAGTTCCTCTGATTTCAGAAGAGCCTGACCTTGAAGCATTTGCTCCAGTTTACGGCGATCTACGCGAAATCTTTCCTCCACAAAATTAGGATCCCGTTCCTCGTTAATTTCATCAGCAAGTATATCTTCTTCGTCGCAGTACTCGAGATCCTTCGCCATCTTCATCCTTGATCACGGCCTGCCAAGCCAGAGTGAGAGAGCGGACGATTTTCGCTCTGCATCGTATTGCGGTATACGGTGTCGTCTTGAACCAATCACGTGGTTAGAGGTGACGTCAGACACGCCCTATTAACACCAAAGTATCAATTAGGCAAGAAAAGCAACCAGCCAATCGTGACGCCTCGCAATGGAAAAATTGATGTTTGATTGGCCTTTCAATGGGTCGCTTTGCCAAGTTAATTGACATAATTATTGGCCTGTGACAATCAATGTGCGAAGTACAAAAGGTTCCGAGGAAACCCCTCTTTTCCTTTCTGCTATTCAAGCTTTACCGACAGCACAAAACTTGCTAATTTAATATTTGCCGCACAACATGTTTTTGTTTTGGTTAATTTTGCTCATTATAAAATATTTATTGGTTTTTAGTCGGTTCAATAGCCTCCCGCTTGGTCGATCACGCGCAAAAATCATTGAGCCCATTGGAAAACAAAAGTAGCTAAACAACGCAAGATATTTCAAAGATAGTTTCCCAAATATTTAACTCGGTGCCTTGTCAAGGGGTATAACTATATGGGTCAGTGGGCAGTTTTGTTAACGCGGTATGAGGAAAGAATTTGCTTTGCTCAGGGAAAACGCCGCTTAAGTAGCATTTCAGCCTGTTTACAGTGCTCATCTACTTCATTGACCGCTCTAAATATCTGCGGTACAAAGTCTGAGGTTGTGACAATAAAGAAAACTTATCACCGAGGAATATAGTTTTAATTTTTTCAAGTATTTCATACTCGAATTCAAACAAGTTAATATGAAATTGAACCTAACGTTTTATATGATAATATCTGACATTATTGACTTTGTATTTTTCTCGAGCGATTTCTTACATGAAAACTTCTAACGTGCTTTTTTTTTCTGACCCATGAAGATGTCAACATTGTGATCACATGCTTCCTAAGCGTTCTGCTTTCAATTTTTGCATGGTGAATACAAATTCAGCCTGTTACAACGCGAATTTGTCTCGCCTTTTAAGACATTCCACAAGCATTTACTCCTCCTACACATCTACATGTTAATCCTTTAACAGACATACGTGAAAATTTTTTTATTAATAAGACTTTATGAAGCAATATCGGATTTCTATGGCTTTTGCAATTAATTAAACTAATTAACTTTCGCTAATTTTCTGGTGAAAGCCTACAATAGCACTCTGATATTTAATTTTGTTCCCTATCGACTACAATTAGCTAAAAAGACCTTTCAACGCGCGGCAACCACTGATCTGTTTTGCAAACAAAAACAAAAGTTCTCAGAGCATTGAAGTGGCATCATGGTCTCTTCACAGTAATTACGGAGGTGAAGCGACCCGTTTAGGACAAACAAGCCCCCATATGCGTTCTCTACATTCCAGATCGCTTAGTTCAGTTACGAAATGAATATTTATACAACACTGACTGGTTGTGCGACTCGCTAGCTCTCTACACATGAACGCTCTCGCTCAAGTTCGCTCCACTGAATGCGGACAAAAAGAACCTGCCGTGAGTATTCATTACCGGTCACTGGGCTTTACCAACATGGTACTCTAATACGTGAGTTAGAGAGCCAAGGCTTTTAGGATATTCGATGAAAATCACTGAGCTTCAAGTATGAAGGGATTCAACCGCGGAATGGCCTTTGAAAAGGAAGTCAAAGGATTTACCAAAACCCTCTTAAGTCAAGTCAGTCTGAAAGCGCGTGAGTAATCAGCAGGGGTATTAAGTTTGAAAACAAGCGTCAGACCTTTCAGCAGTGTAGCGCTCAAGCTCTGTTGCAATGAAAGAGAAAGTGCTAAAAGAAATCCAGACTGAGTGTCAGCTTAAATTAACTGCCTCCTCCGATATTCCAAGTATCTGTCAGTACATATACCTATAAAGCCTGACTGTGACAGGTTCATATTCTTTGACTTTCAAGACTTTCTGCAAAAAAATTAAAGACGCGTACTGTTTTGAGGAAGGCTTTTATAACTGTCATGCCTCAGCGAGAGACATTTAGAACAATAACTGCTTCAGTTTAATAAGGAAAATATAGTCGATTGGTCATTTCTGGTCTGAGGCCGGGCGCCTAGGTAATCCGATTCGCTTCGTTTCTCCATTAGCAGTCTTGTATTCTGTTTACCCCGGTAACATAGCAACAATACGACGCTAGCTTTGGTCCAGGTCTTTCCACAAATATCACGTAAAATCGCTTAAATATCTCGCCGGAAAATCTCAAAAATTTTTCTTAACATCACAAAACATTTTCTAAATATCTCGAAAAACCGTCCAAAAATCTCTTGTTTTTGTTTTAAAAATAAAACTGATCTTGAAACACTTAGGCTAAGATTTTTTAAACTTTTCTTGCAGTGGTTTTAGTGTAGCCTACGAACAGGCTCCAAGCAAGGGCGAACTTCGGGCGAGCCCCGATCACTTCGCTCTCTGAATTCTTTAGTTTCGCGCTCGTCGGATCACTTTGCTCGCAAAACTTTTTCTCCGTCCTCGCCGGGAGTCTGTTGGTAGGCTAGTATAGCTTTTTTACTGTTACTGAGAGACCATGATCATAATCTCTTGGTGATATGGAATACATTCTTCAAGTGGGAAATCGCTGACCTGGACTGTTTCTGGCATAGTATTGACTATTGTTCCAAGAAAATAGCGAAGAAAACACCAGAGTAGGCCCAAAAAACTACAAATATTTCTAAATATCTCTAAATTTTCTAAATATATCGGAAACTTATTCCAAATATCCAAAAAAATGTCCGGATATTTATGGAAGGGCCTACTTTGGCCTGTTGTTGTTTTGACGAAGACATTTTCGTTCATTTCAGTAATTTCTAGCCGTCCTGTAACACTTAAAGCTTATTGTTGCGACGTGTTGTAGAAAACGAACAAACTGAACTAATATAGTGCAAAATTAATCGGTATCAAGAGTATCTCTTGTCAGTATGCATCTTCAAATGCGCTTTTAAAAATATAAAACTGTGCGCTATGGAGTGGAATTAAAACTGGGATCGAGAAAGTTTGACATGAAGCAAAATTTATTATTTTATAGGTGATCTGTTTTTATATGGGGTTTAGGACTTCCTTACAGATTATCCTTTGGCTTTTTAACCATAGATTGTAATAAATAAATAAATAAATAAATAAATAAATAAAAATTTTCCAAGATATCCTAACCTGGTGAAGTGGTTCTCAATATGACTGATCAGTGCCCGGAGTCTTAGCAAGTTGCTAACTTCTGAAAGTTGTCTGAATCAAACACTCCTTAAATTGGAACCCCTAGGAATTGAATTATATTTTATGAGCACGTGTTTTCTTTAGTTAGTCTTTAGCAGGGTGGTCGCTTTTGCAACGAAAGTTCGGAGACTCCATGCATATCAATGAATGCTTCTGGAAACTAGAATTGAATTTAAAAATACAGAACATTCAGACTTCACGACTGCAGGTGTACTGTGCCGGTATATTGCTACATAGCCTACAAGAAAAAAAGAAACAATACGAAATTCAGATGACTGCATGATTTCGGAATAAGATGTCAGATAAATTATCAGTCTATAAGCTTAACACCCAAAAGTAGTGCTAACTTGTACCCGGAAGGAAGACGTCGGATAGGAAGGCCTAGGTCGACCTAGGGAAACTTGGATACAAACTGTGGAGAGGTAAAAGGGGGAGTTCGGATTCAAAGGCTGACTGGTTGTTGGTACATGTGCTAAGAACTAAGAAGCTTGGTGAGCGAAACGCAAGGCCCTATTTCCCTTGTACGGTAAAGGACATCATGATGATGGGCTTAGAATAGAAACAAAAAAATTGCTGAATGTCCAGAAAGCATGTAGGCAAGTTTCAGTTTTCCATAACTATAAGAATAATATTACCATGGGACTTGAATAAGGATCAGGTTTTAATTAAATCTTTCGTGTCTGAAGCCGAAAAGTATGGAGAACTGAAAAGGCAGTAAAAGGTGCGTGGGATTTTGTTTTGGCCTCGTCACAACAATAACATCCTCCCACAGCGCACTGAATGACGTTTGACAAAAGTTACTGTTGTTCTACAGAGGCTTATACATAAATCTGTATATTTTAAAGGGATGGTTTCACGGCTCGGCGCATGTAGAAGATGGTAACATAAGCCCATTAGATTTCACTGTTTACGGAAACAATCAAAAAGTGAGCTGGTGATTTTGGCGGAAATCTTTTTTCCTGAAAGTTTCGATGAATCGCTAAAACGCTGCGATACAGGTGATATTTCTCTTCTATATAAAGCACCACTCAATTCCATTGTTTATGAACCAATCGGATGCGAGTATTTCAATCGTGCGTATGTACAGTATGAATTCTTAGGCGCCGATGCTCAATCCTAAATTCGTCACTTCACTTCGTTTTTCTTTTTTTTTTATTCGTGTTATCAGGAGCCCATGCTCCTAGTTTTATGTAACTGATCCGTCGATATCTTCCGCGTAATTTGGGCGTCAGTCATTCTACTTAGTTACCCAAATTATGGTCTGTGATTGCTGAACTACGTGTTTTAGTAAGAAAGCGAAAAAGCTACTTTATTCTGACGCCAAGTGTCCACCCTGGTATTTGATAATGTCATAATAACTACGAAATTTCCATGCTAGTGACGTCATGTTTTAGGATATAATGATATAAATTTCTGCATTCGTGTCTTGATCCTAGCTTTGTCAAGTCAGACATAAATAAAATTTCTATATTTCCGCTTTGTTAAGAATCGGTTGCTGGACTTGGTCTAGGCCTCGGCCACAGAAATAAACAAGCGGAAATTCCTTAGTTATGTTTGCTATTTTTATTTACTCAACATAAATGCTTCCCATATCAAAACTTAAATGTTTGCTTATGGCTCATGAGTGGAGATAATATTACTAGTCACGTTCGCAGACGATGAATGCTTCCCTGTAGAAGTCTGCATCCAGTGGGACTACTTCTGACCGAATAAATGATCCGACTGAAATCAATGAAACGCGAAGGGGGAACAGGTCTATGTGAAAAGGGTTCAAAACACATAGCAACTACTTTGTGGAACTTGGCACTGACTAAAACATGTCGTAAATTGTAAATGGTAAATGTTTGGCAGTCACTAAAGGTTAAGACTTTGTTCCACATTATAACGAAGAAGGGGTGAGGAAGTCCATTTACAACGACTGTAAGCGACCCCGAGGGTAAAGTTGGAAATCTAAACAGTTATTTAGGATTAAAAATTCTACATTGCAGAAAATATCCGGGTTTTGTCGTGTGGTTTTATTGGCAAACCTTTCCATTGTTGAGCGAGTGACGTGTACGGAAGGGAATATTTAGGCCTTCATGTTGAAGGACGTAGAGAACTAAGAGGAAATGGCTAATCTGCTTGTAGGAAGTCTCGGAGAAGATTGGAGAGATAATCTGAAACCATTTAACCTAAGTACATCTACTCTCTTTCAGGAAAACTTTCGCCTTTAAATTTCCCTTCGAATCTTCTTTCGGGGGTTGAGCGTATTAAGAAACAAATATTTCTGTCTAGCGCGCTGTCGGTTTTGGTTTCCGTTTTTGTTGTTCCTATTCCGGTCACGTTTTCATACCAGAATAGTCATAATAGTAATATAAGGATAAAATTCTTGCAACGTGGAATACTGAACGAGCCCAAGCAACAGCTCTTCTAAGGGGTGGACCATTTCACTTTTGAGGGTGGGTTGGGTGATTTGGTATCATGATTTTTTTTAACTCTTTCATGCTCAGTGAATTTTGTTTGCATGGTTTTTTCCTTCCGTGTAACAAGGTTTTTCTTTCGGCTCACCGAACGTGCGTGAATTTTTTTCGGCAGTGGTAGGGTCGTGTGCATGAATTTCTTTTTGGGTGCAAGCATACTTTATGCATGTATATATTTTTTTTCAAAATCACCCAGCTTCCCTTCACAGGTCAAATTTTCCACCCCATGTTCCGTTCAAAACACTTCGATTGATGCGGATATTCTCTGTAATATTTTTATCCGCGCGCTAATGTCTTCTACAAGATATAACATCGAGTTTTGGGAGGACTAAAAATAACTCGTGACGTCCTAAAAAGACGGAAATATTTCCTGTTTCTTTGTGTAAATATAGTTTTATTTTTATTTTTAAGACCGATATCAAAGGATCGTAGGTCAAGAACGAAAACCTAAAATAAAAAACTGTTGTCAGCGCTTAGATCACGCTACTTTGGACAACTCTAATAATAGTACAGTAAAACACGGTTAATTCTACGTGTAAGGGCTCTAAACACCTCTATGGCCACAGAAAAGAGTTCTATAAATTTAAAAGAACATCTTGGAGCTGTCACTGTACAGGGACCTACGTAGCACACTGTCTCGCCTGCCCAGCGGGTCTGGACTATGGTCAAGATTTTCACCATCAATTCAATTCAATTCCAAACAATGAGAAGTGACGCGTTTTTTAACCGAGGGCTAAGACCTGGGACTTGACTACATTTACTGATTGTAGAAGCAGAGAAATGGACTGAAACTTTAAATAGCTGAGATTTCAGCACCTCGATAAAGACCCTCTCTGTATTGCAACTGATCTCAAGTAATCTTCCATTGTGCCCAGAAACAAGACCATCCAGCTTGTCAGATCAACGCTCCTTTATTTGGCTATTCATCGACAAGTAAATATTTCGTGGTCATTCACAAGCTTTCAACAATTACCAAACCTAGTGAGACCACGCTCTGAATTGTAGACAACATCCTAATGCCTCGGAACAGGAACTGAGCTGATATATCAACACGTTCAACTCCAGAAGTAAGCCATTTTCTGAGTTAACGATACACTCGGGTGAACAATTCAAGCATGATACCAGAAAAAAGCGTTTTTCTTCTGGTTCCAGGAACCCTTAGTAACAGTAACTGTTCTTGTCTCTTGTATGCTCGATAGCCGTGCAGAAACTCTGAATTTCAGAAGAGTTTTTAATACTCTCAAGCATACCCATGCTTGTCCGATGTAAGGAATTCTTTAATAACCTAGCCATAACTCCTTCACCACGGTACATGTTTGCTTCCTTACTGTCACGTTGAAAGAAGTTGTTCAAAGTCTGGTGTGCAAATCAAGCGGTGATTCACATGCCCAAGACATATCATCTCTGAGCGGCTCTCCTCAGTATGAACAGCTACAACATCCTGGAACGGAAAAACACTCCTTATGAAAAACAATGGTTTTTGAAATATAACCTATCATTTGTTTTCTTCCGCGTTGACACACGATCTGGGGAAGTCCTGCAGGGCATTTTCGCTGGTGTTTTGAGTCAAAGAACAACCAGTAGTTGTTGTAAGTCTGTGATTGTTTAGCATGTGTAGCTTGCGGGATTTCTCGCGCGAGTGCTTTTTTTCCGGTGCCGCGAACGTGAGGGGCCGTGGCTGCAAGGGAACTTACGCGAGCGAGAAAACTCCCAACTTGACTACTCGCCATTCTCCTCGTGGCTTCGCCGCTTTAGTCAGAGGCTCAGCCGCGGGCGAAATCCAACTAGCCAGAAGGCTGGTGAGTGTTCCTTCAATTGTCTTTGAAATTGTCTATTGCTCTCTTCGTTTTGATATCTGAATCTAACCTTGAACTGTCAAGACATCGTTTTATTAGCATTAACAGAAGCATATCCTTCTGGTATCATGACCACTCTTACTTTAGCAATCTTTTAACAGATAACAACAGCTACTTTACCTGTAAAAAGCCACACGGTGTTCCCATAGTAACATCAAGAGACACATCACCCATTAACAGTCTGCAAGGCAAATCATCACAGCACGGTTATATTTATACTTAGCTTGATTTAAGTGTTTTAATATGTATTTTCATAGATTTTCACATATACATGGCTATAGTTTTTTTACATCTGTATTTAATTTTTTGATTTGAGGGCCACGAGTTTTTTAGATTTTAGCTATTTAGTGTTACCCTCACTAAATAAAGTGTTTACTTACTAACTTACTATCTTACTTACGGTTCATCAAAAGCTGATTAAAGCTAATCCGGGATTTAAAGTCAATCCAGGTCATTTACTAGTGTTGTTTCAAAGCGTTCTTACAGCGAAGCTATTTAAAGCCTGGTTCTCAGTTGCAACGCAAGCATAAGCATAAACACGAGCATATTAAAGAAGTTTATGCGCTGGTGAGGATGGCTGCGACATAAGCATAGGCATAACAATATCAAAACCTTACGTTCTTCTTATGCTTCTCTTATGTTCAATGAGGACATGGTTGACAGAAGCATAAAGTGCTCGCTGATTGGCTGATAGTCCTATGCTTATGCCAACATGTCCTCACTGCACACAATAGCGACATAGGCATGAGAAGAACGCAAGGTTTTGATATCCTTATGCTTATGCTTATGTCGTGGGCGTCCTCACTAGTGCATAAGCTTCTTTTATGCTTATGCTTAGGACTAGTAATATCTTCTAACGCAGAAACATTTTCTCGAACAGAAATTTGGAAGAACGAGAAATGCTGTGGGAACATAAGCCGTAGGGTTGTTTTAGCTATTTTGCCTGAGATGACATAAACCCGATAAGTCACGCTCAATGCCTTACTACGATGATCAAGGAACGAAGAAGGTTATACCACAAGGTGCACTACTCAAGACCTTCTTCCACAACCTTGTTTCCAGGGTCTCTCTCTACCCGCCCCCAAGAGCGAGAGAAAAGAGGGGCGGGGAGAAAGAGACCCTGGGAACGAGGTTGCTTCTTTAAGCCACAGACCCTCCGTTATTCTGATTCCTTCCGCGGGCCGGCAGGGTAGGCCCGTAGTGGAGTACCGTTACTGACGACAGTGGCGAGTTCGCTTGTGGAATACTTACTTGCCACAGAAAAACAAGAGGAGTGAGTGAGGTTACAATAAGAACAGAGACGTTCATTGTTTTTCCCCATACCTTGCTTTACCAGACCTAAGTATTTGAAGTTTACCAATGTAACCTTCGGAAGCATCTTTGAGTGACAACTTTTTGGGTTCTTTGGGCTGAAACAAAAAAAATCAACATCCAAAAAGTCAACAGCTCGACCCTGTTACACCTGTTAAATGTTATGGTTTAAACATGGACCCATTTGAAAGAGTTTTTTGTTGAGGTTAGAGTTAGGATTGAAAGACAAAAGCACGAATAGAACACAGCCTTACTATTCTTCAGTCATGGCTGGAACTCATTCATTCATTCTGTCAATCTGCCTTTATTATCTCAACGCGAATATTTTAGTAGAGTTCCAGCAAGATCTATAGGTTCTAGAACATCACACGCTAACTGCATTACCTTGCCTAGCGTTTGGCATGTCGAGAACTACACTGTATGGGACGAGAGCAAAAACACGCCGGAGAAGGGGGTGACGCCTGCTGCCCGGCCAGCTAGTTCTCTCGTCGTTCGTTCACCATTGCCTAAAACCTGCCCACCCACCCACCCTTGAGCTAGCATTTCGAGTGGGTATCAAGACATCGTTTTTCATTCTGTGAGGTCCATGTTTTGGGCTCTAGGTTTTCATGTGCAAGTTAGTTGATCAGGTTTTCAATACAGTCAGTTGTTATGAATGAATTTTTTTTTCTTGTCCGCTATATTGTTTAATAAGGTCATGTAGTGTCATTTGGTTCCGCATGGCATTTAGTTGTGTGTGAGTACAAACCTTTTCTGGTGTAGCTGTCTGGTCATTGGGTGATTCCTCTACAGACATGGGCTCCTCTTGATTGCCAGAAGTTAGCTTGATAGGCAACACATCAGGAAACTGGAAAAACAACAGCTTCCGGTCTCCCTGTAAAAACGGTGAAACCTCGTCATTTAAAAGTTACTAGGCATTCAAAAGTGTTACAAAATAGTAAGTCTTAACATTTCTTCCACCTCAATCCCAGTAGCGAAAGGCTAGAAAAAATAACCTCAAAAAAGGGACTGGGGTGATTGTAGGGAATTTTGAAAGGAACCCCTGAAAGAAACCAAGAAGTACCAGTTCTAAAGCATTTTCGTAATTTCTAGTTGAGATAAACAAGACTGCGTTGAAAATCTTCTCTGACTGGTAAGTGTAGCAGAATACCCTAAAAAGTACTGTGATAACTCCAGTAGTGGTAATTTAAGATTTTACAGCTTAGCTGGAAGGATTTCATGCCCAAGTGATTAGTTTTAGCGGGGAGTATCCAAAGAGAGAAGTGCCATCACGAAGCCCTTGCCAAGTGAGAGACTGCCAGCTATGCAGGATCTCATGATAAAAACACCCGAGAGGTGGTACCAAGCCATTAATTTTCCATTGGAGTCCTTACGCTAATAAAAGACGATTTCGGAAAACACTTAAGCAAGAAAATTGACGTAAGTAAAGTAACGTGACGTTTCAATGACTTCATGTCATTATTGTTGAATGAAGAAATTAAAAATAACGACAAGGCATATTTATAGTACTATAAATATGCCTTTATAGTCATATTACTATATATGCCCTGCTGTTATTTTTAGTTTATTCATTCAACAATGATGACATGAAGTCGTCGAAGCGTCATGTTACTTTACTTACGTTAAGTCCTTACACTCCCAAACATAGAACTTAATAGTCTACTTAGATACCGACAAAACCACACATTTCTTGTAAAAGACATACACTCAGCAGTTTCACTGCATCCATACCACTGATGCAGCTGACAACACATTTGAAAGTGTCATTTCATCTGAAACTTCCTTTTTTATAGGTACTTGTTTCACTGGCTTTTTGAGTGTTTCCACAGGAGAAGCTTTTCCAGAATCAACCAAGTCCACCTCCATAGGTTCACTTTTCCCTAACAAAGCAGTTTTGAGAGAGAATATAACTTTGAGTTTGAAAAAAGCACACTGAATGCTAATACCGGTAATATAAGTCCACATGACTGCACCAGAGAGTGGTTCTCAGCTTAGGATGCATTGGATAAGTTAGTAACAATGGTAGTGGGATATGCAACACGACATTTAACCCAATTCACTTTGAATCACAGTAAGCATCAAGCATTAACACCTGCATTTCCTGCACAGGACAATTTACTTCCTCATGGTACCTAAATATTTAATCCTCCACCCACCCAAGTGTAGAAATAGTGGTGGATTGGGTAAGACAAGTGCTGGGGATAGCCTGCAATTTGACTAGGATTGGTTAAAGTATTAGCAATGCTCAGTATTTCCACCCGTTTATGCTAATTGAGATATCCCAAGAAGAGCCATTAAAATTACTAATTAGCTAAAACATGAAGTGCCATTTTTTAGAAGTGCGTAGTGGTTCACCAGGTTTCTGCCGTTTATCTCCAGTCACCAGGTCAGTGTAAGTTCAATAATGGTTTCTGAAGATGCATAGAATGAACAACCACTGTGATTAATGCTGGCTCAACTTCTGATTTCAGAGGAGTTGATTCTTGGTGCTGACCAAAAGGATTGTGGTCTCCGGGAACAAGACTGTCACCCAGCATTTTGTGAGGCTGGCAAAGCACTTCACTGGCAGTCATTTACAGTCTGATATCTTATAGTCAGATTAAAGGACTTTACTTGCCCATGACTACAGTGTAAAGATCTCAGCCACTGGTTTAAACCCAGATTTCTAACCATAAGGTTACTCCACCTCTTACAAAATGACCAATTTTATGAAAACCAATATAAAATTGCACCTTTTACATCAGTCTCCAATGCAGCAGATTCAGCTTCTTTCTCCTTCATTCTTAAAGCATGGAAAGTTAATGGTAGCTGCACAGGCATAGCTCCAGCATCACTCTCCACATCATCATCTATATTCCCCTAGATTACATGAGATAACAAGTTTCAGTCATTAAAGCTCCCTTCTTTTACTAATGTGAGAAATCAAGACAGGGGTTGTTCCCGTCAGCTGTAAAGTGTATGCCTAGCTAACAATGACTTGAAATTGTTACGAAAAACTTAGGTGTTGGTTACTAGTCAGCAGAGTTTAAAAATTTGACAGCTCAGACAGTCAGCCAATGCTCAATAATAATACATACATGTATATATAGCCACTATTAAAGGTAAGAAACATGCTTTGAACTTACACTTGTCTGCAGCATCTTAAGAACCTTTTTAGATTCGTCCTCGTCGACCTCATCACCCCTACAAAAACATTTGCAAAAGTAAGCATAATTTGTAAAATAAGATATAGTGGCAATATTGAAAGCCACAAACCCAGACGTTATGAAGACAAGCATTGCTGATTTGATTGTGGCAATTAGTAGAACTCTGTGGATGAATATCTGGTGTGTTATCATTCAAATGAAAGCTATTAAACACAAATTATGTATCAGTTAAAGCAAACTTTTTGTTCATTATCAATAGTTAAATTTTATTTCTCAATGTACGCTAAATTACAGTTTACTAGTCTCATGCATGTTGCATGCATGTTGATGAGAATTACCAGCAGCACTGTAATTTTTTTTCTAGAATAGCAGTTGATGCTAGGTTACTCAGACCATTGTAAAACAAAAGAAGGCAGTTCATTTATTGTAGACGTTTGGCCTTGTTACACTAAAACATTACCTTTCCTTCTTAATTTTTACACCAGAAACACCTTCTCTTCCTCCAGATGAACCAAAACTTGGAGTAGAAACTACTTGTCCTGGACATGGACAGAAAGTTTAAACATGAATGAAATTGTCATTGGTATTAAAATATAAAACTTCGCAAAGTTGTTCTAAAAAATTGTTTGTTCTCTAGGAATTTTCAAACTAAAAATTAAACAAAACAACAATTGAACATGGAAAACTGAACTTTATCAATAGTGACCAAAAGTGATATCTGATATGACTAGGCACTAGTGGTTACTACTTCTTTGGCAAACATGAAACCAAACCATTCAAGGAAGAATAGGACCCCAGGAGGCAACAAAGATTTGCACCCTGCTAATACACCATCATAACATTTATCCTTACCAATTCTCTGCTTTTCAACAGGACCCACTCCCATGGAAAAAATTGACGATGCCTGAACAATGTTTGGCTTGCCCCTATCCCCTCTGCCCCTTCCTCGGCCCTCGCCACGCCCTCTGCCCCTTCCTCCATCTCGTCGTCTTCTCTCTCCGGAATTCTGATCAACAATAAACATCAGACAGTCTTGATTGCTATTTTTCGCTGTTAATTTTGAACTCTTGCATTTGAAATTATTTGACTGTGGAACAATTTCTATAGACATGCTCTTTAGTTCTAGTTACTAGCTATAAGTTAGTTTCCATTCAGAAAATAACAAAGGTTCACCCTTTGAAATTTGTTGCCTTGCAGTAGGAAATATAAGTTAGGAGTAATTGCTACCAATCATAACCATTTGCAGATCTGGGCTTAACTTGCGGACATCTCCTTATAGAAACAGTGCTCCTAGTTCCAGCTTTAACAATCCCTTAAATAAATTCATTTTGTGTCCATTTCATGTACTAAATGGCCACCTTGCTAACACTGGGAAAATGGAGTTTGACCGTTTTTACTGTCTTGTGGAAATACAAAAAAGGCATTATCTACGGTCTTATCATATACAATGTAGTACTTTATTTACTTTTTTCTATATGTGTGGTGAACAAATAAAAAGCTCTGATAGCAGGCATTTTATTTCTTGGAATACAAGAGGTGAGTGAAAGCGTGCTGCATGCAAGATGTAAGCTTTTGTATATCTTTCACACTCCCAGAAAGGAAGTATTACTGCCATGTAGGCTAAGATCAATACACTACATTTGGGTGCCTGCCTTTCTTACCCCTGCTGTTGGCGAGGCATCATCTTTTGGCCTAAAAATATAACAAAAATTGTTCGCAATCTGTGCTGCCAAATACTATCAATAAAATAGAACAAAGTTCAAATAGTGACAACATTGTTACTTCAAGATTTAACAGCCCTTTTTATTATTACTTTCAAAGAATTGTTAACATCAGGTTGTTGAAACATGCCCCTCACATGGGCCAGCCTGACATATTACAATTAGACATGTAAATTACATGAAAATATGCACATCACTGAAATATTAAATATTTCAAGAATGTATACTTAAAATAGTAAAATTATATTACATTTTGTAGCTTTTCATCAAAAAATAACACAGTACTGTATGAACCAAAAATATAAAATTTATCGAAAGAAGCAGTGTCAGAAAACCAAAGAAAGTATTGTCTTAAATGTCCATCACCAGTATGTTACCCTCCTTTTTTAGAAAGAAGAAATTTCACAATTTTGAAGTTGCTACTTCTGGGGTTATTACGTTATTTTACAGTTTTAGTAGAGTCAGTGCCAAACACAACTTCGAATGTTTACTGTAACCTGCTTGGGGAAAAAGGTTTTCACTTGAGTGTCAAAAAGTATTACCACACTACACAATATTGGCTTAAAAAACTCATGCCACTTTTTCGTCCAATCATAAGGAAAACAAAAAAGAACTGTGACTGGTTTGCTCATGTTTTCCTGTGATTTCTCATTTAAGCTACATGTAATTTACTTTACATTTTGAATGGTTCATTGGATTGTTGGTGTCCTGTGTGATTGGCCAGCTCTAATGACTAATTGGTTTTGGTTTTATGACACTCAACTGAAAACTGTACCACTACTTAATAAAGTATTTAAAAACAGAATGTCATCTGTAATCAAAGTGGCTTACTCCTGCTTGGTTCTTCTGGTGGGGATGTTTGGAGTAAAAGTTCTCTGTAAAAACAAAAGTGAAAGCAGTTAGAACAATGCAGCTATTATTTGCTTCGTGATCTTTGGGCAACACTTCTTCCCACTGATGGCTGAACCCATACCACAATACTGAGTGCAGCATAGCCAATGATACTGTAGCTTTGTTCATATATTCCCAGGGCTGCAAATAACAATTGGTTATCAGACATTGGCCGAACAAAATTTGCTCGTGTCTGACGAAATCCCAACTGTGGACGGACATGATGTCCAGACAATTTTTTATCGTTTAAATCATTTCACGGTAAGGATGAATAAAAAATTAATATACCGTGATGGTGATGTCTGACCACAATTTGCTTTGTCTGACCAAGATGGTGTCTTAGTAGCTAGGACATGTGTCCTTTCTAGAGAAAAAAATTATTTGCAGCCCTGTATTTCTGAGTAAATTGTGCCAAAATTTGTCTATTACACCAATAATATATTGATCAAAGGTCATGCCAGTTGTCTTATATAGTCACGGTGATACCAAACATCAGGATCTTAATGATGTCTCCTTCTGAATTAGAGAAACACCCGACATCAAAACAAAACAATGACAGCTTCAACCACATCAAGCACGTCCAATCAGGAGACTAATATATGGAAAAAAATATTACAAGTAATAACAGGCATGCGAGTCCAAGAATTAATTGAAGTAGTCTTAGCATTTAAACGTAAGTAAAAAACAAAATAATTTACTTTTTTTTGCCTATGGCTCTGAAAGTGGTTGGGGTGAAAACAGAAGGAAATGAATGTGGCATGGGGTTAAGAAGCTGTTAGTGGGGATAAGTATTGGACAATGACACAAGCAATGTATGCATTTAAGATACTAACACTAACAGATAGAGACCATACAAAATATTGATTACTGTCTCAAGTAAAGCTAAGGCCACTTTGTCTATGTTGAATCAAATAATCATATGGCAGTCTTAGCAATGTGAAAATAAGGTCTTGACTACATTTAAGCCAATTTGGGTAACTTTGCTGCTGCATTAATATTTCACAAAAGTCACTTGCATGTAATTGCTGCCAAAAACAGATTTTATGTGCAAGAAATTGACTCCTGAACTTTACAGTTGTGTATTTATACATTCATCACCTTTGGAGTTGCACTCAAAGAAAGCTTTGGTGACGCACCAAGAGTCAAATCTCTTGCTGGTCTAAGTGATGGCAATCTACCAGGACTGGAATAAAACACAATACAATGAAAATTACAGTCAAAATAACCTCAAAATATTAAAAAAAAATAAAATTATTGTTAATCACCATGCAAGCACTAACACATGGAAATAAAATGCTTCACTTTCATACATTACACGCATGTTTCACTGATAAAAGGTAACTTAAAACCACTGAGAACTTATTCTCTTGATTCAAACTCGCTAGCCTATGCTGGCTGTGTGAAAAAAACTTTGTCTCAGCTCAAGTGATTGCTTTCTCAGGCAGACACATTTAACTGTTGGCCTGTTTTCCTTCACCACCACACTTCATATTGATGGCGATTTATTGAAATTAAAATTGTTGAAAATGTTTGAGCATCACAGAAAGAATTTCAGTCATTATACTATCTGCTAGTATTCTGACTTGTTAAGTTGCTTCACTCCCACACTATTCTCTTGTTCTTCCAATAGACTACATAATCAAACCACTTATTACATAAACACAGGTGAGCTTCTGCAAAAAAAAAGTGCATCTTCACATGTGGTCCATGTGAAAATGACATTGTTATCTTCACACATGAAAAGATCACTGTTGATATATGGCCGGTTACATAATAAATTACACCTTCCGCAGCACAAGTGAAATCATTTTGTATTTCATTGGTGTTTATATTAACAAATAGGACATGACATGGCCGCTTGGAGATATGAAGTTTCTTTCAAGTGTTCAACACTCGAAGAGAAATGATTTCATAACTCCATGTTCATTGTAATATCCTCTATTTAACAGTCAGAGTGAATGCCCTGCGGGATCTTCAAAGTCTTGCAAAAGATCCTAAAAGATAGGGCACTTTCAAGAATCCTTAAAAATGACTAATACTCTGCAAGAATGCAAAAGATCTTAGGGGACTACCAGTACAATAATTATACTGGTAGTCCCCTAAGATCTTTATCTTTGCTTAATTATTAAGCAAAGATTCTTATGAAGTTCCTTGAATATCCTTGTTAGAAAATTCCCACCAAAGGTATCAAGTTGATAATCAAGTCCCTACCTGGGTGAAGCACTGTTTAACTGTCTTGACAACAAAGCTGAAAAATATACAACAAATTAAAGAGACGTTTAATAAACACTTTGTAATCTTCTCCCCATGATGGCCTTTCCAATGACATAAATGACATTAATGAAAATAAATACAGAGCTCTACTTTTATACAATCACGTACAGTACTGAATGATGTAATTACCATCAGTAATGATTTGATTTAGCACCTTCCTTCCAGTAAGTGCTGTCATTTTTAATATTAAGCACTCTCCATTGAGTGTCGTCATTTTTAAAAGCGTGCATATAATTTTTCAATAAGCACCCAATTCCAATAAGTGCTCCCATGGCAATTCTCCCTGTAATATTCTGTTGCATTAAAGATTTCAAAACAAGCGCAATGTTTCAGCCAGAAAATTTTACTTCAGGGCCAAAGTGGCCCCAAAGACTTTTTTTAGGAAAAGGGCCAATAATTAAAGAATAATTGGTACAAAATAGTCGCCAAATGCAAATTTTTGGTTGCCAGATACTAGTATGAAGGATCCGTGCATTACGAGAGAGTATGTAATCCATAGGCATACATGTACATGACAAAGTCAAGGATCAAGGGTTTGCAATGCATTATAGGGTGATTTCAAACACAGTCAGCAATTTGGAAGTTTGCTGATGTGAGAGAGTCAATACAGCAAAGCAAAAGGATGGATTGACTGTTTTTCTTATGTTGAATGTTTTAGAAGCAAAGATCTTTCGATATGTTTTTCTAGAAGGACACACTGTGTGAGAAAATAACTGTTATTGATTAGCAACACGGAGAAATGTAGTCACCATTTAATATGGTGACTAAACCATAATTTTTGGTCACCAAGGATGAAATGTTAGTTGCATTGACGGAATGATGACAGTATCAACCGTATAAATTTCGAGCCCTGGGATGGCTTTTAAAATACTATGCCTGTGTTAAGCCTGCAGCCTTGTAAAAGGAAAGGGCTTAATTGGCTCTTTTCTCATTTTTCTAGGGACCATCTCTAATTACAATACGGGATTTCTGCAATAGCCCGGTCTGGCAGAAACACTGCAAGCGTCTCATAAGTGTGAGAAATAAGCGATCAATACATGTCCCTAACAGAGAAGAAACACTGGCAACTGACCTCGAAACTGATATGCCCTTTAATGGCTTCCTTCTCAAGTTTTCCTACAGTTTTTACAACTTCTGGAAAGCACTACTGACTCTTTCACTCTAAAGGGCTTCTCTAAAGACTTTAAATTTCGAAATTTGATACAAATATGATTAATTAGTAATTGGACCTTGTGTTATACAATTCAGGGAGAAATCATGCTTGTAACTTCAAATCAGCTTCGAGCTCATCTGATTTTGAAATTACTTATGCGATTACTCCCTAAATTGTACTCCAGTTGGTCTCATTACTATGACTTATTATTATTATTATTATTATTATTATTATTACCATTATTATTGTTGTTGTTATTATTATTATTATTATATTTGAGGAATTGTATTGGTAAGGCATATTGCATGCCAACCTAGTGTCACACTACATGTTTGAATTGTGTAACCCTTCTTGAGTAAAAAACAATTTTGTAATAATTTTTAAAAAGGAAACAACATTTCTCATTTTACAAATGTTTCGACATTCCTATGTAATCTCCAGTTGCAAATGTTCAACTGTTGTATGTTTGAATTTTCACTGTACACATGATTACGTTAATTTTGCAATAACTTCATTACTGATCTCGAGCTCAAGGTTCTATCTGATCAAAACTAATGAAAAAACTTTCATGCACTTTCTTGTGCCTGCAGCAATACTGTGAAATATAACAGAAACTAGCTTTGTACTACCTTGTGACACTTATGACAGCTTATGACAGTGATTAGTCAGACAGAAAAGGCAATAATAAAGTTAGCAAATGCAAGTTGAAGAAATATTTATTTGGGAATAGGCGAAAGAATTTGTCACGCTCGATTGCACCAATTTCGCTACTAGAGGACCATTAGTCCTCTAGTAGCATAGCCAATTAAAATGCAGGATTTGCATTAGTCCACTAGTTGGGTGATACTAATTAACAATTAGACCTGTAGCCTGCAAGGGCTAGGGGACAATAGCCCATGAGGCGAAGCTGAATGGGCTATTGACCCGTGGCCCTTGAGGGCGAAGGGTCTAATTGTTTTAGTATCACCCAACTAGTCGGACAGAAAAGGCAATAATAAAGTTAGCAAATGCAAGTTGAAGAAATATTTGTTTGGGAATAAAACGAAAGAAAGCGTCACGCTCGATTGCGCCAATTTTGCTACTCGAGGACTATTACTGATAGTCCTCTACTAGTGTAGCCAATTAAAATGCAGAATTTGCATTAGTCCACTAGTTGGGTGATACTAATGAGTAATAACACCTTGTGATATTTGTTGACATCTTATCTGATACCCCGTGATACCTTGTGACATCTTAGTGATGTTTTTTTTAGCTCATCGTTGTGTCGCAAAAAAAAAACTGCGATGTCTTGTGACAGTCAAAACTTATGGAACCCAATCCCCTAGTATCAAGTGGACAAACCTCTGGCTCCCAATAACGGCGTCTTTCTTGCAGCACTGGGTATTTCTTTAGCAGCGTCTCCATCTTTTCCAGACATCATTACTCAGAATATTGCTGAAGGAAGGTTATCTTGTTCTATTTGTTCTCCAACCTCTTACGACGCTGAGGCGAAGTCTTGGCGATTTTGCGGAAGATCATCGTGAGCCAGTAGCCATTGTTGGTCCCATATGAGTCGAGAGGTCGCGGTCGCAACAAGTAAGGACAGCGGTCACATCTTTGGCCAGTTTAGCTTCATTTAAATTGTCATTTAAATTCTCTTTCCGCGTCTAGTGTAGTTACGGTTGATAAGAAATCACGTGACGCGAGCAAACCAGGATACCCGAGCCAACCTCGTTCCCAGGTCTAACGAGGTTGCACCCGAGCCAGTTTCCTGGTCAAAGGAATGACCTCGGGCAAGGCAAGCCTTGTTGTCCCGGTGTGCTCTGCGACCCGTGTACTCCGCCATTACAACTGATCAAAACACCAAACGGTCTAAAGTTCACGGTGTATAGATCAGTTTTTCTTGCACTTGTGGTGAAAGTACGACCTCGACGAGCTGAAAATTCGACGCTGAAGGAGGTGTTCTCCTTGGGAGATGTCAACGGAACCGGGTGCTACAAGAAGACGTGCAAAAGAAGGCTTTGCAGTGAATGGATCAAGTGAAGATTTTTTAGATGGAATGAAGGTGCAGTGCTCTATGGCTAAGTCACGAGATTGTAACGTTTTGTTTCAGGATTGTTGTTGCAGTTGCATCAGTTCTCTTTCATATATGCAAGACAGCAAGATCTTCCTTGGCAAGACTGCTTTTGAAGCATTGTCTAAAATAGCCGATATGCAATGCATGTGTAACGCTTTCGGAACTTTGTTTTCTCGTCTTTTTTTTTTCAGCATGAAATTAAACTTTTAAAAGCTGTCATGCAAAATTGGCAGCGACGAACGATTTCTATAGTTTTTTTTTCCACAAGTGCTTGAGGTTTGATTATCTTTATCTCGAAAAACTGTTATTTAGCGATCACTCGCTGCGCTTGTGGTTTGCCCGTACCCACAGAAATGCCAAAATTAATGCTGTCGAAAAAATATAAGCTTATAAGATCTCCATTGTTTGAAAATTAATGTACAAGCATAATGGCTTTTATGGGATTAATCTTATCCGTTGGCGATTCTGAAATTATGCATCGTCACTTTGTTCAATTATTTGCAATCTGCGAGACGAAGCGGTGATTATGATGCTGAAATCGAAATACGTACAGTGTACACGCATTAGGAACTCTGAAGGCTATGCTACGTATGTGAGACTGATTCTTTCGGCAGGAGAATGTTGTAAGAAGTGCTGTAAGATTACTTTGATCGTAATCATCGTGCATAAATAAGCAGATTAATCAATTTCCTCGTGACAACAACATCACCGTTGGATGAACGTTGCTGTTTATTAGGAATTGGTCAAAGTTTATATCAATAATAACATTTATCTTAACCAGATAGCATTGCATGTTATTCCCTAATAGATCAATAAGGTTTTGTGAATAATAACTAGCAAATATTGCATGTTTCTTTAAGATAATTTTGCACAGGTGTTTTTGTCAGTGATGTGCCTAATATTATGCAATTCCTTATTCAAAAAAAGGCACAAGTAGCTGAACATGGTCTCTCTAAGTTTTTTAGGTGAGAATACTGAAGATGAGTCAACCTATCTTGTCACATTTTGTACAAGCAAGTCTGTTGCTTAAATAATTCCAAATTTTGTCATCCTTTCATAAAACTTAACCCTTAAAATATATGTAGGCATTTGATTGTTATACAGGTAAACAAAAAGGTATACTGCCAAACTCTGAAATTTTTTAATTGCACCTTTAGCAGTCTTACATGTGGTAAATTGCAGATCAACAGTGTCTAGAAAATGGATCTTGATGAAAGTGTAACACTGAATGATCAGAGATATGGAAATAATTTATCCCTTACCAATGTAATCAGATTGCCCTTTGTGTTACTTACTTGGTCGGTTGGTCCATTGGTCGGTCGGTCAATTGGTCATGATAATTACATGTATATAGGATTAACACTTGTCTCACTGTTTAATGTTACAGCGAGAAGAAGACAAAAAACAAGAAGACCAGGTTTGTGATCATGTCTTGTTCTTTTTACACCAGCCTTGATCATGTTTGTGGGGCATTCATCAATGTGTCTACCATGAGATCAGAGATATATTGCCATCTAATACTTCTCTTTTTTCAACTTTCCCAAAGTTTGAGCTGCCTCTTAAATTACAATTCTGTGATTCTCTTCCATGTTTTCATCAGCCTAATATTATCTAGATAAATTGATAATTCATTATAAATTATTCAAAACATTTACATAAATTATGTGTACTTTTAGATTTCATCAAATTGTGACACTTTAGATACAGAAATTAGATGGCTATTACAAAAATATTAGCCTGCTTAGCAAGCATTCCTGGAAGAAGTAGTGTTAAGCTGTGTGACAACTGGGAGAGCGAGGGTACCTCCTCTCGCCAAGGATTGCTCCTATCCTAGTCTCTGTGAACCACACACTTGAAGTGCCTATGAAGTAAAAAGTAATTGCTGCTCATTTGAAAGGCTTTTCAAAGTAAAGAAGAATGGCGTTTCCCTTTTTGGAATATCTGTTTTCGTTGTAGAGATCTTTATGTTTTTGTATTATGCAAATGAGGAAAGGAATGACGTCATAGGTGGTTCCACTTGAACAGTAAAACACTGAATCAAGAATATCTCTAGAAATATTGGAGCAGTGTTCTTCAAACTTGACACCACAAATGTGCATCACAAAAGAAACAGAATGACACCTTCTGTGATGTTGCCATGGCAACACTTTTGGCTCCAGTCTCTTTCTGTGAAAAACCAAATATGCCAATTTGCAACCCTTTGAAAAGAGACAGAGGGTCTTGCTCGGAACACACATGATTCCCATATTGTCTAAACTCTCCCCATTAGATTGTTGGGAGTGGATGATCCTTGTTTAAGATAAAATCTGGTATTGTTAGTTTTAATTAAAACAGGACCAGTGGCACAACTGTTGTCATGGCGACGGTATGACGGGTGTCATTTTGTTTCTTTTGTGATGTACATTTCTGGTGCCAAGTTTAAAGAACACTGCGTTAATATTTCTAGAGATATTCTGATTGAGTGTTGAACTGTTTTAGTGGAACCACCTATGACGTCATCACTTATAATACAAAAACATGAATATCTCTAAAACGAAAAAAGATATTCCAAAAAGTAAAACGCCATTCTTCTTTACTTTGAAAAGCCTTTCAAATCAGCAGCAACTATCTTTTACTTCATAGGCACTTTAACTGTGTTAAAATAAGAGTAATCATCTGTAACTTTGCTGTTTTATTTTAGGAAATAGAAACTTCAGGAACCAAGCAGGAAAATAATCCTGACACAGCCCCAGCTGAACAGCTAAACATGTTGACAAGTTTGAACCCAAAGTATGGGATCTTCCAGCAATTGATACTGTTTATGTTCAGAATCAGTTTTCATAGAAATCCAAGTCTTGTATGTTCATCTAGTAGCATACTTATTCAAGTCCTTCATGTACATATGTACAAGTCTACAGATATCTTGTTTCACTCTTGGGTGTCTTAGTAGATTTTCCTAATATATAAGCTATCATAAAAGTCGTCAGATCCATAAGTTCTTAAGATTTGACAGAAAATCTGATGATATTTTTGTTAAATCTCCAATTTTATATTACAAGGGAAAAATTTATATACCATTTTGGCCTGATTTGGGCCTTTATTTTGCCAACTTCAATTCTAAGTACTTAGCCAAAGTACAGGATAGTACAGAAAAAATCATGAAATTTTGTGCCTTCAGGGTCCATGTAGAGTTCCCAAAGCATGTCCTTGATGCACTTTCTTCTGTCATGCACAATTAAAGAGACCTTGTAACTTCTACAACTCATTTATATTCTTCTTGGGGTCCTTATTTGAGACCCTATAAAGAATGATAACAGCTGTACGTGACTGTATGGTTTGTAAATTTCAGATGGAGAAACTGGTGGATCAGAGGAATGTTTTCATTAGTGATGATTGCAGGTTTTGCTGTTATTGTCTACTTTGGTCCACTGGCTTTAATCCTCTTGGTGAGTTCATGACAAGCCGTAAAACCCTTATTCCATTTGACCAGCATTCAAAGAGTGAATGCTGGAAAGTTGTCATTGAAAAACCAAGGATATGGGGCTTCTGGTTTAAATGTGTATGCCTACATGTAGTTAGCAAACACATGGCTCAGTGGAGTTGCTGGACAGGTGTTTTACTTCTGGTCACTTTTATTGTTTTTAAAACAAATCAAAATCAATCTTGGAACAGAACTTCAGAGAATAACTCATTTTGTCAAGGTTACACAGTAAGGAATGAAGAATTGAGAAACGAGATTCGAATGGGCAAACAGGCGCTGTACCATTTCTTCCTTTTGTATTCAGTTTTTTCTGTACTTGATACATGTAAGAGGCATGTTAAAGAAAATTCATATCAGAGTATTAGACTGTTGTTTTTTGTTCTCTTGCATTATAGATCCAGTGTATTCAAATCAAGTGTTACCATGAAATTATTTCCATCGGACACAAGAAGTATCAAAAATACAACCTGCCCTGGTTTAGGTCATTAAGTTGGTAGGGACACTTTCATGTAATTAATATATAATTACATGATTACATGTAGTAGTTATTGTTAACTTTTGTAAGTTGTTTTTGAAGTGTAGATCTGTATTATTAAGAGTGTGTCCATGAGAAAACCAGGCAGGAGGTGATGCAGCTCATATCACTGATTTCGCTCAAACTTGGCACAAATGTTGAGTTTGGTGAGTAAATGATCATGGCAAAAACTTAGGTCAAATATTTTATTCCCCTCAAGTTAGGGGGACCCCCTCCAAAAATGGCCGTTTGTCACTAATTTATGCATATTTAATTAGCTGTCTTTGATTTAGTATTTCTGCAACAAGAAAGGCCATGTAAAAAAGAAATCCACTGGATCATGTTCTACTATTGTTAGTCTCAAAGCACAGATATTCATTTAAACCAGTCAATTTGATTTCTCCCCATGACTCTATCTTAAGTAAGGTGCATATTTTGTAGTGTTTTGAATAGCCTTTAATTGAAGGCAAATGTCTGAACTGGGCAACAGCAAATACACTTTATTCTAACATGGATAGTGAGAGCAATTACTAAAGTTCTCAAAAAAGCCGTAAAATGTTTGGGGACTTCAATATTTTTTCTGTGCTGGCATACTGTTTACATAGCACTTTATGATTTTTGGCCTTTTCATGAACATTCACTTAAACACAAAAGCATTTTTCTATCTTAACCTAGCTCGAAATTAGCAAGAAATACCTACCTAAATATTTTCTTATCAATATCCAGTATAAATTCGGCAAAAAGAAACACTTGAGACATTTCTTTCATATATTTTCAGAGCTACATTTTGTGGCATTCTCACAATATCGAAAAAATGCAGCAGAAGAAGATTAGACACGTAAGTTCCTTCAACTTAGGTTTTCAGGCGTAAAATAGAATGGAAACAAGAAATAATTACTACATACATGTACATGTCACTTAGACGCAATTTTGCGCTCTCTTTGATTCTTGGATTGCAAAATGTCCAGTTTTGTGTCATCTGTTCCGTTACTTCGACCCAAGGTTTAACGAGAATATCCATTGCCATCCCGCTTTCATCATCACAGATATCAACAGCTGTCAAAAAAGCTACTCAGAAGGCTGTATAAAATCCAGGGAGAGCGGTCACTTTAACATACAGATTGCTTTTAAAATCCATCGCAAAACAATCCACCATCTTTATAACTTTAAATGTTGAAAAGTCAGTAGTTACCTTCTTTTAATTCAGTAGCTTCGTCATGTATGGTGATACGAATTGTAGCACTTAATATCGTCAAAGATGGCAGAATGTCTCGTGGTGGGCTTTGGAAGAAATCTGTTTAATATTACACTTACAGCAGTGATGGCTCTACCCAGATTTTAAATGGCTTTTTGAGTAGCTTCCTCGACAAATGTTGATATCTCTGATGACGAAAGCGGGATGGCAGTGGATATTCTGTTTAAACCTTGGGTCGAAGCAACGAAACACACTGGGAACAGATGACACAAAACTGGACATTTCGCAATCCAAGAATCAATGAGAGTGCAAAATTGCACCTAAGTGGCATGTATGTAGTAGTTATTTCTTGTTTCCATTCTACTTCATGCCTGAAAACCTAAGTTGAGGGAACTTATGCATTGAATCTCCTTCTGCCGCGTTTTATCAATATCTGTGAGAATGTCACAAAATGTAGTTCTGAAAATATTTGACAGAAATGTCTCAAGTGCTTCTTTTTGCCAAATTTATACTGGAAATTGATAGGAAAATACTTAGCTGAATATTTCTTGTTGATTTTGTGTTTAGTTAGACAGAAAAATGGCTTTTGTGTTTTAGTGAATGTTCATGAAATGGCCAAAAATCGTAAAGTCCTATGTAAACAGTATGCCAACACAGAAAAAATGTTGAAGTCCCCAAACATTTTATGGCTTTTTTGAGAACTTTAGTGATTGCTCTCACTATCCATGTTAGAATTCAGACATTTGCCTTCAATTAAAGACTATTCAAAACACTACAAAATATGCACCTTACTTAAGATGGAGCCACAGGGAGAAATCAAATTGTCTGGTTTAAATGAATATCTGTGTTTGAGACTAATAATAGTAGAACATGATCCAGTGGATTTCATTTTCACATGATCTTTCTTGTTGTAGAAATACTAAATCAAAGACAGCTAATTAAATATACATAAATTAGTGACAAACGGCCATTTTTGGAGGGGGTTCCCCTAACTTGAAGGGAATAAAATATTTTGACCTAAGTTTTTGCCATGATCATTTACCTACCAAACCCAACATTTGTGCCAAGTTTGAGCGAAATCAGTGATTTGAGCTGTATCACCTCTGTTATGAAAAATTGTCTAAGTCTAGTTCTAGAACAATCTAGAACCTGAGGTCATTCAGCCATGACCAATTTGTATAAGAACATTCCAGAACATTCTGTTCCTTATGTAATTACTCAGATTAGAAACTGTGTCAAACTACTTAATTTACTTCCAACTAGAAGTTTCTAGAACTTTAAGCCTCATTTATATTGGAGTGAGCATTTCTTCTGTGAGACAGATTGATTCAAATTTGAAGAAGCTTAGTGCTGTAAATTCGTGAAGTTACCTTACGGAAATAAATTAGTTTGTTGCTGTTACCGGTGATCCTGAGTTCTGTCTGGAAACAACCCTGCTCTACAACGATACTAGTAACAACCTCTTACCTGGTTCTGGTTTTCTCATGGACACACTCTTAATAGTCCTGGTAAAAATTATGCTGTCATTTGTTTTCATCTCTATCTCAGCCAGCATCAAGACTGTGTTTTACCACATATCCAAAAACCTCAAAGTTCATCAAAAATACCTGTACTCCTCTGTACATTGTTTTCCCAACTCTTGTCTTGGTATTTAGAAACGTGGTAAATTACTCTACTTGAGTTATTCTTGTCTTGTGTTGAAAAAGCCAGTCACTGCAATTATGTAGGCTGGTAATTCATTTATTCTACTGTTGTTGACAGATGTAGGGCAATGCATCACGCTATAAAGTTACTAAATACTGTAGAGTGTCTAACCTCCCTTACCTTCCTTAGCCCCCCCTCCCCCCCCCCCCCCCCCAAGCTTGCTTGCAGGCTATTTTGTGCCTGGGTTGTGAGGATTGCTTTGCTGTTCACAGTGGAGGCTTCAGGCTTTCTATTCCCCACACCTTGATGCATTTGTTAGTTAAAATTATTTAATTCTCACAATTTGATTGTTCAGCCTGATTGTTATGGGAAGTAAGATGTCACGATTCACAAGTGATTGGTTTCATCATTGTTGTTTCATTTTTAATTAGGTATTTCCTTGGTTGTGCAAACTTCTTCTTTTATGGTGAGAGCATTACTGATTATTTTAATGGCAATCCAAACCCTCAAGTTGACGATGCATCAGAGGTGAGTTTGATTCACCACTTGTTATCAAAATCTTATTTCTCCTGGCAATATCAGTGCCTTCTTAAACACACAGGTGATGAGAACTGATAAATAATCAGCTAGAGATACATGTATAGCCTTGGTACTCCAACAATTTTATTATTAGTTGTTGCCTCAAGTCAGAAAGAATGTCAAGCTTTGGACACAATATTGTTAAAACAGCTTCATTTACAGATACATACATGTATGTGTGGACAAATGTTTACTCTGGAACCAAGTTTTTTCTTTCCTGTTCACTTGATGTCTTGCTGTTCACAACTTACAGTATCTTGACTTGAAGTAATCTTATTTATAGTGCTTTGCATGTTTGTTTTCTGCAGGAAGTGGTCAAAACGTACATTACATATCACAGGCTGATTTCATATTCACTATATTTAATTGGTATGTATATTGTATATTTTCTGTTGAGACAATCTACATGTAGTGCCTTGTAAACATTTATGCATTTAGATTGTTGCGTAGAAATTAGCAGCCAATAAATTATCACTTGCCATTCTAAGGCCATCTTATGCAAGGACTGTTGGCGAACCTATTGTACTTGTCATGGACCTCCCCCCATCTCCCTCCCATGAAACACAGGACATAGGTGGTGCTTTATAGGGGCCTTCACTCTTTGCCTTGCCAAGGGGGTGGGGATAAGTATTATTTTAGTCTGTTATCTTGCCTGAGTGAACCTGGAGCAAGGGCCTAGCTACAAGTGTTTTGAATGTCATATTGGAATGTTGTTATTTTCTGGATGCGAAAGCATTTACTGAACAGCATTTGCAATGCCAAACAGACAGTGTACATCATCATTATTTTCTACACGCAAGCTTTAGACAAGGTAGAATTGATTACTTACAAGCATGATTTCTGCCCTGTCTTTGTCTATCTGTAGAAAAAATTCCAACACTACTTAGAACCCAGGTAGAGGTGGACAGGGTTTTGCAATACATTCCTGCTTGTGCACTATTTTATACCACTCTACAATGACAACTAAATACACTGTTGCAAGACCTCTTGCAAAATCCGAAGAAGATCTTGAATGTGATTTTGGTTATCATAGTGCTTTCCATTGTTTCTTTGCAGGTTTCATTTTGTTTGTATTAAATTTAAAAAAGGAACACTACAAAGTGCAGTTCTCACTGGTAAATATAACTTGTGTTTGAGTTTCTTTTAAAATGTATCTAGAACAATGGCTCACACAGGCCTCAGAAAGTCCTTGCAAATGAGAGAGTTACGTTTTCTCCTTGAAAATTCCTTGCATTTTTTACCTCCAGCCATGAATTTTGTTAGCAAGTCCTTGAATACTCAAAATCATAATGAAATCCCTGAGTTACTACTACAGAACTATAGCACAAATGTATTATGGTTGTTAGAAATTGTAAGCATTTTAGGTTCAAATTGCAAATGGAACTGTATGTGTCCAGCCTCTGTAAAATTTTGTGCACTATAAAGTAATAGCTTTCAGTATTTAATTTAATAATATTGTTGACATCAATATAAAGATGTTGTGATGCTCTGTTGACTTTTAGTTTGGCTGGACCCATGTGACATTGTTGATTGTTGTTACTCAGTCACACCTCATCATGCAGACCCTGTTTGAAGGACTTATTTGGTGAGTGCAATGGTACATTACATGCTTATTTTACTGAAAAAGTAGTTCCTGGTTTACAGTGTATGTATAGAGGACTGATTTCTACGTTTTGTATACATTCTGCTGCTTCTAGCACTTTAATATCAAATGTATTGGCTGCACAGGAATTGTGTGTCGCTCAAAATCAGACCTGACATGTATCAAAGTACTTTGCTTTGATGTACTGGATGGTGAATAGACAGTTGGAGAAAAACAAAATAAACATTTCCTGGAAAGAAAATGTGGTAAAAAAGTGGTAATCCTTTTTTTCTGATATCTTGGCAGGTTCTTCCTTCCAGTTAGCATGGTGATTTGTAATGACATCTTTGCTTATATTTTTGGTATGTTCATTTTCTGTTTTAACTTTAAAAAGGCTCTATTTGGACATAATAACTTGCTACCAACAGTTGTAACACCTCATTACACAAAATTTTTGTGATAACAAATTTTCAAATCGTTCTTCCCATTTCACAAAAATTTGATTTGAAATAAAAAGGAAGCTGCTTGTTGAAGGGAGGGAGGTGCAATGGCCTCATGGTTAGTGTGCTTGTCTCCAGAAATACTCCTAGTCACTTCATGCTGCTGAAACCACGATAAGCTCCGGCCTATGGGCCGCTTGGCTTGTATGCAGACTTTACCTTTTTCTTACCCGCTTGTTGAAGAGTTAACCAAATTCATGAAACTGACATGCTGCCAAATATTGTTCCTCTAAAATGAGGAAATTAAGTTGCTCCCATTTGGTGTAATGAGATTCTGTTAGTTATTAGTCTGCTGTTTTAAAAATCCTTAAGGACCACTAAATATTGATGATTTTATTAAGTAATAACTATTGTTACATGTATTCTTGCTACTTTGTGTACTTTTTCATTTATGCAGGATTCTTTTTTGGTCGGACACCTCTTATCAAGGTAGACATGCCCATTTAAATTGTTTTTGTTTATTTTTTCTTAATATTGCAATACTACAGTATAGTAATTTCTTACAGTGTAGTAATGCTAGTTTTTAAGAAAATAGCTGTCGTTATGATATATTTTGTTATGCATCTATTTTAAAAGAGGGAGAGAGTACAAGTTGTTCCTATTTCTTATTTAATGTTTTTCTTAATATTAAGAAGTCAAGAGGACCTGAGCACTGTCATTGAACTCACAAATGACAGTGCTTCTGTCCACCCAGGTGTATTGAAATAGGGACTGGTTAATTGTTTTTACAGTGCAAACTTGTAAAAAACCTGCCATGGACTAGCATTCCATCAAAGGGGAGCAGCCACACTCGTCAGAGTTAAAGTGGGTTATGTGGGTTTCCTGACTTGTAAGCAAAGTTTGCCATTCAGTTAGTACAGCTGAACTCAAGAAACTTCTGTCATGCTTGGTGATAAAGTTAAATCTTAACATTTTACTATTTAGCTGTCTCCAAAGAAAACATGGGAAGGTTTCATTGGTGGAGGAGTGACTACAGTTATCTATGGATGGATGGTGAGTGTCCGAGTTGAAAAATACTAAATTTGTTTACTGCTCTTAGTAAGTATAGATTGAAGTAAGGATGGGAGTTCTTTGTGTAAATGATTACATGTAGGTTACCTGTGAAATAAATATCCCAGGATGCAATGTTGATTTCCTGTTTTTAGCTGTTATTGAATTAGCCTTGTGTTCACACAGATAATTTCATGAGTTCTTATGTCTCTCCTTTATTTCTTGAAACAAATTTGTTTGCCCCACGAGCTCCTCTAGGGAGATTACACCTTAACTTTAAAGCAACTTAGATTTAATATTAAGAAATTAGAAATGATGGTAATAATAATAATTAAATTATAATTAAATTTATATAGCGCTAATTATATAAAATATTCCTAAGCACTTTACATTTTAAAATATAAAAATATAAAATATACACATTTATAAAAAATTTAAAATATGAAAAGTAGCATTGCAAATAAAAAAATTGATAAAAGTACAATAAAATTTATCACTGAATGTTACAGGCTTCTCTGAACAAATATGTTTTTAGCTGTTTTTTAAAAGAGTAAATGTTTGGCGCCATCTGAATGGGCTTTGGAAGCTTGTTCCACATTGATGGCCCAGCATAGGCAAATGCCCAATCACCCAATGTCTTACATTTCGTTCAAGACATAACTAACAACGTGAGATCGTTAGATCACAGAGCACTTCAAGGAGATGACTTTTTCCTTATAAGATCTGAGATATAACGAGGAGCCATACCATTTAATGCCTTGAACACAAATATTAAAACCTTAAACTTTATCTGGAACTCAACAGGTAGCCAGTGAAGGTCAATTAAGTAGAGGGTGAGATGATCAAATTTAGGCACTAGGCATACAAGTCTTGCTGCAGCATTAAGAATTTTTTGTAGGTGGTTCAGTTGATATTGTGGCACTCCAGAGAGCAGTGAGTTACAGTAACCTAGGTGCGACATCACAAAGGCGTGAACTAAAATTTTTGTAGCCTCACTTGAAATGAACTTCCTAAGTTGCCTGATATTGTAGGGACCCTTGAAAGCGTTGCTGCAGATGTTCCCAATGTGAATATCCATTGCCATATGCTCATCGAACCAACATCCCAGATTTCGAACCCTCTTAACAGGCTTGATAGATGAATCAATAACCGTGATGGAATTTATATTTATCTTCGAAAGTTGACCACGAGAGCCAATAATCAAGAATTCAGTTTTAGAATCTTTAATCATAAGATGATGAATGACGGTAAGAACCATAACAAAACACACAGCCACACGCTTTGTGTGTGCTGGGTCATTCAGCATACCACATCCAGAATAATTAAATCAGACTAGTGAGGGAATAAAGGAGAAATAAAATGAAGTAAATATATAAGTTAACAAAAGAATATCTGTTTTTCTCAGATTTCTAACTTCATGTGCCAGTATCAGTATTTCATCTGTCCTGTTGAGGTAAGGCTAAGAACTGCATCCCTGTATTGCACAAAATGTAATTTAATTCACCTTGATCAGTCCTGTTCTAAAATGCTTGATAATCTTTTCCTGCATTAGTCCAAACTGTGTTTTAATTTTCAAATTAAGCTCCCATTCATGACAAGTTAACGCAGAACACTCTGGCTCATTGCATATATATGTATGTGTAGTTGTGTTACATAATTTTATTTTTTGAAAGTTTCCCCTCAAATTAGGAGACTTGTAAATAACACCATTCTATTTAAGTAGAAATACAATAAAAGGTCATTTAAAAGACAAGATAAACAAATCAATAACACGGATGATTTAGAGAGATTACAAAGTAATGGAACTTGGGCTTAATTTTAGGCTGGATATTTTCAAGATGTGCCATATGTCTCTTAGTTTCTTTACCTTTTAAATTGAGAGCTGTTGTTATTAATAGTCTCACATTTGCAAACTTTCTTTTTCTTCAGTTCAGTGGCTCAGTCACAGATTTCAAGATAACTTGTGAGCCTTCAGCTCTTTATAGACTGACAGCCTACACCATCCCAGCACCAGTCAAATATTTCCTAGGATTTGTAAGTCTCCAGTTTTCAAATGAATAAAAGTTATAATTACTCTAAAGCCTTTGTTGGGAGTGAATGGTCAGAGTAAATTCTCTAAGCACAAATTTAATTCATTCCCACCAAAAAAAAAAAAAAAAACAGATTCTACCACCAAATGCCACCAAAAGACATGGCCTCAGGAATCCACTGAAGCACAGTTCTCTGCTTCATGAAATGTCTGCTTATATCGTTGATTTCAGTGTAAAAAAATGTTTGTTGAGTTGTTTGTTGAAATGCACAGTTGTTTGCTAAACTTCATGTTTTGTTTGTAGGGTGGTTTGACACAAGATGAGGTTTGGCTGTATCCAATGCAGTTTCACTCCATCATTCTTTCACTCTTCAGTTCATTGATTGCTCCATTTGGTGGTTTCTTTGCCAGTGGATTCAAGAGGGCATTTAAAGTCAAAGTAAGTAATTGTTGAGAAACATCTTTGATTACATGTACCCAGCATAGTTTGAGCTTGCTTTGGGAAATTAATCTGTACATGCGTATTGAGACACGGAAAGAAAAACTTTTTCACAAGATGAGTCACAAAGTACGTGACAATTTTTGCTAGATGCATAAGTTTGAAATCAGAAATAGCAGTTTTCTGCACATGCAGAGATCTTTGTAAACTTATTTCAATTCGTATTTTATTGTGTGTCATGAGTTGTGACGCATGCTGGAAGTTTAGGAAGTGCTTGAGAGCCAGCCGAGAGCAACTTGAGTGCTCTTTTTTTCTCCATGATGTACAGCTAAAAGCAAAAAATAAATTGTTTTATGACAGTTAGTAATTTACTGACAGAGATATACACGATGGCTGTGACACTGGTTCTGCCCAATTTGTGTTGTTTAATTCATATTTCTTTTTCTTTTTTGCCTCCTGTTTAAATAAAAAACTCGAAAGGATTGAACAAGTATTAGGTAAATTGCTATTTTGTTTTTGTCCAGGAGTTGAAGATTTCATCTATTTTCCTGCCAAACATGTTTTCTTTCCTCACTGTTCACTCTGGTCAATCTAACAGGAAAGTTAAAATTTTGCCAAATTTGTCCATACCATGAGCATGTGTCTTTGGATCATGATGCACACTTTAAATGCACGCTGAGTTTTATGGTCGACTATGCTAGCTACGTTATAATGGACCCTGAGGTTAACTTATTAAAATGCACTGTGTTTCAGGATTTTGGTGACACTATTCCTGGCCATGGAGGTCTAGTGGACCGGTTTGATTGTCAGTTCCTAATGGCAACTTTTGTTTACGTTTATCACTCCACTTTCATACGGTAAGCTCCATCTACTACACTGCTACATATTGATGTATTAAGTGAAGAGGACTTGCTGGGACCAAGACCAGCCTATTTGTCATCAGACAGGTCTGACCCTAGTCTCCATATTTCTTAGTAAAGCACTTGATATCACTGCCATTTATTTCCCCAATTCAGTGCAGGATTGTTTAATGTTCAAACATAAACAGCATTGGAAATTGCTGCATTGCTTTCATTTCAATTTATGGGCTGTGTTCCATGACTTGAATGTTATGGATCAAAAAGAAATCAGCTTCAAATAAGATACATGTAATAAGGATCTGAGGTTCTGGGAATTGCATTATAAACCCTATATTTTCTGTTGAACATCCATTACTTTGGAGAATTAGTTACAAGGAATTTTGAAGAAAACGTTACATCAAATTTTGCTTGTTTTACAATTATTTCATGATGACAGGGCACCTCAACCACACAAAGTGTTACAGCAAGTTTTGTCACTGTTACCTGAACAGCAGCTGAACATCTACAAGGAGCTCAAATCAAACTTGCTAAGAAGAGGGATCCTATAAACAAATTCAAGATTTTGAGTGTGGGGCATTGGGAGATGATAGTCATTCCAGGATTATAGAATGGAAAGATCAGGGTGGAGGCTCATTAAATGGGAATCTGGTCTGAGCTTTCCTAAGATGTCAAGGCCTTACCATGAAAAAGTTCTTGGGTTTTGAATCTCAACTCTTTACAGTGCGACTGCACTAACCAAGGCTATGCAACAAAATTTTCCACAAATTTAACAAATAAAAATTGTGAAGGTTAACAACAGTTTCCAACAAATTATCCATGTAGTCGAGCTGTACATTACGAAGGCAACAGATTTGATAAATTTGTAGATAATTTTGTCAGGTTGCCTTGGTTAGAGTAGTTGCACTGTAAGCCAAACCAGTGACCAATACTTAAAATCTCCTGATAAAGTTAATATATAATCAAGCATACAAGTCATGAGAATTTCAGAAATGATCACCAAAGATGAATTGTCTTCAGCTGATATTGAAGTAGATTTTTCCGAGTAGTATCATAAGAAATGTATTAAGACTAGTGTGGAGAATATATATATTGATATCCAGGAGAAAAGGTTTGTGGTACAGTGTACTATGTAGTTTTAGTGAGATTCTTAACATTCCAGTACTGTACATATATGTTTTATTATTAATAATCCTAACCTTAAACATTCCTTGTTGATTCTAGTTAACAATTAAATTGTGAGATTGAGATTTATATCGCAACAGTTGATGAGGGTGTATCTCAAGTCAAATATTACGAATAGGAATTAAAAGCAAATAATCCAATAATTTATTGTTTTAGTATAAATTTGCTAGTTGTTCAAACTTTTATCTAAATCCTCTTCACAAACACTTGGAAAGTGCAAAGGAGCTGTCATTTTGTTAACAACCACACACTACAAGGCTAGACTCCAACTCCAACAGAATAGATAGTGTGTAGCATAGCCAATTAAAGGATGGCATTCATGGTGGAATGCTAGTACGTTGTAGATTTATACAGAAACAAAATAGTTCCATTGACTAACACGCTAAGGATTTTTGCTTTTCATTATTCTTTTCGTTTTTTGCTAGCACAGATTGAAACAATTTGCGTACAAATAGATCAATGGAAATTATTAGCAAGTTTGATTTTGTTCAACTTACAGCACTTCATAAATGAGAGAGCCCATTTATGGAAAGAAGTTCCTTTGATCTTTGAGTGTAGTTCTGTATGGTTAGTCTAAACTGTAAGAAGAGTTGAAGGACACATTCATTTGAGCAGTAAGGCAAACTTTTTTTAGACTCGCAATATACGTTTGCCATAAATTTGTATACACTTATCATGCTTGCAAGAAAATAATCGGGATCTGTGGTACAAGGGGAGGTTCACCAACCACTGGTAATAGCATCTCAACAACTTTTGCTCAACACAATTTATTAAACAGCAGACAGGTGACAAGAACAGAATGAACTAGAAGATAATTATCTCCTAGTTGATTTGATCTTTATTCTTTCTCATTTCATTTGAGTGTTAACATGACTTGCATTTGATTTGGTTTTGCATTATTACGCTAAGCCATACTCGTGCCATTTGGTCACCCAGTAAAACCAAAAGCAGTGATTGCAACTGACTCAGGGTTTTTTCCTAATGATTTAGATGGCAAAAGGGACACTATCTTTACAAGTGTAAAGGTTAGCTTAAGTGATGAATGTTACTTCTCATTACCTGTTTTCTTGATGTTGTGGAGTTTAACCTCTATTAGGGGACACCTCTCTCAGCTGGACAATTCATCTAAGCAGAAAGTCAGTTGTGGTGTTAGCCATGCACTTCCATCCCTCATTTTTAGTCTTATATCATCATCATCATCATCATCATCATCATCATCATCACCACAATCACCATCACCATCACTGTCATCATCATCAACACCATTACCATCATGGTCATTATTGCACCTTTGGATATATAAGGCCTGAAACTGCAGGTTCAACTGCATTAATGTTGAAAGGATAAACTTGATGCTCATTATTCTTTTTGCCAGTTTGGCTGATCGTTATTTTATTCTTGTGGATATTTCCTTTTCATACTGTTGCCTGTTAAGATCTTAAGTGTGGTATCAATATAGTATTCTATCAAATTCCCAATCATTGTCGGGAGAATTTGGGGATTACAGTATGACAGTGTTTTATCCCCTCATGCCACATGATCACTTGATTCATTTTGAATATTTATTTATATTTATTTTTTCTCTTGGAATGGTAATGCAGCATGCAGCATAAATCTTTGTCAATAAATATTGTTACAATTTAATAATCCAGCTCTTAATTTGTACAAAGTATTTTCAATGACGTTTTATGTAGCAGCATTCATTTGCCAGCATTGTTATACATGTATATAACATGCCTTATGTGCAACATAGTGCTAGTTGATTAAGCTTTTATTTAATTAATTAATTTAGATAATATTGCGGCCTAGGACATTGTAAGATCTGTAATCCAACTTTATAAACATTCCTTTGCCAATGATTATCATCTTTTTCAAGCTAATGTCCTGACTTGTCTAGGTGTGACATTTGATAACATGACATAACCTGCTTAAAATTATCAACACCATGTTTCGTGACATCAGGCACTTATGACCTATTATTTTACTTTAGGTGTAAATTAGAAATATTCTGGTAAATATCTAGGTTTTCCTAATTTTTAATTATTTTAGCAACATTATTGTTCAACGTAATGTCAAATGAGGTCATTTATGTTTGGTAGTAGTTATTGTGTAAGGTATAATTAATGGAAAATATTAATGGAGTTTTTAGTGCAAGATGTAATGTAATTTTACTACAAGCCTGGCAGCTTTCACTTATTAAACAACTGTTATTAAATTCCTATATCACAAGTAAACTTACAATACTTGTAAAGCACTTGATAAAACTACTTGCAAGGGGCTTGACACTGTCCCTTGAGAGAAGCCTCCTATACAGAGTAAAATGGTGTGTGTTGGCGGTGGGTAAGGAGACTATTAATTCTAGTAAGGTCTTGCCACCAAACATTTCAAAGAAATTGACAATTTGGAAATATTGCCCATTTGAAAATTGCAGTGGCTAGCTGGGTCAATTTGAGTATGATTCTGCAGAAGTGTTATAGCCTGAATTAAGAGAAAGCTAATACTGGCTAATATAGCAATAGACTGCTAGGCAGCCAGGGAAAGGGCCAATTTTCAATAGACCAAATTCGTATTCTCGGTATTGGACTGGAACTAGCTTGCAATGGAGGCTCATGCTGGGGAATACCATTAAAAAGAGAAAAATGTCATTTGCATTTGAAAAGACTTCCCACATTAGCCTCAGCTGCAAGCTAGTTCCATTCCAAAACCGGGAATACAAATATCACCTATTTGCGTGGGGTTTCTTTATTTGGCAACTTGCTGTTTCTCACTTGGTCAAGAGGGCAGAGGGCTAGTGAAGAAAGGCTCAGCAGGTCATTGGCTGGAAGTACTCCTACTCCAGAATATAAATATATATGCTTGGAGTAGAAAAAGGGCTTAAAAAATAACATATAGGAGAAACTTTCATTTATTATTGTTTTAAAGAACAGCTGATATCTTAGCCAACAATAACATCACAGATGCTGACTTTGTATGCTCATTCTTGACCTTGGTGTATGAATAAATGAACAATTTTTCTTGTCACAAGGTCTGAAAAATTTTGTAAACGAAGCTTTCGACTATCGCAGTCTTCATCAGCAATTAAAGTGAGCTCAGTTGCCACGTGATGTGAGCTCACTTTAATCGCTGATGAAGACTGTGCGATACAGTCGAAAGCTTCATTTACAAGATTTTTCAGACCTTGTGACAAGAATAATTGTTCGTTTATCACAGATGCTCTATTTTTACAAGGGGCAAACTGATCTTTAAAAACCAAGACTGCCAAGTTACAAAATTAAAATGCAAATTGCATGGCAACGTACAATCCCTTTGGGATCAAAGTAAGTTTAACTTTATTTTAATGGTCAAAGCAGGTGGGCAAATTCATCCTTACAGCTGGTCAATTTGCCCAGTGCCTGGCCATTAATGAAACCCCAGGTGAATGCAATCACCAAGGGCGAATATGCTAAATTTAAGAACTTCAAATTTCTAAGGGGCAACTAATCAGACCTGACTGACCAGACCAGATTGTCTTTATTGTTCACCTCTAAATTTTCTTCTGCACTCCAGTTCAAAAAGTCATTGTTTTATTTCCAACTTTTTTTTAGGAAAAAAAAAAAACTGAAAGGCAAATAAGGAAACAGACAAAAATCCACTCAATGCTATTTCAATTGTTTATTTGTTTACCAAAAATGTTCATGGATAAGTACTATCCATCCAGGTATTTTCCTTGGACAGGCACTATGGGTTGATAGTGTTCGTCTCTCCAAGGATGAACTCTATCACAGTATTGTATCACGTGATCAGTTTAACAGGGTTCATACCCTTTTTCAGAAGTAAATTTCCAGGACTCTAAAATTCACATTAACCCTTTCACTCCCAAGATCTCAATTTTGATTCTCCTTGCTGTCTGCCATACATTTCATATTTTTTTACTTGAGTTTAACAGATTTCCAGCACTTTCCAGGACCAGTAGCCCTTTTCCAAGACTTTCCAGTCCTGGAAAATGCCACAGTAAAATTCCAGGACTTTCCAGGTTTTCCAGGACCCATACGAACTCTGGTTTAAACCAATAAGAATCAAAGAAAAAATGGTGAACCATGATGTTCATTAGGTTTTTAAGCATATGGCACAGAACCACCCCTTCATCTTTGGCAGACCAAACAAGACCTCAACATGTCATAAGTTTAACTTGTTTGTCTTTATTTGAAGCATGAGCAAGAAATTGCAAGACACTATACAACCTTTTCCTGTTAAAACATGTGGCATCTATCAGTTCAAGATGCCTCAAGATTATAAAGCACTTCTGATAAATATCTGGTGTCATAATTTGCTTTTATCTGATGGAAATCTCCTTGCAGTAAACAATCACAATAAGCCATTTAATGTTAAAGTCATTCTGAAAGCTTGCTTTGGGTTTATTTATCTATGTACACCTTGACAATAGTAAAAGAATTTGAATCTAATCAGATTATGATACGCATGATCCATGACTCCTAGTCTTCATTTGCTGTCATTGCCTCGTCTTCATCAATCTTAGGAGCGAGGTAGTATCTAGTGGAGATCAACAGTTGGTTAGAGGTGTTCTTTGTTTTTTTTTAACATGACATTAAATCAGTCTGACAAATCGAACAAACCCAGAAAATATCCATCCCTACCCAGTGGCACTTGGAAATTCTAAAGAGGTGGGGAAAACATGTTTTTCAGAAGACTTACTTTAAGTTTCCTATTTCACCAATACGGTAATCAAGGACCAGTGGGACGTCATCTTTCAGTGACATGGTCACAGTGGTGGATAATGGAGAGGCCTGGACAATAGAAAAAGTCTGTCAATCACAGAGTGTTTAACCAAGTTGCTACTGATGGAGTTAAAACCCTGAAGCTGGTCTCTACAGACTCTAAACAAATAATCTTCCTAGCTATTCTGGATACTCAAGACCAAGGTTTGATCATGTCTGATATCGTTAATAATAACCAATACACTTTGTATCGTGAATGATCTCACCTAAGTAAGAAACAAGTACAGGAACAGCCCCTTTGTTTGCACTCTAGGCAATACAGCGCTCAGGTGTTTCCATATATTTTAGTAGCATATCCCCTCTTGCGATCTGCAGGTTTCACGCTATCAAATCCATATCTTCATAGTAAATTCATATCTCAAGTTATAGGTCTGTATAAAATTACCTTCGTGAAAAAGTTAAGATATCTGAGTGCAAATGTAAGTTCCACCGGTTCATTGAGTTCAATTGAAATCTGAAGTGAGAAAAAATGTAATAAACGTTAACTGCTTCAGTTCATAGCTGTATCACCAACACAGTAAATTAATCAAGGAGATCACAATGCTGTACGAGGAAAATCAATGGCTAAATAATGGAATGGTCCAAGCTGTAACTACGATTTACTAGCCCAAAAGTTATTCTCACTAGCCTTCAAAAAATTCATCTCATACAGTTCTTCTGTAATTTGCATTTACTCAAACACATTCCCAAGAAACTTCACCTACTCTTCAGGCAAGTGCAAGACAGAATCCACTAGCCCCACTGCCAAATAATATCAGAAGACCCAGGCTGTCGGACACAACTTTCTCTGCATGTGTTTAAAACTGATTGACCCTGTGGTAGAGTCTAATGGTATGTTTATTTTATGTTGCAAGAATGTTCCGTGACTTGCGATGTTCAATTAATGACTGTTAGTATAGAACTTGTTTTGTGATTCATATATGTATCATTATCGTTAGTGTTATACCAAGTGGTGTTCTCACAAGCACATTTAAATTTTTGACATACATTGTACAAAGTCTCTTCCAAATAAACCCTAACAATTTTGAAATGCAACCCTCCCTGGCACCAAAAACAAGCTCACAAAAAAGCCTTAAAAAGAAGCCTTGAAGTTATTAGTACAGTTACATGTAGTTGAAAATAAGGATGACTAAAACAGAATTCAGACCTGTTCCTCTTCTTTGTCAACACTGGAACTTTGTTTAAGGAGGACATTTCCATCACCAAGGTCTCCACTGGCTGAGAACTTCACACCTTCCTTTGTGCAGTGGATTTTTACTGAGTCACCAATCTGAGTCAGGTCACGGCATATTCTCTGGAACTCTGATGAGGGCATTGTCACAACAGCATCATACTCTTGGTCCTAAACATAGAAAAAGTAATTCGTATAGTGTGATCTTCCGGGTGAGGGTAGTTCTGAAAAGAACTGTTGTTGGACAATCACACTATAAGAACTACTGATACTATTGGGTTCAAACCATTTACTATATGAAAAGTAAAATAGCAACTGATCATTATGAGGATGCATCTTGCAATTCCAAGTTCAAGCTTTGAAGAAAAAACTTCATTATGTTGATGTCACTAGTTACATCATGCTAAATGAATGAACCAATGTTTTTAGGGGGAAGGGGTATGAAGGGGGCATGTACACGAACATGTACAGGGTTGTCAGCATTCTGTTGGAGTAAGAGACATTTTGCCATCATTTCCTAAAGAATCAGACATATGGGCCTGTTGAGTAGTCAACTGAGACTGGGAAGATGGTGATTTCCACTGCCAGCTGGTTACTGTTAATTATCCCTGGCATGTAAAACTACAAGTACAAACAAATCTATGACATTTCCTACTAAAAATCAATACTCTGACTTTGACAAATATATATACACTTTCTTTCATATTTCTTTATCAAACTGTCTAAGGAAGTGGAATTAGATGCTAAGTTACTGGTAAATTGCTCTACTGGAGGGGATAAATTAGCACTTTATAACGATTTTAAAAAATTCTGCCCTGCAATGCTAGGTGTACAACAGCCAGCTCTACTCACTGGTATTCCTAAATGCTCACTGTCAATATCCATTAGTTTCATGTTGTATTCACAGACTCTATCTTGGTCTGAGAAAAAAGAAACAAACAAACAAAAAATTAATCAACCATGCTCTAAGGAGGCATGGTAGTGTATTGGTAATTAGACTGTTCAGGAGTCATTATTAACATTAAATTTTTTCATTAACCAATTGTTGGTTTTCACAGGCAGGCAAACTTCTTTATAAGAAAACCTTTCCTCCAGATGGTCAAACTAAGAAGACAAAATCACCCTCACCTCTAGTCAATTTGCCTGATGAAACACAATGTTTCATATTCTGGAGTACAAAACCTTACCGTCACAGTGCCAGTGAATTTGACATTAGGGAGGTTAAGTAACTATGACAATGTTGAGGACAATGTCGATTAAAAAAATTAACTTCTATTTTGCCTACGAATTTGGTGACACTCTGAAGTCATTTAATTTGTTTCTCTCTGTCAAAACTATCAGGAATTTGAATCTGGGACAAAGTAATAAATCTGTAATAAAAATAATTCATTTTAGCCATCGTGGTTCCAATCTCCACACAACGCAGAATCTGGTTATCTAGCATTGTTGTTTTGCAGAGGACAGCAAAAAAATGTACCATGATATATAACGCACATGCACAGCTACTGATCTGCTCATTAAACCTTTTGTTTGGCGATGTTACCGTTGCTGTTGTGGTTTTCTTAAACTCCCTACTATAAGGGGGGGGGGGGGGGGGACGGGGGGCGGAGGTAGCCTACATTATGTGAGTATTTTATCCCAGGGGGGGCTACCAGTATTCGTAGCCATTTCGCGCTATGTAAACCAGGATAAGTTCTGGCAGCGTGGACCACATTGGCTTATATAAAGAATCAACTTCTTAGCAGGAAAACATTACATATCCTGTGGTAATGGTGAGCAATACTTGACTCATTAGCTCAATGGATTATAATAGTCTTCCCTAGATACCTAGGGGTATGCTAGCAAAATGTATATCATAGGTTTATAGCTCCACACCACCTCCCTCAGTTACCTTGGTGGTTAATGAAATAGAAATTGCTCTGGAAATGTAAATGGCCATGGCAAGAAAGAGAATCTAAATCATCTTTCCCCTACATGTACTTTGATCAGTGCAATAACTGAAGGTTGTCATAAAAATCCACTTCTACCTTTTATACACACCTACTGTGGAAAGACTGAGGAAATAGTCTGATCCAAGCACACAGCACAAAAACAATTCCGAAGTTATAAAGCCTTAAATGTCCACTAAACAGTCAAAGAACGCAAAGCAATACTTACTTGGGCTTTCAAAGACAAACGACACTGTATCACCAGAATCTTCAGCTCTGATTGTGATGCTGTCATCATTGCTTGCACATTTAAGAATTTTTGACAGCGTACTGGTGTCCATGCCAAGAGTAATGTTCCTATCACACCTGTAAGGCTCAAAGCCATCAGCACTCATTGACAGTGACACTAAACTGACGTGACTACTATCCATGGCTTGCACAGTTAAACCATTACTTCCGCAATCCCAGTTAGCATTAGGCACCAAGTCTTTGATGGCTTCAAGAACCTTTTTGAGTACATTTCCTTGTGGAAGTCTTGCTTCAAACATTTTGAGAATAGAAGTGAACGTGTGGCAGATCAAATTGAGGAACAGTCTGAAATAAAGCAGTTTGTGCACTTAATAAAAGGTATACTATAATACATAGGTAATAGATTACATGCAATTAAACCCATACTACTTCATTTTCCCAAGGTTTAAGGTGGCCGAACACAGTTTTCAAGAGCCTATGCCTAATTCACCATTACTTTTAAGCTATTTATGCTTTGGTGCCCGTTTTTTGCAAGAGTCAAGGTTAACCACAGAAAAGTTTATTCTCGCATTTTGGCTTAGGTGTGTGCTGTTGCCATGGCAATGGGGCTGGTTAAAAACAAGGCTTAAAAAATGGTTTTTGTTTATTTAAAAAAAATCCAGTCGTTAGACTTTTTTCATTTTTTGCCCACTACGAATTGACATTAAATCCCTTCTGTCAACACTGTTCTAATAAAATTTTGACATAGGCGATTTTCGTAATTCGCTGTTAATCGTTTTCACCGCAAGTTCTGTATTATTAAAAATTCCCTATGTCAAAGTTCAGATTTTTAGCGATAGATCATTCACGTGGTTTCTGAACTATTTTTTTGCCAAATTTCTTTAAATTCTAACGACTGGATCGTCAGAAATCCGCAAGTTTCTGCAAAAGCAATCGGTCTCAATTTTTCGAGCAACTGCACATGCGCTGCATTTAACTGGATTCTTTCGGTAACAAAGAGAAAGCTGAGAATTGCTGGGTTCTTTGCGTCGTTACCTTTTCCAACATCTTTGTAATAAAAGACTGAAGCCATCAATAGACTGCGTTCAATAATAGAGAAAAATAGCACAGATAGTGCGGGTGTTGAGTAAAGAAAATGATCGCTCTATTGACGGCATGTTTGTTTTTGCAATCCTTGTGCGCACGCTCAATTGCAACAGCAAAAGCGCGCGGGAAAACTGTGTTCAGCCACCTTAATTGCAGTACCTTGTTCTTGAATCATTTATTTATCTCTTAACTCCTTTATCTTCCAAAACTTAGAATTTGTACCCTTTCAAGAGAGGTTGTTTTGAATTTTGTGCAAAATGACACATTGTGGAGATTAGTGCCTGTGTTTTGGAGGAAATGGATATGCTGTATTTACTTTAAATTTTCTTTCTGATAATTCTTGTCTTCAGATTTCTGTTAACCACCAAAGTTTGTGAAAGAAAAAAAGTCCTGTGAAAATATTACTCTTTTACTTGTACAATATCAGGCAACGAATTGTTACAAATATGACTTTAAGTTTCACGTAGCTACATGACTGAAGTACGAACTTTACTGACTTAACTTGACTGAAGTATTAACTTAAAGTTAGGTGTACGTTTATGGAAACTATCTTAAGGAGAATGTTGAGATTCAAGTCGAGGGTAACTACATGAAAGTCTTGCTCTCGATCGAGCCTGCTGCGACAACATTTGACAGTAAAATATTGCGAACAAGCAAAAATGATGGAGCAGAAAGAATCGATCGCTGAGAAATTAACTGACTTTACGATTGAACTTGATCGTAGAAGTATCTTTGAGGTCTCGCGAAGTTCAAATGAAATGGCGGGAAAGCCAACAATTCATTCCCGCGCTAAATGCTCAGTACTCTATAATGTTGAACGAACACAACTTATTTAAGATCTTGGGGAGCCTAAGATTACAGTTTTCATAATGTCATCAGGATTTGATCCCTTGTGACGCTAAAAGCGAACGTTTCAGGCAAAAATATCGAAATCTTCTATCGACTCGTGAAGAAGCACGCTCTTATATATAGCATTGGATCATTGGAGCTTTTCGAATAATTTCCTTCAAATTTCCCACCAAATGAACATATGTCATCTTATTTCGTCTTCCTTACACTTCAAAACAATACGAGATTCGAAAATTTGAACGATCGCAGCAAATAATCGAAAGTGAAGCGACGATTTCTTCGTGCAGAACCAAAATGGCCGCACGGAGCAGACATCACAACCTTCGAACTCAAGGCCTAATTGAATCAAATTTGAACTTAGATCGATCGCTTATTGCAAAATAATTGAAGAGTATCTTAAAGGAATTGATTCCGAGACGTCTTATTGCAATATTTCTTAAAATCTGGAGTCGAAGAACACAAATTTCAACCACACAAGGAACTTACCTTAACACTCGACGAAGGAAGACGAATTATGAATTACGCGCCAAGATTCAAGAGGATAAAAAGTGCGGGAAATTCAGTTAACAACTGCTGATTGGCTGAGCTGTCCACGTGATCTGTCACGAGGTGTTTTTAGCGGGAAGTACCAAGTCGGCAAAGAATAACGGGAAGTCGGGCAAGTTCAAACTTGCAACGTAAAAGGTTTAACGCATTTTTCTACTGAATGCATTAATATTTTAATTGTCAGCGTTTTAGGCTATTTTGAAGGCTTATTCGATTACAGCTTTTATCCAACGCAGTTAGCGCTACCATCGATAAAGTAACTATGGCCATGGATTTTATGCAGTTTCGGGTACTTCTAAAAAGTTAGTTCAAATTGTATATTTTGCATGATTGCACGACTGTTTTGTAGTGTACTGACTGAACTGTCACTTTTTGTAAAACCCAGTATTTGCAAACATTTATCTACCTGGTATATTTTCAGACTTTTTGTGATCCATTAAAAAATAACGGGTAGCTCAAGGATATATAACACGTGTACCATACTCAACCTCGGGCACAGTTTTTCCCAATACGGACAGACTAAGGCCGGCTATGGCAAGCCGTTTGTAGCAAAATTAAATCCTTGCAATATATGTTTAATCCTTTAAATAACGGTTTTATTTAAAGATAGAAAAAGGCATTCAATCCAATGGTAAATAAAATTTTTGGTTCAATTCAATCTTTTAATTTTCATGATTCAATCCAATACCTGGAATATTGATTCAATCCAATACCTAAAATATTGATTCAATCCAATACCTAAAATATTGATTCAATCCAATACCTGGAATATTGATTCAATCCAATACCTAAAATATTGATTCAATCCAATACCTGGAATATTGATTCAGTCCAATACCTCGAATATTGGTGTAATCCAATACCTGAAATATTGATTCAATCCAATACCTGAAATATTGATTCAATCCAATACCTCAAATATTGATTCAATCCAATACCTCAAATATTGATGCAATCTTCCTGGGCCGAGCGCGGCCAACAGGAACGAGAGTAACTGAGCACTAGAGAGCACTGAAAACATGGCGGGCGAAGGAGAACTAGAGTTAGAAGTTGAGTTTCCTAAGTTTCTTGCAGACATCTTGGATAAAACGGAAATAATTTTTGAGAACTTTGACTCAGAAGTTGGAATCATGGAAGACCATTTCTTAAAATTCCTGTTGAGGTGCTCGAGGAACTTTGAGGACTAGGATTCATCTGGACAACGATAACAAAGATGATTGGAGTTTGGAGATGGACAATTCACAGAAGATTGACAGAGTATGGCTGAGAAGATATGAGGGGTTTCAACAACTTACCTGATAAGGAACCGAAATCATTCAAGAGTATGGATATAATTTCATTGCAGGTTTCTTTAAGTCCATTGGGTTACGGGTTCAACGGAGAAGAATAAGAGAAAGGTTAGCAAAATTAGATCCCCAAAATACTGTCTTGAGATGGGGTGCGTAAATTCGCTTTGGCATCTGGATGGACATCACTCTCTGATCCGATGGAAAATATTAATTCGGCTGTATAGACGGATTTTCTCGGAGAATAATGTTTTTGAAATGTAGTGCCAGCAATAAAGCAGAAACAGTTCTTGAATTCTTTCTGGATGCCGTTAAGAGAGACGGAGAATTTTGGCCTTCGAGAATACGAGTAGATCATGGTGTTGAAAACGTTGATGTGTGCGATACAATGGAGCAGGTTAGAAGAGAGGAGAGGGGCAGCTTCACTGCAGGGCCATCAACACAACCAACGAATTGAAAGATTGTGGAGGGATGTTTCCGTTGTGCTTCCCACTTGTACTTTTACACTTTTTGTAGTATGGAATTGTCAGGCATCCTGGACACTGATAATTCAGTGCATCTTTCCACCTTACACTTAGTTTTTCAACCAAGGATAAACCTTGCTCTTTGCCAGTTCACTGAAGCTTTCAACCACCAAAATGTAAGAACAGAAAAAAAAACTGGTTGCCATACCAAATGTGGCTTAATCATATGATGCAGCCTGAAAACCCCGTTTCAAATGGAAAGTCATATGATTTTGAATACTATGGTGATGATCCTGATGGTCCAACTCCATTGGACAGTGATAACAATGTTGTAGTTGAAGAAATTGACCTGGGACAACATGATTCATTGCAGTCATTTGTATTGGAAAGGCTAGATCCCTTAAGATAATCAAGTCAAATGGGAGTAGACATCTTCCAAAAGGCTCTAGAACTAGTGACAGTTAAACTTGGGCAACTGACAATTGCATAATACTACATGTGTGTGGGCTGGGTAAAGGAGATTATGGCCCTTAAAGTATTTTGGCAACTCAATTCACAACAGAAAACCTCACCCTGTATCAAGTAAATTATTTTCTCATCTTCCTTTTCATTGATATACAAAACTCAGAAACTGCTTGAATTACAGAATGCCTAACTTCTAGCAACACAACTAAACTGAAGAGAAATCAGGGCATTTGATAACTGCCATGTGCACTACTCTGCCTTGTAGATTTTTCAGGTGCTTATCAAAACAGATGTTAAAATGTGGCAAGGTTAATTTGTTATCTTATTTTCAAAAGTACCCAGGAGACAAGACTAACCTCTTGGTGCACTGGTGTAATGGCTACTAACAGGACTCATGTCACTAGCCAAAACTAACTTTGCACCAGCCAGCCTTTTTCATACACAGCTTCACTGACTTTTTTATAAGAGTGGTCAATCTTGGACATTTCTTGTTGCATCTAAAATGTTAATAATAATCACTAAGAAAATTTCACTCCCACAAACACGAATCCTGTTTTTCTTCAATATGCTTATGTTCAATCTCTGATGTATTTTTATCAGTGTTGCCATTTTCTTTTATCTCCCTTTAATAGTTAAATATTTATCATATGCTTATTAAGGCAATTATTTCCATGAAATTCACTCATAGTTTCCCTGTTTTCATTAGTTTCTATTCTCTTCAGTTTTACTTTGTCAGGATAATTCTCAATTTTGTCTTCATCCAGTAGACCAGTACTCCATTCCATCATGATTGTCACAATGGCTAGTGAAAGTGCAAAATCTACTATTCAAAACTGAAATGTGTGGCTAGTTGGCAGTAGTGTTAGCCTTGAGCCCTGGGTACCTGATAATATTCACAACAAATTGGTGCCATGTTTGTCATAGAATATCAAGGAAAACATCGTTTTTAGGAAAGAAGTACCACATGTGGGTTAAATAATGCAAAACATGAGACAACAACATTGAAAAACTTAAAACACATCCAAAATGTTCAATGATTGCTGTCTTGTAAAATGTAAAGGTTCTTATTTCAAAAATAACTTAAAGCCAGGTTTACACAAGCAGTTTTTGTGAGAAACATGTTTGACTGTGCACACGGCACAGCAAAAATTTTGTTTACAGTTCAAAGTTTAGTGTGCCAGTAATGATTGGACAGCAGAAATATGCACAATACCAAAGACCAATGTGGTAGCAAAATTTGCCACAGTTTATGTTATTTGCCACAAAAAGCTAGCACACACAGCTTTTAATAAACAAATATGTTTGTCTCATAAAAATTGGTTAACTTACATCTACAAAAGCGGCAGTAATAGAATCTAAATTTTCCGTGTCCCTTGTGTCTCGGTTGTAGCAACGTCTCATTTACCTAAGCAGACTAATGGTTTGATCAAGAACTTCGGCGTGCGCTTCTGCAACTTCTGAGTCAAAATTCTCAAAAATTATTTCCGTTTTATCCAAGATGTCTGCAAAAAACTTAGGAAACTCAACTTCTAAATCTAGTTCTCCTTCGCCCGCCATGTTTTCAGTGCTCTCTAGTGCTCAGTTACTCTCGTTCCTGTTGGCCGCGCTCGGCCCAGGAAGATTGCATCAATATTTGAGGTATTGGATTGAATCAATATTTCAGGTATTGGATTACACCAATATTCGAGGTATTGGATTGAATCAATATTCCAGGTATTGGATTGAATCAATATTCCAGGTATTGGATTGAATCGTGAAAATTAAAAGATTGAATTGAACCAAAAATTTTATTTACCATTGGATTGAATGCCTTTTTCTATCTTTAAATAAAACCGTTATTTAAAGGATTAAACATATATTGCAAGGATTAAATTTTGCTACAAACGGCTTGCCATAGCCGGCAAATAACGTGTTTATTTATTTTTTTTCTCTACAGTATTGATTTAAAAGCAACTTTTGTGTTGAAATTTAATTCAAGTTGTTCAGTTCAAATCTGGCGGCGTTATTTCGGGCACAAGCCATACTGATCGATACTGTTTGCTTAGCGTGGGCATTTTGTGACACGTCCGGCTGCAACGCGGTATACCGGCGGTTTAGGCTGTTTGCGGCGAAGGCTATTCATGTTTGCTCGTAATCCATAGATGTTTGACTGGCGTTTAATGTTTACATTTTACGTTGTTTTGAGCTCGAAAAGCTGCCAAAGTTGGACATTTCGGGGCGGTCCGTATTTGGGTCCGATGGGAAAATCAGGATCGCCGGAGCGCGCGCGATTAGCCAATCAGGATTCCGGACCGCTGAGAAGTTTCACTGTGTTTGTTTGTTTGATTGTTTGTTTGTTTGTTTGTTTGTTTTTTTCTTTTTTTTTTCTTTTTTTTGCAATATTTGCCATTTAGCAAAATCGCAGGGTTTTTGTCGCAGTTTGTATCATCTAAATCTGAAGAAGGCTGGCCTGGCCAGCCGAAATATTTTGTTTTAAATATATAGCGTTGTATCAGCCTTACTGTATGTAGTCTTTGATTTCTCAGCGTTTTACTCTTCAAGTTATTAGATCTCCTGTGAGATCCAACATTCAATCAAGCAGGATCTTCGTGTACGGCTTTGCAGTTTATTTACACGCCGTTTTCTCGACCGACCTGGAACAAAACTTGTCTTACGGTTGTTTTCCCTTGCTCACAAGTCGAGCTGCTTTAAAAACCGAGCGCAAGAAAGCGAGAACTAGTTACACTCTGTAGGCAGTGAGTGAGCGAAGTTGACGTTTCGCGCGATAGCCCTTCGCCGGGGGGGACTCCCATATAATAAGGATAGGGGAGGGCTCGTCGCACCTCAAGTAAGGGTTAAAAAAGTGGTTTGGGTGTCTCTTGGGAAGTTCAGCCTCAAACGGTCAGCGGCAGTTTATGACAGGACATCATGGTCTCTTGCAGGAGATATGGTGTTTTTTTTAGAATTGGTACCTTAAGGGGTGAAAAAATTTCAAGCCACGCCCACAAAACAGTACCTGGGTATCTCTTAGGGGGGGTTCTTTTCAAAATTTCCGACAAGCACCCCCGTCCTATTTATTTGGGAGTCTTCTCCCTAGGGCCCTTCGAAAGAGCAAAGTGGGTGATTGTGGGTTGTATGTCCGAAGTACGCTATCGGAGGACGGAGGAAGCATGACAACAGAAAATGCATGGATTGATTAATTAAATCAAAAGATGATCAAGATCAGAGTCTCTTTGTTAAAAACGTTCACCGATAGGCACCAAGTTGAAAGATAAATTTCTGTTCTTATGCTTTACAACTTTCAGTGTTGCCTTGACGGAGAAGTACCTAAAACAAAGATTCAATCAAAATTGTTTAATATATCGCATGCGGCCCACATGGCTACTTCGAGCGGGCAGCATTGCAAAATCTATGACATGAGGTTAGCAGTGGACTGTCATCTGCAACCTCGTTCCCAGGCTCTCTCTCCCCTGCCTCCTTAGCCTGGAAACGAGGTTTTGTTATCTGCGAATGTTGACCGACAACTACCGAAATTCCAGCAAATTCTATATTTATCTGTAATAAATGTGCTATGTTTATAGCAAATCACTCCATGACTCCAGTTAATTTTGTTTCCCTCGAATCTCAATGTAACCCCTAGCTTCCCCCAACCCCGCCTCTGGAAACTTTTACTGTCTCTATTGCGCTCCAGTACAAGTTATTATTTTATATTTTAAAACAATCATGTTTTTCCAAGAATGGCCGGGGAATTAAAAATGTTTGAAGACAGGTTAAGAGGCGTCTTGGTCGTAAAGGCTCAAAATGTCGGCTTCACTCACCCTCTCAGCTGCAACTTGTTCGCCAATTCTTCTACCTTTGTTGATTTCCGACTGATTCATTGTATTATAACTGCGTTGGTTTTTACCATAAGCGGTGCATATCGCTCTAACTGGACATGAATAAGGACCCACGCCTCAACTTCTACAACTTTCATTTTATTTGCCAACCCTATATACGCATCACCAATCTCGACGCTAGGTCTACTAATCTCTACCCTACCCTTGGGAGGGTACAGATTGCTTGCGCTATGTACTGATACAGAGGCATCAGGTAGAAGTATAGAAGTATACATAAATTTAAACATAGTGAGCAATTATTTTATCATTTTTGTCCGTGAACAGTGTTCACGCTAGTTTGACCGCGCTTCTCCCTTCAAAACACAACCCTGAGCTTCCTGAAATTTATTCGTTAAATGAAGTACGCAAGTCAAAGTAAAGAACAAATCAAAGTATTTATCTCGAATAGTAGCTAAAAAAATCATGGAATAATATTGTTTTGAAATGCCAAATTTGAGACCAGCCTTCGCTGCCTAGTCACTTTCTTAATTTCAGAAAAACTGTATTTATTTCTTCTTTATTTATCACTACGCAAAAGTGCATTTTTGTTGAACCATTCGTCTTTTTAACTATTTTAATAAAGCAAACATTTTCACTTCTAATTAAATTTGACATGCTATCTTCATTTCTCATGGTTAACAATGGCTACAAGACTGTCAAAAACGACCAATCACAGAAGACTTCAGTCTTCCTACAACCGAGCAGAAGTGCAGTGATTACATCGGGTGAGTTCTACTTCATCCTAACCGTTTGACAACTGTTACAAGATTGTGCTATTATAAAAAGGTAACACAACAGCTGAACATGTAGCCATAAATTTGGAGAGTGGTTCTCTCTGAAGAGCTGCATTTGACCTTGTTCACCCCACAGCTGCTACAATATCGTAATTTCTGACTGGCTAGCTGTCAAAATGTCGGCTTCAGTAATTTCTGACTGGTCGAAAAAACATCAACACGACGGTTAGTAGCAATAATTCTGGATGCAGTTATCTCTGAAGAGATGAATTTGACCTTGTTTGTCCAACAGCTGCTACAAGATCCTGCATTTTGATAGGTCGAATATGTATTTAGGATGTAACTCAACAGTTTTAGCAATACACATGGCTGTATTCATGTCTTGAGAGTTGGACTTGATCCTGAAAGTGATCGCTCAACAGCTTTTACAAGGTCGTTCATTGTGATTGCTCGAAGTTCTGTTTTAACATTTTCATCTGGTGTGTTGTTCCTGTTCCAGGAGATAAAATAGCAGTTAATCTCTTGTGGAAAAAGTAGAGTCTATGTCTTCAAATTTCAAGCCTAAGTGGCTTACTGGGCAAAGCTTAACACTGGTTTCACTGGCATTAGTCAACTGGGGGTATTTGTACTCCCCCTCCCCTCCCCTCCCCTCCCCATGAATGGGATGCCAATCCATCATGTTTAATTCTTCTAATCAGACCACTGTGTACCAAAACTCTAGTTATACTAAAAGTTCTGAAAGTAACAACCCTCGTTGCTTTTGGATTTACCACTCCTTCTCTTCTCTAACTTTGGGGTTTGCAAATGTTTGGGTGGAGGGGTTACTTTCAAGGCTAAAACAGGTACCGTATTTCAGATGACCCATCTTCCAATAAAACAAAAATATTTTGTAAATATGAGCAGAACTGAAAAGGATACAAATTGTTAAAATAACATATATTACTCAAAACAGGTTTATTCACTGCCTTTCATCTAGGTATGTTGCTTAACTTATGCTTACAGGGTAGTAACAACCAGCCATAGGAAACACGAGTCACAACCTGGGCTAGACAACTTTAAATGGCGCATTAATTCAAACACACATAACCAGGCTTTTAGCCTGGATTTGAACAGTGGGCGTCCAAAATGTGCCATAAGGTCTGATCAAAGGATTTTCTTGAAAAAGTGGCTGTCCACAGGACACCTCGACACCCATCTGGCTAAAAGCGTGCACATAACTTATGTGTACATCTTGGGCCCCCAGATGCATTGCGTTTTGAACTCTTCAAAGTCATAGGCATTGGACAATGTCAGTTAAGTTAACAGTTAACAAATGACATTGTCAAACAGTAAAAAGTAACACAAAATAAACACAACTTACAACTGGGAGTTGCTTCTGTTTTTCACATAATCTCTTACACAACACATAGCTGCTACACGACCTAAGTTAAAGAAAAAGCAAGATTATAACATTATTTTATCATACATATCAAGAACTTCAGGAGGAAGATTCTAAAATCATCACGGGTAAGTACTCAACTGAGGCAGCTGTAAAAAGAAAGCCTGATAAATTCAGGCCTGAATGGGATTTCTGCGATACTGGTTCATCAACCTGGCTAAGTTATGTTTATCTCTCAAGTCTTTACATTACTTTGATTGCATTCATCACTGAACTAACTGTAGATGTAGCACTAGGAAACTAGCAGCATGAGCTATTATTTCACGATTGTTTGAAGGTGATAATGGTCATTACTTATGTGCAATCAGACATCACGCATTGCTTATCAAAGTTCTGTACATAAATATTACAAATATACCAAAAAAGCCAACACTGACCTCAACCACAACAAACTACCTCTTTCTTCTTCAAAAAAGTTCAGAATTACTTTCTTGCTAAATCTAGATTTTTTTAACTGCTTGTTACTTTCTACAGACTCTTGTATTCCCTATAGCGCAGCGCTCAAATACAAGACTCACAAGTTCCATAATTAATTTACTTACAGATCTCCTTTAGGCCACTGCCAGAAAATCCTTCAGTTCTTTGTGCTAATTCATCTAGATCAACGTCTTCTTCAAGCTACATGTAAACGCAAAACATCATGCTTAAATGTGTAACCTAGAGTAAGTGCAAATAATGTGCAATGTCTTGGGTATAAAAATGAACAGTGTTTTTACTGTAAGTGGTATTCTACAATCTAAACTGAGGAAATTTGCCTTGTCCAGGGGCGTAGCCAGGAATTTTCAAAGGGGGGGGGGGGAGGTCACACTGTGTCAAAGTGAGGGTACTCACCAGATTGTCATGCTGTTTTTGCCACCTGTTGGTTGTTTGCTTTAAAAAGGTTTACTAAAGGGGGGTTACAGGCACCCCAGGACCCCCCTAGCTACGCCCCTGTTGTCATTAAACATTGGATTACAACGAGCTGTATTATTCCAGATCAAGAAATGGGTTTACAGAATGCAAGAGATTTTGCAGTCAGACCCTACTACCATCACCATTGGGCAGGGGCCATAAGACTTAGAAAATGACTGACTAAGAATCCCAAAAAGAATTGTTCATAAAACTAACTGGTTGCTCCTTAAGTGAGGTTCCACAGTATCAAGAAAGTATCCCCTGTGTTTTCTCCAAAGCATTTTTTTATCACATACATACATGTGCATTTCTCTATAGATGTACTGCACAGCAACAAAGAGATGATCTTTTGAAGATCTACAAGTTATATTTGTGCACTTTGTGAACTGTTTCTAATTAGCATTCTGTCAAATCTGCTTTGATCAAGACAAGGATCACTAAAGCTGTGTTCACACTAGGTGAAACATGATTAGTCTGATCACGAATGAAACATGTCTCACTAAGAAAAGTGTTCACATCAGATAGTGCATTGCACAAATCATGGTTGAAACATGATTATTCTGAGCATGATTAAAAAAAACCTTGCGAGGTAGATTCAATCATGATCAGACCAAACATGTTCAAAATGGCGGATGGATGAGGAGAGGAGGTGAGTGCCCAAAAGAACCAAAATTGGGGCTATTATGAGGCCAAATGTCTAGTTGAAATATTGGACAATGAAGAAATACAATGGCAATTATCGGCAATGGTAGAAAGCAGAATATTTGGGAGAACATTGTTGCAAAACTTAATGAAGTGTAAAAAATTTATGTGAGTACCATGAAACAGCATGAATTATACAACCATGCATGAAACGTGTTTGAAACCGACATCTGAAATGACCAATGCAATAACAAACATGTTTAGGTGAAACAAGTTTACTCTAATCATGTTTCGGCTTTAATGTGAACACAGCTTAAGATGATCACTTTGTTTGAGGAGAAACTACACATGAGCACAAGTTTCCAAGTTACTACGTTTGTTACCTTTTCTTTTTTGAGAATAATACTCAAGATCTCTTTTCGCTGATCTGGGCCCTGATGAAGAGACTTAAAATTCAATCTCCAAATTTTGACTGTAGTGATTATGAAGCCTACTACAATGGAATCTAAGTGTTATGATAGAGTTGCCAGTGGTCAAAGGAAAGTCCAGGTAACTCCACTTTATGCCCAGGATTGAACGCAAGTATTGTTTAATAAGTACTTCATATTTGGCAGGGTTATTTGACATTTTCATATCGCTTCGTATTTGACAGAATTGTGTGTGTTTTGCTGACTTTTTACTATTGAGGACACTTTGTGATGCTTATCATAAGGAATTTGAATCTCATTGGTGTTCAATCCTAGACATATCTGGGTAACTCATAACAATAGCTGATTTTTCTTGCACTGTCTTCTTTATCACCATTAACATCACATGTTCCAAACCAAAACACTGTAAGTTGTAGAATTTTGTTACATATTTGTAAATTAAGACAGTATCTATCCTAAGCTGGGCTGTCATTCTGGGCCATAACCCATAACACTTGTAAAGGCTGAGTGTGTTTGATGGGTCCTTGATGTTGCAGGGATCAATATCACTGGGTGTTCCAGGAGAAAAGGCTGACAAAAATACTTAATAAACACTCTCAATTTTGTCATTGACATAACTAATCACTTGGTTGTAAGAGCTTGTGTCCTAAGATATAAGAACTACAACCACACTCAGTGTGATTACCAGTCTGGTAATTTCAAATCACAAAAAAACAATTTTTAAAATAAATCACCCAATAACAGCGTACTTACTAACCTCAATCATTCTTATTTTCACTACTTACTGGTAATCCAACATGAAACGTACATGGCATTCTTCTACAGATGGCTCTATCAACATCTTGAGGCCGGTTAGTTGCACCCATAACAACAACCTGACAGGAAGCATCAGTCATCAGCCCTGTAAAACAATCAACAGTCATCAAAACATCATCAACACAATGTCCATACAGTCTCAGAGGAAATTTTTATCTCTTGTAGTATTTGTGCGCAAGGAATCGACACAGCTCAATCACTAGCCATTCAGGAGTTTTCAAGGGAGGGTGGGGTGAGCTGATATGTCGGGGTTGCAGAATCAGTGGGGCATGTCCCCACAGTGTGGCAATTTGAGAATTGGAACCTAGACGAAAACTGTTACACTAGAAATACTAGCAATGTAGTTATACTGGGGTACCTGTCCAGAGTGTTTGCCTTTATTTCTGCCATAATCTTCACAATCTTTTACAATTTTTTTTGTTTTAAAGGGTGTTGGCTTGCCACCCAATCCACCCCATCAAATCTGTTCCTGCAATCATTAAATACCTACATGTAGCAAAATTGTGCCATCAAACTTGGCATGTGTAAGTGTGCATCATAATCCAATGCGAAACACTCATGGAGAGAGTAAAGCTAACTTAGCTACATCATTTCCTTTTGCAATGTTGTAAACAATTTATTGAATCATACTTTTAGCTGTGTATCATTGAGTCATGATGCACCTGGGAAGTTTTGAGAGAAACTGAAGTGAAAGAGTTCCATTATGGTACAGATGATAGCCTAATGATCAGTGGATAGACTCTGAATTTCATAAATATTTTTTGTTAGTCATCTTTCATATACTGCACAACAAGCAATGTGCACAAAGTAAGGAGCAGTTTTTTCTGTAACAATCTGCTTACCATCCCAAAGACTCATAAACTGTGCCTTCATCATTGCTGTGGCTTCGTGATCAGCCTTGTCACGTATTCTAAGAAAAGAGTCTAAAAAACAAAAAAACAAAAATAGCTTGCAAGTTGACCAAGAGGACAATACATGATAATACCTGTGGGTTACCTTCTACAAGATCAGGAAGTTGTGTAAATGCACATACATACACTGCACATGTAGTGTCTAATGTACTGCTTGAATGCATATATATAGCATGCAGTGAAGGTCATGTTTCTCTAGCTCTTAGAGATAGTTCTTAGAGACTGTATAAAACTATAAATTATTTGACATTTAAATACAATATTTGTTAATATATGGGAAAAAGTCCCATTGCTAATTCTTTGATCCTGAAATTTTGAAATGAGCTTGATAAATATGATAATAGAAACAGTAGCCTCCATTCAGCGTGAAATATGCTCAGATATTTCTCCGCGGACATTATCAGTTCCGAGAAGCAAGCAGCTTTCTGAGAGCATAGCTAGACGAAAACTGTGAGCATTGAGGAACAGATGATGTGCAAGGACAAATATCCAAGCTTATAATCCATCAAATATTTTCGCTCATGCCTGCTAGGTCTAAACACGTCACATAACCAAATATTCCTCAGCTCAAACTGGGGAATATCCGAGAATATTCCCCAATTTTCAAAACTTTCAAAATGTCTGCGGACAAATATCCGAGCGTGTTTTCATGTCAAATGGAGGCTTTCGTTTATATATTTTCGTGCCAAATGGAGGCAGTTGTGTTTATTGTCCTTCAAATATTTTCTGCAACACACACGGTTTTGAAAACTGAGGAATATCACTCGGATATTCCCCCTTTTTAGCCGGGGGATATTCACTCACGTGACGGGTTTAGACCAATAAATTATCACACACGAGCAAAAATATTTTATGAATTATAATGTGCCATATTGTCTGTGGTAAATTTTACTTTAAGACTTAGTCTTCTTTTACTTGGGAACTGAAAAATACCAAGAAAGCAATTTTAAATGCCAACTTCATTTGTGGGTCATAATGATAATTATTATTTTGTTTACAAGTAATCCTTTTACTCACAATTCTTACCCAGTTGACTAACTTTACTGATTTAGTTATACTGAGCCTTTCCCCATCCCAGAGCTTACTTGGAACCGAACTGACTAACCCTGTGTAAGCTAGTATATGCAAGTTACATGACGTACTAAAACAACTACAAACTGATTATCTACTGTAGGTCAAATCACTCACCTATCTCATCAATAAATATGATACATGGTTGAAGTTTTCTGGCCTGAATAATAAAGTAAAGAAAAAAAACTCATTACTAAGAGTCTCAAAGGAACAATCATTTTGTAATAATTGCATACACAAATCTTTCACCATGGGTCATTACTTTGGTGCCCTGGTGAGATTTGTGTGGCTCAGTGACCTTGTGAACTACGCCGGGTGGGACTTCGGTCTGTGGTACTGTAGGTTCAACCTTTCTGGTTTGGTCAAAGGGTAGAGTCCAGACTAAGAATGACCCTCTCATTCCTCCAGTAGTAGGTTGGGCATGGGACCAATCACCCCCTCTTGTAAAACTAACAGATTACAGAAACCTTAATTTCTCGACTCAATTAGTGTTATTTCAGGAGTTGTATAACGACTTGCCAAACTTCAGAAGATGAAGCACATACTCTAATTAAGTCACTTGCTAACCCCAAGAAGACGCTCTGCATAGGAAACTGGACTGTCAGGACAATGTGCAGTGTGGGACAGACTGCACATGTGGTTAAAGAGATGAGAAAATATAGCTTGGACATGTTGGCCATTAGTAAATGCAGATGGTATGGTTCCAGATGGCTTAAGAAAAAGGCCGTTTTTCCTTTGTAGGAAAAAGGACCTGATGATGATGGTGACATTTACAAATCAGATATAGTTATCCTCACCAGTGAAAACACTGCTGCAGCAAGCTTTTGGGATTCACCATACCATTTGTCAGTTAAAGATGAAACTTGAAGGTTAATGAAACGGCAACCTAAAGAACACAAAACACACCAATAATGTAACCCTGATGTGAACATAATGTACATGTTCAGGTGCAAATATTTTTATGTATTTGTCTTCATTCATTTTGTGTAATAAGCAAGTTATAAAGACATAGAGTAGATCATTGGGATTTTTTTGACACATTACAAGGTCACTTTTTGACACTCTCTACACTCAGTTCTTGTTTGTTTTGTTCATTTATCTGCTTTGTGGATGTAGTTTCAATGTAAGTATATTTTTTTACATAACAGTCCTAAGAAAATACGCACGCTGATTGGTTGAAAATCGTGTTTCTATAACTCGATGGAAACACAGAACTGGCACAAGCTGTTGACACAATGATGGCACGAGTAAAGAGAATTTACACTTTGATAATTAAAGTTAACAAGCTGTTTTCCTTTTTTTCGTCGCAGTGTTTTCTAAAAGAAATAGAAAACATGTTCTCCGTGTTTCTATCGAGTTATAGAAACACTCTTAAAAGTTTGGGAGAACTCGAAAAAGCTGTGGAAACACTCCCCTGCGACTCGTGTTCCCACAACATTTCTCATTCTCCCCAAACTTCCACTTGTGTTTCTATAGCTCAATAGAAACATGGTACATGTTTTCTATTTCTTAAATAATTCACCAGTTTTAGACACTGTGAATACAGACTGTACTGGAGAATTTCTTACTGCTTTCTGCTTCATGTTTAATTTGTTTAATTTTTGTTTACAAAAACATTGTAGGTCAAGATTGATTGAAGCATACAGTCTGACATGTATATTGAGATCATGTTAACAACACAACAATCATCAGTATGATTACATGTACCGGTAATTGCCAATGTTACCCACAATTACAGAATTTAAAATATTAAAAGAAACCACACAAAATGATCCCACCTGCTTCTTTTGCTGTGGCCTTAGCAATCATTGTTTTTCCACACCCTGGAGGACCATATAATAAAACTCCTATAGAAAAAGAATTAAATTGCCATCAACATTTACAGTGTCACTTCCAAACTTTTCTGACCACTACTGAACGAGCAGAGTTCATAGTAATCTTGGGTTAAACAGAGTCAACTGACACTACTAAATGTAAGGTTACTAGGATATGCCTGCAACAGAACTTCAAATGCTCAACATACTTGCTGCAATATGCAGGGTCATCATGCAATGCTAAACACACTAAAAATGGCTGCAAATGAGGCTACTCCTAGTACATGTAATGTTCATGAAATAGATTATGTCCCTCTAACCTTTAGGAGGACTAAGAAGGGATGAGTTTTTGAAAATATCCTTTTGCTGTATTGGTAAAATTACTGTCTCCTACGAAAAAAAATAAACAAATAGCCAATAGTCAATATTCAATTGTCAAATATTAATTACATGCATGCTACGGTTAGGTATCACAAACTCAAACCACCTGAACCCATCAAGACGTACAAATCCACTGTAGGAAAAAAGATGGCTGCTGTACATTTTACCACAAGACCTTGTGAACCTAACATAGCCTACAAGGCACAAAGAAAGCCAAATTTTTACAGTATTTGTCCCTGTACTAAGGACATTGTGTTGCCTAGGTTTGAAGATTTTCTAACTCTTCTGTACGTTTTTACGAATGTTGTTAAGGTTTTGTGTGCTAAGAACGATGGGTAAAGTACCAGTCATCTTTTTTCATACGGAGGATTGCTGTTCTATGACTAGGACAACAATTCCAAACTATCAGCAACACTAGCAGAGAAGGTACAGGACTATACAATATAGTGAGTTTAAACATACCTTTTTAATTTTGTTTTCAACTTTGCATCTGGGTATTTTTAGGTTCATCCTTACCTTAATTTCATCAATTACTTCTCTGAGTCCTCCGATGTCCTTCCAGCTGATTGGCAAAGTTAAAGGATCTACTATGTCTGTTGCAACAGTCAGTTCATATTCACTTAACTGCAACACAAAAAATATGGCTACTGAGGAACATAGCCAAATTTTGCTGTGAAAATTACCCATTGAGATTGGCTGAAAGAGGTACAATTTATTATTAACTGCATTATGTGGCACGTGTATGTTCAACATTTCATCATGTGTCTGATGTTTGCAAGTGACTACTTGTAAGTTACCACATGGGCTTGGTACTTGTGGTAGTTGCTTGTGGGAGGTTCAATTATACTTTACGCATGATGTCGGTTAGCATCTGTCAAGTTGAACAAGTCCCATGGAATTTGCATGCGATAAGTTGCAACATTATAAACATTCCATTGCATGGAATGTGTTCATTGTATTAATTAATCATTAATTGTATTAATTAACTATTAGTAATCAATAAATTTTACACTCTAGGGTTGTCATTGATTCACCTGTAGCCTTGATCCTCACACCAGTCCCATAACAAATTTGTTACGTTACGGGTGAATTGTATCAAGCAAAGGCAAGTTCACCTGTACTTGTAATAACAAGGACCCATCAAGCATGCTCAGCCACAGGTGCCACAGGTAACAGACCTTATTGACAGTCCTAGAGACTTCTAGGATTAAAGTACTAGTCCATTCAATCATCTTTTAGTGATACAGGTTATTTTACCTTAACTCCTTCAATACCAATTTTCTTTAGCAGCTTCTGAGCCTATATAGCATACAAATGAATAAGGTAAGAACTTAATTAAGGGACACCTTATGTTTGATTTGTTTTTTATCTGTCCCCAATTACAGTCGAACCTTCCATAAGCGACCACCCAAAATGTCAAGCCTAGGTGGCCACCTATGGGAGGTGGTCGCTTACAAAAGCTTCGACAATAATGGGTCAAAATTTTTCCTCTTTTGAATGTGGTAACTGCCGAGACTTAACCCATGCAACAATGCTGATGCAATGTTTTATTCATGTAAAAGTCAATTTCGAGAATAAAATTCTGTTTCTCCCATTGAAAAATTTCTGTTTCTCGCACTAGCCAGAAATATAATGTTACAACACCTTATCTATTTTTCGCTCCATTATCTGTCAAGTGGTCACTTACAGGAGATAAAAGACAAAGACAAATTTCAAACTTATAACTCTCAAAGTGGTCGCAGTCGCTTATGAGAAGTGGTCGCTTACAAGAGGTTCCACATATAGTGATTTGACTTGGAAACTTTTAGTATTTTTGAAAACTGGTCACCAAGGAGAGGTGGTCGCTTACGAGAGATGGCCGCAACCGGAGGTTCAACTGTAGTGCTTAAAAATATAACAGTGGTAGTCAATTAGTGCTGTTGGCGCTAAAACAACCAGACACTTGAAGTAAAGAATATGTAGGTATAGAAACCAGTTCCTGGTCACATTGGCTGTGGCCGCACTATTAAAGAGAATTCACTAGGTTTATTTTTCAGAAACCTGGTTGAAATTAATAAACAACTTAACTTGGTTAAAGGTTGGATATGAGATGGTAAATAGCCAACGAGGCCCATAGGGCCAAGTTGGCTATAACCAATCTCATATCCAACAAGCGCGAATGGAATAATTGTTTTATTAAATTCGGTGCTTTTGTATTCTTGGAAATATAGCTTAATTTTATTGGATTTTAATTTTACAAAACGACCGGAAGTCGATGTGACAAAAACAACAACAAGTGGGAAATCACATGACATGTGCGCCATTTGTAAAATTAGTTGAATGAAAAATTTGAAAGCAAAGCAAGCGAATCTGCTGAATGAAATTACAATCACATAGAATTCAAGGATGCCACGGAAAACTTTGATCACAATGTGACACAAATGTTGTGCCAAAATTATTCTCGACAAGACCCCTTTCAGGATTCCCTTGCTTTGAAAGCCTTGGCATTTTGAGCTGTATGTGTGGAGCTCATTGTTGGCCAGATTTAGAGTCAAGGACAGAAACTATCTTAGCGTCAGATTCATCTTCAGAATCTCCGAGGCCACCCTGGTGGTTTTTCGTGGCTGGTAAAGAACCGGGCTTACTTCAGTTCAGCTCAAAACACTCAACTCCTTGAGGTGTTTTTCGCAAGGACAGAATTGTTGGCGCTAGCTGTCGTTGATTCTCTCGTCGTCGTTGGCCAAAAAAGAGACTGAGACAAAACTAGGTCGTCCTCTGTAGCTGTGCGGGATTTTTGCTCTTGGCCGATCCGAGCTTGCTCAGTCGAACAGTTTCCTCAGCTGCTCATTGGAAACTGGTTTCTTATGGACTACGCCAGCAATTGTGCCTGTTTTCCTGTGGCCTTTTACAAATGCATATGCTCTAATAATTTATTTGCCTGGTCAGAGATAATGGAAAACGGTTTGTTGTGCGGCGGCGTGCAAAGGAAATGATCAACCGGTGGCTCTAATGGATTTAATCAATGAACTTTTGCAATACGTGTCATCTTTCTTCCTCGCAGACGAGTAACAACACTTTTGACCTTTCTTATATTGGTTTCGAAAATTTGGTGCCACCAGGACTAGCAAGCCATTCTGTTAAGGTAAACATTGTTTTTGTCACATAATCTTCATGAATGCATAAAATCTTGCCGGTCATATTTTAATTTTACAACTTTAAGGGAAACTTAACGTATACGTACCATTACATAATCTTATCTCAAACTTTGTGGCTTTTTTGTTGTTTCTGGGACGGCATTGTCCATAATTTCCTGTATTTCCTGTGTAGATAGCTCACCGAATGTACTTTTTTTCATCCATTTTTTTTGTCGATGAAACTTCGCTTCACGTGAAAAAGCTCATGCCGAGCGACATTTGCCGCTTTCATTTCCATATAAGGTCAAATGCAGGTATAGTGGCTGGTAACTGAGATCCAGTGAACCAATCAGAAAGCTAGAATTGCATTATCCGAGGCTGAGAATTTAATAAAATGAAATAACAGGGTTATATTTCATGAGCGGCTGGAGTGAAATAGGTTTTGAAGTGGGTTAAATCATTTGACGTAATGAGCTAATCCAGCAAATGGCAGACTTCGAGGACCATGTTCTTATATTCTCAATTCTTTTTCTTTGTTTTCATTTCCTTTCTCTCCACTGACGGCTAAGGCAGTTCCTCTTTATAAAGCTTTCTGCTCAGGCCATGTTTCCAGCCTGAAATTTCCTTGCCAAGTTGATTGATTTACGAAAGGTGACACGTATTGAGAAGAACACTGGTAACCCACTTGAGTAATATAACTGTTGCTAGAATTGTTATAAATGTTGTTACCAGACACCATATTCAGATGCTTATGCATGTGTATTTACCGTGGCCAACAATATTTCACATGCAGACTGCTATGATTAACACATTTCACAAAAAAGCGAATGCATAGCGCTGATCAGACTGCTGATAAGAGACCACTAACCTGGGTTAAACCACGCAGAAAGGTAGTTAAAAACTAACCTAACCAATTAATTTCCATGGTAATCGTTAACCAAGGTTTAGTTCAAGAAACAGCCAAAATTAGTGGCCGCATCACGATGTTTCAATAACCCAGTTAACCGTAATTGATTAATTAGAATTAGAAAACACTCCTAAGAAAATATGCACGCTGATTGGTTGAAAATCATGTTTCTATAACTCGATGGAAACACAGAACTAGCACAAGCTGTTGACATAATGATGGTGCGAGCAAAGAGAATTTACACTTTGATAATCAAAGTCAACAAGCTGTTTTCCTTTTTTTCATCACGGTGTTTTCTAAAAGAAATAGAAAACATGTTCTCTGTGTTTCTGTTGAGTTATAGAAACACTCGTGAAAGTTTGGGAGAACTCAAAAAAGCTGTGGAAACAATTGCCTGCGGCTCGTGTTCCCACAGCATTTCTTGTTTTCCCAAACTTCCACTCGTGTTTCTATTAAGCAATTAGACTATGAGCTCGAGATTTCTATCATGTGATAACTGACGAGGGCACAGCCCGAGTCAACTATCATGCATAGAAATCAAGAGCGAATAATCTTATTGTTTTAGTATAAATCTACTATTTGTTCAAAACTTCATCTAAATCCTCTTCACAGACACTTCGAAAATGCCAAGAAGGGGTTGTTGTTTTGTTAAAAAGCGCACACTGCTACGCTACTCACTGATCTAACACAGAATAGATAGTGGGTAGCATAGCCAATCAGAGAACGGCATTCGTGATAGAATGCTAGTAGATTTATACTAAAACTCAATAGAAACACAGTACATGTTTTCTATTTCTTAAATGTTGATTTTGCCGTCGTGAACCTTGTACATGTGCTATGCAATTTGAAACTGGAATTTATGTAGAGACTTTTCAAAACCAAACATGGAGGTTTGTACATGTCTAGGAGATGCGACCATGGAGGTTGCATGTATTGTATGAATGCCCCTAGTCAAATGTTTTCAAATCGCAATTTTGAAAGGTCTTTACATTGCTGTTCGCATTTCAACACGTGTCGTGTCAGTCAATGTCATGTTGATAACATGACATTGACTGATCAGCCTCAATGCTACTGTTTCAGCATGTCACAAGATGGAATTCTACCCTCACAGGGTTTCAGATAGATCGTTCGTAGAAGCGTTGAGATGTATGTTAATAAAAGGTCCGGTATTGTTAAATTTCCCCTGTCTTTGGATCAACTTGTGAAAATGGCTACCGGCGTACCGACCTGTTGCTTTGCAGCCAAACGGCTCTTTTTGGTGGGATCCATGGCATCGACCAACCATTTTACACCATAATACGTCACAGCACCAAGAATGACAGCCTGTAGTACCGTAGCTATGTACTTAGCTCTATTATCTGGCATACTAAACTAAAAAAAAATTGTGAAACAACAATAATCTGAAAACGCTTTCGTTAGCAATATTCCGTGGCGAGACAAATTGAGCCCATTAATGCGGGTTCTTTCGAAAGAGCATGCGCGTACTCAAGTCTATTTTTGCGCAGAGCATTATGGTATCGTCCTCTTAGCACTTTCTGCGAAGCCTTCAGGTTCGTGAAGATAGATTTGTGAGAGAATCTCGTCAATCTTGTCCTTAAATCCGAACAATCCACTTCTTAAAAGTCATCAAATAAATACACTGTGATTCAAAAACATGACTGTGTCATTATTTTTCTTTATTTGGTTATAGTATGGCTCCTAGGAAGGGTCAAAAACAACCAGGTGGAGAACAGAACATTTCTCTTGGTCCTCAGGTAAAGTTGCGTTGTAAATTAGTGAGAAGGAAATTTAAGAACCCTCTTTGCTGAGGTTAGACTTTAGTTGACTGTTTTCAATTTCAGGCCAGTGAAGGTGAGGATGTTTTCGCTGTTGCCCATATCTTCGCTTCGTTCAACGACACATTCGTCCATATCACTGATCTGTCTGGAAAGTGAGTCAAGTTGCTTATTTCTTTTCTCCATAATCTAATTGTTTTACCATTCATGAAGCCTGTGTTTATTATTATACAAGTTGTAGAAAGTTCCATGAAAATATTCCATGAAAAATGAATATTTATGTATTTTCTTTTTTAAAAAAATCCATTGTCCAGTTGTACTATACACTACACATTTTAGTAGTTCCTACACATGCACTACACACGGGACGACATGGAATATTGTCCTGTAATTGTTCACTAGATAGATGGGTCTTTTATTTAAGAACCTGCTAGTTATGTTCTAAGCTCATATCTACCTAAGCTGCGTTGGGGAGAACTGCTGAACAAACCAAACAGTTTCTAGTTTCTAATGAAACTGTTATCCTGGGATTGTGGGGAAATGAAAGTCTTACAGTACCGCTCAAAAGTAAGTTACCACCTCTTGTCTCGTTTCTTGCGAGACAAGTCTCGCTTCTCTCGAGATGTTTCTCGTTTCTCGCGAGACGTGTCTCGTTTCTCTCGAGAATCACTGAAGCGTTTAGTATGGCATACAGTACCGGTCAAAGGGATTGCAGCACCTACACACGTGTAAAATGCGTGTAGTCTGCGTGTAGTATTCGTGGACAGTGCGTGGATGGTGTGTACGTGCAGTGTTCCAGTTAATTTTTTTTGGCAAGGGGTCATGTAATTTTTCAGGGGGGTTACACAAAGTAGGTCTACCTGGCTAACCACAGCTGCAGCACGACGCAAAGCTAAAGGGGTGGGTTGGGGGTGGGGGGTTGTTGGGCAAACAGATAAAGGATCTACTTTCGGGATTTTAAAAATGTCTGACATTTGATACCTCAGAATGCTATCCGTTAACGTGATCTCTCTTTCCTCTCTAACATTACCTGAATATAACAGTAGTGATCACTGTGACCATTCCATCATTCAACAATATTATTTTTGCAAAAGAGAAGAAATATTTCGCTTATATTATATGACGATTTTCCTTTTTCAGTTCATGTGAAAAGAACGTATTTATATTGGATCGGTTAGCAGCAGAAACGAAAATCACCTCAACATGACATGTGCAGAATGAATGAATGAATGAATGAACTCTGGTCATTTTGAAGTGAAATAAGTACAACTGTAAAAGCATTGTTACAGAACAAACTTACCCTTGTCTACGCCATCCTTGGATCGTTTTTTGCCAGACACTGAACAAAGATTGCTGTTTTGTTCGCTTCATTTTGAGGAAAATGATTTCCTGGTGCCGGGTTTGCGTGTTTGGGCCGTCACATCGGCCGTCACGGCTTGATTCTCACGTGAAAATATATTTGGACTTGACATTCCCGCCAAGGCGCGTAAGCGGTAATGCGAGCAGGAGACTTTGCTGAACTCTAAGAGAAAAATAATTTTTCCCCTCTTTCTTTACTTTAAGATTAACTTGTCAATATCGAGAAAGTTGAAAGGTATCGCTTGTTTAATTCATGAAAAGTATCGTAAAACAACAATAAATATTATCAAGCTTCCATGATTAGTCAGGCGTGACTTCAGAAAATGACCTTATACAGACAAAAACAAAAACTTAAAGTGGCTTTTTACAGACCCGATTTTTGGCAGATTATATACAGTAGTTCTAAGGATTAAATGACGAACTCTCTCCAAAATTTTCAATGATAGTTGGCTTGTTGGAGTCCGGCTGCTTTTCATGTAACATTTTGGAATTTTGTTTACAAGGAAATGAAATTCGATCAGGGAAGAAATTGATCACGTGCTAGGTAACCGAGGAGAAAATCACACAAGGTCTTGAGCCTTAGTGAGATCATTGAACTGTATTTATTTTATCCTGAACTAACAAGTATGGAAATTAACAATACCACAGCAAGGCAATTTTTATTTCTGGGGCACGTTCTCTTTTATCTGCTAAATTAACAGAGGACCAAATGATTTGCAAGTCAAGTCGCCTTTGGAATTTTGTTGAGTTGTTTTTTCAAACTTCTTTTCCTTGGTATCTTGTATTACAGTAATTTTTTTTTTCAATAGTTTTTCATTAGAAACTTTACCCTTTTATTTACTTTTGTTTTCTTTCAAAATTATAGTACTTAAATTTATATGAGTACTTTAGTCAATTTTCCTTTTCGTCAGTGTCCGGTCAGGTAGCGGTTGCCATCGGGTTTTTGACCTAAGACCCATCTCTTATCTGGAACACTGTGCATGTAATTACACGCGTGTAAAATTTACTGATCTAGTAGTTACACACATTTGCGTGTAATTTTACGCAAATGCGTGTATTTTATTTGGAGCAAGAAACCTTTGTTATTCATACATGCAGTTGCGTGTATTTTGCAAAACAAAAAGCCACCACTAACTTGTATTTGAAACACGCGACTTTCAATGTTCGTAACAAAAAGTAAATTTAAAAGCCGACAAGCATTGCTAAATTACTGGACTAGCTCGAGCACCTATCAAACAAATACTCTTTCTTAATCTGTAGCAGTCCGCACTTCTTCTTAACATCAAAACTTAATTCTTAGAGATCTCTGAGCTTTCGTTTACATTAAAACATGTATGGCGTACGTCGCAATGTAATGTTTACCCATGCAAGAGATGTCATTTTCAACTCCTGTTCCTTCGATAACAATGAAACAGGGATTCAAACGGAAACTCGCGGATTCTCTCTTAATCTTAAACAGCGAAGAATCAAAATTTTTCTTTTAACAAAATCTAAGCGAATTCGTTAATTTTCAATTCATCAGATTCATGTAAACCCGCAATGTTTACACCTGGTTCGTTCAATTATTCCGTGGGCTTAAGTTACAATACATTCCGCTCAGACTACCGATACGCTAAGTTTGAGAAAAACATTGGGATTTTCATCCGTGGGTTAAGTCCGGTTGACAGATTGTCGTGTATCTGTATATGTATTCGCGTATGGAATAAAATGAAGCAGTAACTAATTTCAAAACAACTCTCGTACTGCACAGGATTTCCGCCTGGGGTAGACTTTGGTCACATGCTAGGCAACGCTTTTCAAGAAACAGATCGAATTTCATTTTTATCAGATCAAAACAGTGTTTTCAGATAGAAAACATTTGCTTCTGAGCTATTAATGACGAATCTTCAAAGGCTTTTTAAACTTAAAGAAGGATAACTGATGTTTAAAAATTAACTGAAAATCTCAAGTGAAATAATGTGTTTTGCTGTTATTTCGTGTTTGTCAAGCCTCAGTTTGTCAGTCGCTGGTGCCCTTGTTGTTTCTCACGAAAAGAAAAAAAACACGACGGGAAAAGGTTTTGAATACCGGTTAACTCCGAATGCTTTGGAGTACGAAATATTTTTAATGAATCTTCGAATTGGTTTAAAGTACACTGATTGCTGTAATTTAAAATTGAGATTGACATTATATGTTTATGTTCTGTTATCTCAGTGAATCCTAGCTAGCATGCCTGCCTGCAGCTGGTGCCACGTGTTGAAACCACAACAGAAAAATACTTTTACTGTAAAGTGGTAAGCCAGTTTAATGAAACTGGTCGATTCTATCGGAAACGTTTGATGACTAGAAGCAAAAAGGCAAAAGACTAAACTGTATCGCAGTGTAGTCCAGTACGGTAAATGTTACACAGTAAATGTTTTGTTTTCATTACACACACTTAATGAATTCCAGTTGAACGACTGCATGTAATATCATGTTTACTGTGTGTAATTACATGCATGTAATTACACGCATTTTCGTGTATGTACGTGTAAGGTGCGTGGACACTGCATGTAATGTGCGCGTAGTACACGCGCTTAACACGCGTGTAATGCTGAGTCCCTCTGACCGGTACTGTATATTACGCGCAAGAAACCAGACATGTAACGATTGCTGGTCTGCAGTTTACTGGCAAAAATGATGGGACCATCCAACATAAGATGTGCATCGATCGTGCACTCAATTCATATCGAATAAATATCAAACGTTCGTAATGATAATTATTAGGCACTGAATTTGGGTCCTCTGAGAACATGAATTTTTTTAACCACAATTTATGAAGGAAAGGAAATAGTTCATAGACATAGCCGAGTAAGGTTTTATGTCTCCATAAACTACAGTACAGCTCAAAAAAAATGTACGTGCAAGAACTTATTTTGGCGTCCGTAAGCTGGCAACTTGCGCTTGGATCCTGCAAGATGCAAAAACTTCTTTGCAGTTAGAAGTTAAACCACAAGAACTTCCTTGCGGTAGGATTTTCAAACTGCAAGAACTTCTTTGTGCTAACATCTTATTACGCCAATATCCATATCAAGACAGGGTAAACCCAAGACGGTACTTGCTAAGGCGCTAGGAACGGTCAAATTTATATTTTCCAGCGCTGGCACTTACTGTTAGAAGTATTATAGCGACAACAGCTGTGACAAGTGCTTAACTCTTGACAGTTTAAACCCTAAAGCTCAGTTCAGACAACTAACTTTTCATGAGTCGAACTTAAGGTGGCTGAACACAATTTTTCATTCAATCACAATTTTTTGACTTACTACGCATGCGCTGCATTTAACTGGGTTCTTTCGGTAACAAAGAGAATTGCTGGGTTCTTTGCATCGTTACCTTTTCTAACATACCTTTGTAATAAAAGACTAAAGCCACCAATACACTGCGTTCAATTATAGAGAAAAATAGCACAGATAGTGTGGGTGTTGAGTAAATAAAATGATCGCTCTATAGACGGCATGTTTGTTTTTTGCAATCCTTGTGCACGCGCTGAATTGCATCAGCAAAAGCGCGCGCAAAAACTGTATTCGGCCACCTTAATTTGCATTTGGACCGACCCAAATTATGAAACGTACCGGGAATGCTCATCGGAGCTGAAACAAAATATCTGCTCCGCAGGGCATAGTGTGCTGACTGGTATTCTATTGCACTGGCATGAAACTTGCGGGAAAGCCCACTTCAAAACAACAGTTAATTCAGACCTTTCAAACAACCTATGAAATAGTAATGAACAGATGCACGTTTGATGAAACTTTGAATTCTTTGATCAGAGTGAGCTGCTGTTTACATGTTCTACAAAGTATTTATATCCATCAAAATGTCAACAAATATAGCCGAAGCTCACCCGTATCGACGGACAAACAAATCGTCGACCACTACGTATATGGCTACCATTACACAAGAGGTCTTGGGAAGTTTCTCAATGATGTGACTAATATTAAGTTCTAAAGTGTAAGCCATATTAAGTCTAAACCCTGTTAAATTCATTCTTGGGTAGAGGTTTCATTCGCAAATAAATCTTCAATAGATTTTATCACTGACGGTGGGAGGATTTTGGTCACGTGCTAAGCAACCTGTGAATCAAGAGTGTTTACAGACTGCGAAATTTACAGTATTTCCCAAGACCATCAACAAAATCTACGATATATATTCATTGGGTTGCAAGGGAGGCCTCACCAAAGTTATGAAAATTGTGAAAATCACGAAATTTACAAAAACTGTGAAATTTACTGTATTTCGCAAGACCATGGACAAAATGTATGATATTTATTCATTGGGTTGCAAGGAAGGCCTCACCAAAGTTACGGAAGTTGCGAAACTCCATTTATGTACAGGATTGAACGCAGTGACAAATTTTACAAATTTTACGATTTTTTGTTTGAGTTTCAAATTCAACAAATTTTGTGATTTTTCGTTCAACTCTACAAGATTTACAAAAATTCGCTGCCTCAACGACTTTGTAATGCAAATTCCACCTACCAGTGCTGGCTTGTGGATTTTACAAAATTTGCAATTTTTTGCAATTTTTTGCAAATAACATAACACAAAAAGACTGCCAAAGATGTCAAACATGTTTCTGTTCTCTCTGGGACGAAAAATATGCCATTACCGCATACATGTAACACATTACAAAGATAACAAGCTGTATGTTGCTCTCATAGATTTTGTCGATGGTCTTGAGAATTATTTCAAATTTTGCAGTTTTTGTAACTGTGTTCAATACTGGACATTACTCATGTCCCGGAGTCCCAGACCCATGGTGTGGTAGTGGTGCAAAATGAATGAGCTTATTTGAAATGGCTGTCCGGAATGGCCCATATGGCAAAGGTTTAAAAAACAACATATTTACTGGGAAGTAGCTTCCAAGTGTAACCCAGATTTTAAAACAAGCACAGGACTATGCATGCATGACAAAAGCGTGACTTTTTCACCCATCACTAATGTTTGAAACATTATGCAAATTCAAGGCATCACAACAACATGATTGTTATCTTACTTGGTCAAGCTCAGTGCATGCTGTCTTAAAAGATTCCATTCAATGCGATTCTCTTCGAAATAAAAGGAATGCACAAGGCAAACTTATGAGATTTTGGTTCAGAAAATGCGAGAATCTCCAGTTCTAAGACTGATAAATTCAGTTTTTCACAAACTGGCCTGTATTTGCAGACTTCGCAGGCTACAAAGTTGGCAAAGAAATTGTTGACTTAGTGATCGTGATCACAGTTTACTAGCAACATGTAGATTGGGTGGCCAAACTCTACATGTTATTTCATGAACACTACATTTTGACTAACAACTGTACTAATCACATTTAGGAGGTGGTTTGGTGATAGAGAATAGAAATCTTACACTGTGTTATTTGAGTTTAACCCTAACCCTTTATATAAAGTGCCTTTTAGTGATAAGAAACCCTCTCTGAGGTTGTTGTTTTGTTAGAAGCTAGCAACCTGCTATTGCAAAAGTATTTGTTTAGGCTTTGAACAGACACTGAACTCATTACCAGTGTTTGACACCTCACTGGAATGAACATGAACATTGAACAGCTATCTTAATCTTAATTTATTCAATTTCGCACCTCTACCATTGGTATAAATTAGTTTACTTTTCACACAAATATTTTTTAACTTGAAAATGGTGCCAGGATGACACCGAAACGTCGTTGCTCAGTTTTTTCGCTAATCTTTATTGTTAAGATGACCATTAGCTTAGAAATTTGAAAGTGACCTAAAACCTGAGAGGACAATCTTAAAATTATGACTGCTTACTCTAAAAAGACATGATAGTCCTGGCTCTGTCAATATTTATTTGGAACTGTTTTTTTTTTTTGTTATTAGTGCCTTTATTCAAGTCAGTATCTCGTAGATTTCAATTACACTTGCCTGATGTGTGTATTTTATTTTCAACAGGGAAACAGTTGTAAGAGTAACTGGAGGGATGAAAGTTAAAGCTGATCGTGATGAGGTAGGATATCAATATAATTGTCTCCTGCAAAATGTGGAAGTATTTTCCACATATAAACAACTAGCTGGACCAAAATTCACCTGTGCACTATAATCTCTCCCAGAGGCAAGCAGTGATGTCTTTAATATACGCTGAATTGCAGTGATAAGAAACACTCTCTGAGCTTGCTTTGGGAAACCCAATTATTCATGTCATGGCTGTTTTGCATTTTTGGTATTTCAAGGCTGCCAAATATCCCATCTATAATATTCTTTCTTTTATCCTATTGAACTTAATTTGGGTGTTCAACAGGACTACATGCTGTCCAGTTTGGAAATAATTTGATGAAACAAATTCAGAAAACTGACAAAATTGGACAAGTCAGTAGTCTTTGTCAAGATTTTCCCTGTCACTGTGATGTAATACAGTTCATTCATGGGTTTTACTCCACAGAAATAAGTCTTGTCCTCCTCAGTATAATGTCATAAATTCAACCACTAACAGGCCTTGATTTCTGGGCACAATATTTGGGTGGTCATATTGGTGCATTATTAAATAAGAGAATCACTCTGACTTTTCTCTGTCGCAAAAGAAAGTTTTAAAATCAACAAAGTAGTCATTAGGCAGGTTTCTAGTCAGCATTCCAATACAATCAAGCTTTGTTAATGTTTTGATTCATATCAAGGTGACCGTATCAGTTACAGATGTATATTGACAGTTTATACTTCATTCTTTCCAAGGCCTCCCCGTATGCTGCAATGTTGGCTGCTCAAGATGTGGCTGTTAGGTGCAAAGAGATTGGTATCACTGCCTTACACATCAAGCTGAGAGCAACTGGAGGAAATAGGTTTGTCAATGTTTGTCAGTTTATTTCACTGTTCCAAATTACCTTGTTCAAATGATCATCATTGATAGTGGTCCAGTGCTCAAAATTAAAAGAAAACCATGTTGTCCCTATTTCAAAAGGCGGGCAACCAAACCCATTAATTTGGTTGCCCTGATGAATTCTTGGTTGCCCATTAGAAAAAGCTACACATTTAAGTGCACTACTAAAAAAGACATCTATTTGTGTCTCCGCAGTAAAGAAATAAAGAATTTGAGAACAATAATGGTAACGATCCTGCCTTTATTTACACGCCGTGTAGAATCACGTGGCATTCAAGCTTGAATTAATCCCATAGTTCTTAGTGTGAGCCATGGTTTTCACAGGAGTCTGGGTTTAAGTTGTGGCATATTCAAAATGACGTCTTTGATTTTGATCGCCACCAGACATGAAACTATGTGTTTCTCTTACATTTTTGTACCTGACAATGTTTTATACAATTTACAGATATCCAAAACACAGGAAAATGCTTCGCTGAGGCAAATTAATTATTATTAACTTCACACTATCGGGCATTGACAATACAAAACCGTCACGTAAGTCGGGCACTGTTAATGATGAATTTATTTTCTGTTTTTGGCTGGGTTGTCCATTGTTTTTTTCCTTGGGCAACCAGCCTCTTGGTTTTACCAAAAATTGGTTGCCCGGTCAACTTTTTGGTCATCCTGGACAGCTGGACAACCGCTAATTTCGAGCACTGATAGTCTGTCATGAGAAAACCGTATGTTCAGCAATTTTTGGATTATACTCCTGTAAAGATTGTGTGTTTTGATTTTAGAACTAAGACCCCTGGCCCTGGTGCTCAGTCTGCCCTCAGAGCTCTTGCCCGATCAGGGATGAAGATTGGACGCATTGGTAAGACAAATTGTACTTGAGTGAAAGATATTCAGTTCACTCCTAAGTCAAGAAATAGCCTGACTGTGCCACAGCTGAGTTTAGTCTATTTTATTAAATGTTACCAAATGTGCTCGCTATGAAACTAAATTTGGTAAAGAAATTCTCATGCTCATGCCATCATTATGTCAAAAGCTCATGCTAGTTCTGTGTTACTTGTATATTTCACTCAATTTGGTGGCCATTTTGTTATTTATATCTAAAATTTGGCTAAGATCCGTGACATAGTTCCTTCTACACTGGTCACGTACATGTAGTGCTGCACAGCCCTGTATAGTAACCTGAAGAGGATGCATTGAACTTTCACCTGCCAGTGACAACCAGTAGATTTCTGTAAAAGTACACTGTCATCTTCTGCAATTTTCCTTTTTTTTTTTTTTTTTTTGGTTTATTGTCATTTTTTCTGCTGAGGCAAAGAAGCCTGCAAAGAAAGATATGTTTGTTTCATCATGTACCTTTCCCAAACACTGCATCTAGTTTATAAACAAGTTGTTTACTTTGATCATCAAAATGTAAATTCTCATGCTAGTACTATCATTATGTTAAAAGCTTGTGCTAGTTCTGTGTTTCTATTGCGTTTTAGTATAAATATACTAGCGTTCTATCACAATTGCTATTCTCTGATTGGCTACACTACTCACTATCTATTCTGTGATAGATAGTAAGTAGCATAGCAGTGTGCCCTTGTTAACAGAATGATGGCCGCTTCTTGGCGTTTTCAAAGTGTCTGTGAAGAGGAATTAGATAAAGTTTTGAACGACTAGTAGATTTATACCAAAACAATTAGATTATTCGCTCTCAATTTCTATGCGTGAAAGTTGACTCGGGCTGTGCTCTCATCAACTATCGCATGATAGAAATCTTGAGCTCATAATCTAATTGCTTATTAAAAGAATTCTACTAGTATACTAATGCAAATGCTGCAATCTGATTGGCTGAGCTACTCGTATGCTATCAGCCATTAGAATGCAGTAGCTGTCGGTCGTCCACAAAATGCGACGTTTTTATCGTTTTTCCGAAGTTTTGGAAGAAAGTTTACATGTAAATGGATAATTATACCCCTGAGAAGACAAAGAGAATTACATAAACGGGTTCTTGACTTTAAAAACTTGAAATTATTGAAAAACTGGTGCGTGCACGTAAACAACTGCAAATTTACCAAGGACAATTCAATACGTGCGATGCTGTTAAAGCGTAAAGTTCAATAATGCGTCGAAAAATATTTGGAAACCATTATTTGCGTTAATTTAAGGCAATAGTTGATTCGGCCTTCTGCCTCATCTACTATCACCTCATAGAAATCTCGAGCTCATAATGTAATTGTTAAATAGAAATGCGATTTTAAACCAATCATTACACGTATTTTCTTTGGGCTATTTTCTAAGACTCTACAGAAAAGTCAGATAGTTTTTTTCTCCTGTCTTTGGTTATTGTAAGTTGAACATGATTTGGTTAATAGTAACAGGTCAACTGACTTAATGTCTTTTTGAATTTTGCTAACAGAGGATGTTACTCCAATACCATCAGACAGTACAAGAAGGAAGGGTGGTCGTCGTGGCCGACGTCTGTAAATTTTGTACTCGTAAAAACCAGAAATACAATAAAAAATTTACCGTCAACATGGAGTGTTTCTGCAACCTCGTTCCAAGGGTCTCTCATCTAACCACCCCCCTGTTCTTGCAAAAATCTCTTTTCATATATAAAAAAATTAAATGTTGATTGGTTATGTTGGTCAATAAGCTTAGCTACAACTATTAACTTGAATGAAACAAATATACGCAATAAACATAATAGGCTTAAAAATCCCAGCTGGTGGTGGGCAAACCAGTTAGCTATTTACAAGCATGACTGAGAGTTGCACAAGAGTCTACCGAGAAACAACTGCAGCTTAGTGTGTGAACCCATGCCCTCCAGATTTATATCCAGCACCCTAATCATTCAGGCGTACTTTTTGTTTCTTGATATGAACCACACTACAAAGCAAGCTCCATTCACCATACTTGGTCTGCCTTCCAAAGTCTCTGTTCACAATATGCCCTTTGCAGCTAAGCCATCACGTGACCTATTTTTCATAAAATTATGGGCTATAACTTAACGAATGCCAGAAATGCACAAAGCATGTCGAAAATATCAAAATGGCCAAGTTTGAGGCCCCCATAATTAAAGAATGAGATTTTGACAGTCTGAATTTTTAAAAGAATAAGAACATATGTATGGAAAAAGTTGTGGGAGAGCAAGGCCTTGCTCTCCAGCAACATCTTCCATACAAATCCTCTAAATTTTCCGAAAATTCAAGCGGTTGGTAAACTTACTCTTTAACGCCTGGGGCCTCAAACTTGGCCATTTTGGTATTTTCGATGCGCTCTTTCCATTTCTGGCATTCTTCAAGTTATACCCCATAATATAAAAATTTTCTTGGAAAAATTTGGTCACGTGACCCCAGCTGCAAAGGGCCTATTTGTCTCTTCTTTTTTATTGTGTCGTATGGTGTACCCTTGTGACTCTCCTCTCCTCTCTCTCAGTTTTCTTCCCACAGTGTATAATAAAGGGCTCTTTAACTGGTATGAGTTTCCATTTCCAAGTACCCTGTGTAGTCTCGTTGCCAACTTTTCTCCAGGACGCAAAGCATCTAGTAACTTATCCCGAACGAAATAAATCATTGCCGTTATCGGCAGGCGTCTTGAAATGAAGAATTTCAACACTTAATTTCAAACTATTTCATTGTTTTCTAAAGGAAAACAAATGCTCCGCAAGATGACCGCTCGAAAACTCTGTCTTATTAACCGACAAAGGTTTGATAACGCTAAGAAATGCCCCTTTGAGAATATTTACCCAGATAACAGTGGCGGATCCAGACCCTGAGCTAAGCGGAGGGGGGGGGGGGGGGTGGGTTTTTTGCTTGCCCTGCCAGTTTTTCTTCCTTCTGCGATTTATCTGCTTGTCTGCTTTTTACCCAAAATGGGGGGGGGGGGGGCCTTGATATTGTTCATGTTCATTAGTGCCACTGTACTTATCTTACCATTTCTCATACAGTCGAACCTCCCGTAAACGACCACTCAAAATGTCAAGCCTAGGCAGTCGCTTTAGGGAGGTGGTCGCTTACAAGAGCTTAGACATTGGGTCAAAAATTGCCTGATTAGCATATGGTAACTGCAGAGACTTACCTTGGTTTCAAGAAAACCATCCTGTACTTCCCTTTGAGACATTTCCATCACTTGTTCTACCCAGGAATGTGATAATGTTACAACACTTTATCCAATTTCCGCTCTATTACGACTATTATTTGTGAAGTGGTCGCTTACGGAGGTTAAAAAAAAAGAAAATTTCAACTTAAGCTCTAAAAGTGGTCGCGGTCGCTTGCGAGAGGTGGTCGCCTACAAGAGGTTCCAAATTTTGTGATTTGACTTGGTAACTTATGGTATTTCAGAAAACTGGTCGCTGTGGAGAGGCGGTCGCAACCAGAGGTTAGACTGTAGTTGCAAAGAAAAGTAAAATGGACATTTGGAAAGTCGGTTTGGATTTAAGTTTGTTCGTTAATCCCAGTAGGCGACTTCGAGTTAATTACCCTGCGTCTCTGTTTCAAAAGGAGTACTTGAGTAAAACCTTTCATATGAAAATGACAACTTGATTTGTGTGAAAATGAATCTGTAGGGGAAATATAGATTTAGCCTAGCCTAAAAGCGGAGCTCCTGATTACTAAGCACTTAATGACTGGCCCCAAGGGAAACAGTGAGTTTTGTTTCCCCGAGACCCTCGATGTTCCCCTAGGCGAAGCCGAGCGGAACATTGAGGCCGAGGGGAAACTTAACTCACTGTTTCCCGTGGGACCAGTCATTAAGAGTTTTCAGGAGCCATAATCTGGGACGTCTCCGTCCCCGATTATGGCTCCTGGTGTTTTGTTATGCCTCTCAACTCAAAAATAGAAGAAAAAAAACACTGCGAAAGAATTATTTGCTTGACGCCGGATGGCTAACAAATTTGCCGCGGTTTAAAGGGGCACGAACTGATCACGTGCGAGTCAAAAGTTCAAGTTATTGTTTCCTTAGGGAGTTGGTGAGTTTTAACCCACGACACGTGACACGTTCTCCTCCAATCAGAAAACGAATTTGGGTTGAGAGGTATAACAAAATAAATTAACCTGGCTTGAGCCTGCGATCCATTAAAAAACCCAGTACTTCGTCAGCAGCCAACTTCAAAAAGCATGTGACTTCGACAAGCTCCAAACAAGAGCCCGCGATATTGCAATTGGCCATAACATGAATGTCCAGTATCAAAGGTGTACCTGTAAACCAAGGCTGCATGACCTGCATGACCTGCATGATCTGCACAACCTATAAGCTGGAATATGGCCGCGGCCGCCATGTTGCGCGACATCGTCGTCGTCGTTTCTCGCCGTAGGGCGCAAGCGCCCGCGATGCACGCCACTAGCCATGCTGACCATGAAAAAAGAGTTGCATGGTTTTCTTTTTCTATGCATGCATGTGGTTCTGTCCGGCCCGCCAGAGCTCCGCTACGAATGGTTTTGCACGAAGACTCGTGTTGACAGGTTGTATGACATTTGCAGACTGCAGACTGGGTTAGCCTTAATATCACTCAGGATGGGCTGAATAGTGCTCAGGCTAGCCAGTCACCGGTTAAATGCAATGATGCAAGAGACCTCAAACGAAAATGCTGCCGGTGGACGTAGGATCTGTTTAAGATCTGATCAGCCAACAATAGAAACATAACAATGAAGCAAGGCTGATTACTACGTAGAAAGCTTAACGGGACAACGACGTGATAGAACTTCCAAATTGAAAGCCAAGAATTGCAACCGTGGACAGCTGTTTCGACCTGGTTGGGTCTTGTCAGCGCGGTGTAGCAACAAGAAGTAGAGCAACCGGCTGGTTGACCGATCGTCTGCTAAATGCACATTGTAATTACTCAGGCTAGCCAGAGGTCTGCGGTCTGCAAATGTCATACAGCCTATTAAGATGCTAATCGTATCTGTAACAAAATTCTCGATCGTGATTGGTTCTTTGCGCGGCTATTTGTCAAGTAATCGGCGCGCGATCACCTGGGCGTCCAATTTCCGGTATCCAATTTGTACTTTTTGTAGTTGGAGTCCTGATTGGCTATCGATGCGAGGTATTTAGCGTGGAAAACGTAATCGTGGTACGTCTTTTACTTTCGCACATTGAAACCCGATATAGTTTTTTTGTATGTCTTACTTGTGAAAGATAGTCACGAGCAGCAACATTAGTAAATCCACAAAACAGGTAGTTAGGAGTTCCTGTCAGATTGAGATCAAAATTTACCAAACACTGTAAACTCAACATCAGCTTCGTCTAGAGATTGAGGAAGACGTTTCCGCTTGCAAGAACAAGTGCTTGGCAAAGAAGAAAGGTAACCTTTTTCATTTTGTTACGCTTAAAATAGGCTATGCGAGTCAAGCTTCGCGAGCCACTTATCGTCTTGCTACCACACGGGGGGAAACGACAATACATGTATTTTGTGTGATGATCGCCGGTAGCCTCTGTACTCTTGGAATCTTGCACCGTAATCTGCATGCAGACTTACATACTATTTGCTTTGTTTCACACCAAACTTTTCCGTGTGAAGCAAAGAGAACAGCTAACGTATCGCAAAGTTCAAACAACTTTAACTTCACAAATTCATCTCTGCGAGTTACTCCGGCAAAGTAAATAGCAATTTGATGAAAGCTTTAATTGTTAAGAATTGAATAGCGCTGGATCGCTACACTAGTTTGTTGCCTCATTTCCGCATACTTCGCGCTTTTCGCTATTTCCTTCCATAAAACACGGTTAGCGAGTTCAAATGTTCCCTCTGTGTACCTTCTCGTATGCCCAAGTTTGTCCTTAAGTCTCAAATCAGAATGTGTTCTTTTAGTCTTAATTTGCGGAAAAATGAGTTGAGTAGCCATTCTCTAACACTGGACGATTGTCAAAAGCTTTGGGTTTTATTTTTCGCTTTTCCCCGAAATGACAAAATATTTATCAGTTACATTGTATACCATGAAATACTAAACCTGCGACTAAAACTGCGAAGTTTTCAACTTTTCAGAAGCAAACTTTTGTGGAGTAGAGTAAGATTTGGGCGATTAATTCTTCTCGTTTTTCTCAGTTTTAACGAAAACAATATTGAAAGATACGTATGGTAGCTGCTCGCTAACAAAGCAGGTGGGCTTGAATATATAAAGAACTTCGGGAAAAAAACTGACTATTCAACTGAACTCTTGTCCATAAAATAATTGGCTTGTAAAAAAATCTTTCCTCACTATTGTACTCTCACTATTTCTGTTGTAGTCTCGCTGCTATTTAAAATAAGCTGTCATACATAGGAAGGAATGTAGTCCTTTTGGCTTGATTTATTTCCAAAAGCAATTTTATAGCATTTGTGTTTGGGGAAAAAAAACATCGCAAATTCAAAGTAATGTAATCTGATTGATGCGCAATAAATTCGCAAATTTTACGTACAGGATGTCCCAAGTCAATTGACAAGATCGAATTCCCGGCCTAGAGCAAAGCGAGGAAAGTCATACAAAGACTTACGACTGAGGAAACCTCAATAGTTCATTGGAAAGTATTAATTGCCTTTATTTTACTTATTGTTTGCGTAAAATGTCCAACTCTATAGTAAGACTCGAAAGAGTTTGGATCTGGAGGTGGGACTGAACGTACTGAATCTTGTTTCTGAACAAGTTTATGTCGAATATAAAAGACTGTGGTCAAATTCTTGTTTTTCTTTACTTTTGAGAACTTTTGTTTACAACACCCACCTGCAGTTCTTTATTTTCTGTAGGAAATTTTAAGTTTAACCATCCATGGTTTCACAGAAGTCAATTAAACTCGTTCCGAAACCGAAACTCGCTACAAAATGAAATTGCGTGCGACGTGTGTTCGGCGAGTGCGCCAGGTGTAACATTCATGTCCCTAGTAGCTGCAAGGGTAGATCACACACCGGAAAAGATAATGCTACTCTTGTTGCTGCTAAATCGCTATCCGGTGAGTAAGTGTTGTAAAACAAACTATGCTATCATCACTGGATAGTGATTCAGCGGTGACAGCGTTATCAACCCTTCCAACAATTAGGGCCTGACTTGGTACAATCAGTTACAGGTGTAATGTCATAGGCAGAATCTGGACATAGAAACCGAAACAAACACAATAAAAAAGACGGGAAACCGTAATTGTATTTCCCCGTTGTCAGTCAAGGCCATCTGTAGCTTGTGTCCAGGGCGCGGCTCTCGGTTAATAGAGCTAGATGAATGTGTCGTTCGTTGGCAAGGAATTCTTTATGCAAGAAAGATATCTTTGACGCCGAATGAACAGAGCAGAACCAGTCTCATTTACATTTGAACAACTGGCAATAAAAACAACAGGTGTAACGTTATCAGTACATTTTTGTGGTTTGCCAAAAATGTCTACTCCTTATTTCGCTTATTTTGGCAAGCAAAGTAAGTGTTAACACAACAATCGCATCCTAACTTTGGTTGTTCGAAAGGTGGATATATAACGCTAGCCGAGGAGGGCGTAAGGGGGGTCCGAAAACCGCAAAACCGCGTAAAAAACGTAAAAAACCGCAATACCGCATGGAAATTTACCAAAATACCGAAACCGTAGTTACAAATGTGCTACGGTGCCGTCATCATTACTTCTAGTTCGCCATTCCATTAGAAGTACGACCTTATTGTAGTTTGACAAAAGTGTACGTTAATGTTAAATGATCATCGCACTCATAAAATAATACTGTAATAATTGACACACGTCCGTGGGACTGACTTCGTTATGCTGCTGTGAAACTAATATAAGTGCGCTCGCGCACGGACGAATACCGCTGAGTTACCCAATTGAAAAACATCGATGTTTACGACTTCAGCACTGGAAAGCACTGGAATGTTACTCAACACGAGCTTTCCGCGACTTTATTGTTTGGTGAAAATTCGTCAAGATGCTAGTTTTCAAGCTCAAATATCCCGAATACGAGTTCGGAACATCCATTTTATGTCGCAATTCGACTGAATCAAGCTTAAATTTCGTTTAAAATTTTCCAAGAAGAATTTTGAATGACCCGAAGACAACGTAGTCAGCCCCATTAAGTGTTCAGTGAAGCAAACGATTGTTGACGCGTATAACTCTCTAGAAGCGAGTTCTTGCTCCCAGAAGAAACGTCGCCGAGCTTCCAATCTCTCCTTGAAGTAACATCGTCTCTTCCCGACCATCCTCGTAACCACTTCTTCTTGCTCAGCAGACATTGTCCCGCACGAGGCCCTGGCAAATACCGTGGGAAATCCGAGCGAAATATTCCCAGCCCGGAAAGTCAACAAGTTGACGTATCATTGGATAAAATGGTTTTAAATCATACCAATTATTAACTGGAAAAAGCGGAAATTACAAACAGCAAAGCTTGCTTACACAACAATGGTCCCTTGCAAAACACAAACAAAAAGTCATCGGAAGCGTCAGGATCCGAGTAATAACTGTCATAACTGGAAAGCGCAGACGGCTGCAGACTGTTTTTTTTACCGATTACCGCGATCGAAAATTTATGAAAACCGCAAACCGCTCAGTCTTATAAAACCGCAATACCGCAGGTTAAAATAAAGATTTCCGCAAAACCGCACCAAAAATAACGCAAAACCGCATCACCGCAAACCCTTACGCCCCCCTCCTATCCACTGGGTAAATCACAACGGGGGCCTGGCTTTAGGCATTTCGCAGGCTTTGATTGTTGATGGCAAAACTTTAGGGAAGTTGTCGTATGTAGGGAAAAATGTATCCTGTCCTTTAAATTCCTTATGAACAACCATTGACGTCACTACAACTGAGGAAGTTGTTTTCACTGACCTCTTCGAAAAAGAGTGCAAGTTAAATAAAAGTTTATACCTTGCTCTATCCCAAACCTAGTCGTGTACATGTGGAATCTAAAAACACAACATGTCCGACCTGTGCCAGCAGAAACTCAAGTCAGTTTGGAGCTGGTCTTTTTACCGACAATTTGGCTTCAAATATCCTTTCTTTTCTCAGCTGGAAAAGACTCATGTTCTCGACCTCTTACAACAAGGAAACGTTTTTAAGTTTCCAATGGCAAAAGGAAATTGATGACACAATGACACAAAGTTCTCGCATTGAACATTTTCGTTGTTCGTGTTGCGTTTATCTCCCTAGTTGAGCCGTTTTTGTCATCTTCTCCACTCTATATCGACTGGCGGCCTCGACTTGCCTCATGAGTTTTGAATCTTCCCGAAAAAGAAAGTTACCGCCTACAAAGACAATTCTTTGAGAATGTAACATAAATTTAGCTCCTTGATCCTTCTGGATCTCGAAAGTTTCGAATGTCACTATTAAATCAGTGAAGAGAGAAGCTCTTTACAAGCTGTGGCCAATAACGATAAAAACTTTATCTAAGTGTCAAGCCATGTAGCCTGGGAGAAACCCATACTAATAAGGGGACACAGACTAATACAAAATACAACACTTTAATAGAAGATTAAAGACGTCTATGTCTTTTTTCTATAACATTCGATGCCATGAGGAATTTGACTCAAAAATGCCATTAAGTCTTATTTTTCTACACGTTTTATAACATCCTACGCTAACTTGGAGAACAATTTAAGTATTTCCTTTCTGGCAAATATCTCCATTCACTCACTGACCTCTATTTAGCGATATCGGAACAGCCAGCGTTCTGCCAACTACTTCCCGCATTCTATCACAGATGGAAGAAGCTATATCCAATTATTTTTAAACAGTGGTGGTGTGAAAAAGTGTAATATCGGTTACAGGAAATTACATGATAGGCCTGTCTATAAATATTTTTTTATCTGAATATGCAATCAGGTAATATGGTAGAAATCTGCGTTTCTTGTTTGTTCAGACACGCTTAATATATATATTTTTTCTAGCCTCTTCTTATACAAAGCATGAACATGACGAAAGCATATACGCACGTAACGTTTTCCATTTTATGTCTATTTGGATGTCACTAAGATAACTTTAAAAAAAAGAAAAATTATTTTTTTTTTAATTACGGCAACTAAAGAGGGCACTAGATCCATAATGGTCTATTTATGGTTGTCTACGTTTTGATAGACAATACAAGGAAAGAATTTCACTGTTCAATAATCATTTGCCCAGTCATGCTCCCAAGTTAGAAGACATGGCAAATATTGCCATTGTTGACCATTGTTTTTTCGAGTTGAAATACTGTACATTTCACTTTTTTATTGTCACGCTAAATCAGATCACTTGTTCGTTTTCCATGCTTTGATCTGAGTTCATCCTTTGTTCGAATGTGTCTTTATGCAGGCGCTGGAGATCCTGAAAATTGTACAATGGTCACTCACTTTTCTTTCTGAGCACATGTGGTTGATCCTTAAACACCGAAGTCTCCCGCGGAGAAAAATAGTATTGCTATCATATGAATACCGCAAGCGATATCAAGTATAGTCAGATCGAGTCTATTTGTTTTTAATAAGGTGTTATTTACTTCAATATACGGTTTTCAAAAGGTTCGGTCATCGTATTCGAATTATTGGACATCCAACGGAACCGAAGTAAATATATGAGTCAAAAATAACGCACGAGTATGATATATCATAATTATACGAAAAAAAAAACTGTTTTTGATGTATTTTCTCTGATCACGATGAATGATCAAGAAGAAGGTGTCGTAAAGGGAAGCTTTAAACGTGTTAACCATAGTTAAAAGAGAGGAATAGTTATGAAGCCCGGCAAACATCAAAGGAGCAAACAAAGATGCCAAGATTTATGTTGGAAGGTCCACGACCGTGCACAATCTTTTGTTTTTCGCCCATACACTATGCATGAATTACATAATCAGAGCATTTCTGTTGGTTAGTTCCTCGGTCAGTAGTAAACAACAATTGTGTTTTGTGCACGGTCAAGGCCAAAAAAAGACAACAAAAACATACAACAAAGAACTTTGTCTAGTTTCATAACCATTCACCTTTATTAACTATGTGTTAACTAAACGTTCAAAAGGAAAAATCTATAAACACGGCAAGCAGTGGCAGCTGAACTATGGGCCATTACAAAGATTACCCTCCTCCGCTTCCGACCACGTAGCTGAAACACACGAATTGCGTGCCCTTGGTAAGGGTGATGTTACCATGAAAACACACTTGTACAGAAGTATGTGTTGAAGTTGCCACGAGAATAAACTTGCCCTGAAGTATGTATTGAAGATGTTTTGTTACAGGCCACTTGAAGAGGAGCCTCTTGCTGTATTGGTCCGACAATATTAATTATTAATTTTTCTCGCAGAAGATTTTAGTGTCGAAAGCAAGGGACGTATACTAAATGAAATATGGCGCACCATAAACGTGAACCCGCTGTTAGCAGTTTCTGCCATCCGACGACTTACTAACCTCAATTTAATGGTAAACTCAGTTTTCATACTTTTATTGTTACAGTAAGGACACTCGAACCATGAACACTTGATATTCTTTTGCACAATTTTGGCGACTATAAAATGACGACTCGTCATATAATTAATCGGTGCATGATTAATTAGCCTTTTTAGACTTTGTAACATCATTAAATACTCTTCAGTTAATAAGAGGGTTATTCTATAGCCGGCGGGCAGACGTTTTCTATTTCCTTTTCCCGCGCGAAAGGGAATAGTAGAATTCTCCATGCTGGCTATCATTCTTCAGCCGGCCACTCAGCTGTGGTCTATTGGAAAAGTTGTCCTCATAAACGTATTCCATTTACTCGAGGATTCTAAATTTCTAGACTTGGTTTAGGGAATGTACCTCAGTCTTTTTTAAGAACATTTTGGCATAAGAACGTCAAGTATGAAAAACCAAAACTAAGAACATGCTAAGAGTGTACCAAACTGGATAAAGTTCAAAGTTTCGAAACATTCAACCTTGGCGTCAAAATAGTAATTAGATCTCTAAGAACAGTTTTCTTATCACTATTTCCGCGGTTAACGCAACTTTGTATTCAACGATTCAATCGTGATGTTCTGAGTAATACTTCCTTATTTTAAAGTACTTTACAAATACCGATAAAAAGTTTAAACTTGCCAAAAGAATTTATACTACATCACAGCGGAGTTTCACTTGACTAATCCGATCGACGGTTTGCCGAGAACTTTCATTGTTTAATTAGTGTTTCACAATGCTAACCTACTTGGCTACGTTTGAAGTGGGCTACTTTTTAGGCATTTACTAATAGCCGTTAAATTTTATCCAAGGCGTCACTTTACTTCGGCCGTAGGGTCGCTATATTACTTTCTGAACTAGAGTCGATGCGAACGAAAATTGGTGACTATTGCTCTCCAGTTGCAACTTGCCTGCGACTGGGGCGATAATTTTCCACAATGGAAAAGTTAACTTTGACTTTATTAAACGATAAGAAACCCCTGATTTAAAATTCCACTATTTCAGACATCGAATATTTTAGACATTGTAATGCCATCAGGCTCGATTTCCTGAGCCATTCTCCCGCCAACGTCGCTTGACTAATTATAGACACGCGGTAAGTCACCTGATACCTGTGAAGTTTATAATTTAAATTGATTCTGTCTGTTTTTTGACATCACAAGACAAAAACAAAGAAAGTGCTTTGGATTCATTTTAAAACAGCACTTAAACGAAATGCTGTTTGGTTTAGAACTGTTTGACGAAGATAATTCAAACAGAGCTGGATTACAAAGGAAAAGATATGCATCGACAAACACAAACTAAACTTGTTAATAGCACTGGTAATAAAACCGAAACCAGAGCATGCATTTTATTTACTGTCATCCAATATGATTGGTTATATGTTTCCATAAGCGAATGATTGACATCCATTGTAATGTCTGGGGATCTTTGCACAGCTCTTCCGTGCCAGCCTCTGAGCTCTCGTTGCCAGATCTTGGCACAAACTGCTCGACTTCCTCTTCTGTAGCAGTCAGAAGAATTTCCGCCACTGATTCATGTAGCGAGGTTTTTTTAACACTGTTGGACATCCACAAGGTATGGTTTTTAGAGCAGTTAACTTTTCGCTGTCCTTTTGCTTTGCAACTGCACTTAGTTTACGCGGTGCCTTGCACGGCCGTGCGAGTTGTCGCTGAGGTGTCTTTCAGTACTCAGGTTATCGTATAATAGAAACAAGCAATATTACGGCGAATTCGGTGCTGCTGTTTTCTTTCGCAATCAGCTAATAGGTAGCTAACTCCTTAAAGTCGCCTTGTAATGCAGTTTCCATTCTTGAGTTATGCAGATGTTAGAAGCTCCATTAAACCCCTACTAATCCGTAACACAACATTAGGGAGGTGTGAGAACTCGATTTCGGAACTCGGGATTTCGGCATTTGGCTCTGAAATTTACGTAAACAGCATGGAAAACGTTGAAGATAGCTATTTCTATAGTTATGATCCTGTTTCGATCGCCAGACTGTAAAAACAAAAAGAAATTCAACGTTTTAAACTGGAACCAGCTTTCACCTGGTACAACATGGAATTTTTGAGGAGCCCGCACTGCATGTTGAATACAGTACTTTTTGTGCAATGCAACATGCGAAACGAGGCTAATTTTGCTCGATCTGAAATATTTCGACTGGTACATCCGTCAAAAATCCCGCGAATTTTATTTATAGACAAAACTCAGTTTCTGTCTCTATAAATTTGAAAATAGTGATTTTTTACGCTGTTATGGCGCGTGGTTCTACAGTAAATTATGTAACGCCCCCATACCCATTTCACTATAATTTTGGACATTCAATTGGGTTTTGAATTTTTGCTATGACACGGAAATTCAATTGAATTAAATCAATTTGGGTTGCGAATTTTTGATGAAACTTTCTCAAAAAGCCACTAAACTAAAAAGCTCACACATTAGGTAGGTAGGTTGCCTATATTTATTCACGATATGTGATGCGCCCTGACAACGGGGGACTGCGTAAGTGTGTTTGATATAAGGCTTCTGCAGTGCATAAGCACAACGCTTACGTTAATTTTGTTCCGTTCAATATCAAAAGAAAAAAGTTGATATTGTCACTAAGGTGTGAACATTCTTTACCTAGGCCTGGCTTCTCGTGGCTTACAGCTCGTTTTTGTCCTATCCTGTGAGTCAAAGATAACCGAAGCGAGGGGAAGTTGAACGGACCTTAGAGCTGCCTGAAAATGCGACGGGGGACGCTCTTCGCGCTCCTTCTGTTGTACACAACAGGTAGGGTATTCTACCTCATATTATTTGGGCATTCATAACAATTACAGAGTCAGAGAAGCTGCTAGTACCGACTTGCACGTGAAAAGCAAACAATGTATAGAAAAGAGGAGGCCTTTGGTTCTTTTACTATAACTTGAATGATGTTTTGCTTATACGGTAATTCTACGGTTTGTTATCGGAATAATTGCATTAAACTGCATTACCAATATCGAGGCAGCAAATGTTCAGTTTGGAGGGTAAACACATTATTATAGTGGTAAGCTGCAATTGCCACCCAAAGGATTTTAAGTTATCCGCACAATTGTTTACGTGATCTTAATAAAGCCAGCGTGAAAGATGATAGGGAATTTTTTTTCCGCGCGAACGTTCGCGCATGGTACAAGTTTTCCCAAATCAAATGTCAAGTGCCGGGTGCTTCCTAATTTTGACTCTCAAATTTCATCTGCTTTCAGCAAATTGGTTTGTGCTGTTTTAAATATCACACGAGGGGAAAAAGAAAACTTTTTGGGGAAGTTCTTGAGAAAATATAGAAACGACGAGAGGAACGATTATGCGAAGACTTTGTATTGGATAGCATTTTGTCTTTGTTTTGAACTCCAGTATTTGACACAAAGTCGGTTGCTGTATTTTGATCAAGATTTTTCACGCTTTGTTTTACATACTTTAACAAATCTTGCTTGTCTTAAGTAAACTTTTTCTTTGATTGCGGCTCTGAAGACCTTCTTTATGAGCTTAAAAGGACTTAAATTTGTAACAACATCGAATGAAGGATTGTAAACAGAATGAAAGAATTTTAACTAGTCTCCAGTTATTCCAGTGTTTTATCGCGGATTCTAGCCAGCCATTTCGACAGCTAAAAGCAGGAAAAAAAGTTTGGAAGTTGGTTTTCATAAAATCACGCTTGCCACGACAAAAGTGCCGACACTACCAGGGGAGGGGAGGGGAGGGAAATTGTTGACTATTAACGAGGTGCCGTTCCATGGTTCAGCTGTTGGTGTTATTACAAACAGTATGGCTCTGGACTAATCAAATATATATACTTTGCCTTGAGGTAAACGACTTCAGTGTCGCTATTTCTAATATGTTTAAGCCATAAGAGCCATCCATTTTAGTTCTGTTTGTTTGGTCACCGTCCCTGTGTTCAGTTTAAAATGGCGGAAGTATTAAATAAATTGCAGACGTAAAAGTTCAGTTTTGACGTTGAGCAACAATGGTTTGGTTTGATGTTTGAATGAAGTTTTTACTGCTATGAACAGAATTGCCACGGTGTCTCGTCAAATCTTCGATTCAGCAACCTATAGCTTGTTTACTTTTCTGTCGTGAAAAGAATTCGAAAGAAAGCTTTACTATGTTTGCCTCTCAGTGTTTAAGCTTGCAGGTGTTTAAACCCCGCGCTTTGGAAATCTGTGTTTTTATTCCGCGGAATGTGCGACCCTTTTTATGTTATTCGTCCATTTTCTTTTAAGGATGCTGCCTACTAAGCTTAAATACAAACGTCTTTAGCCTGAAATTGTAAGGGAGTTATGAACGTGAATTAAGGAAGATGTCAACAAGGCGTGTTGGTATGGGAAAGGAAAACTGGGAGCAACCAGTCCACAGTGCCCCTGAAATCTGGAGAAAACATAAGAACAAAAAAATATATATTTCTGTTGATGAGTAATCATAAAATCTGTGAGTATTCAGGGACACCATTACAATGCGTTATTTTTGAGAAAAAAAATAAATTTAAATTGTTCCTTACTCAAGTGATGCATGCAAAGAATTAAAGTTTTTCCAATCTCCTTTTACAGGGGCTACTGCTCAGAATTGCAATTTTGAGACTGGCTTATGCAATTACAAACAAGACAAGTCTGACAAGTTTGACTGGAGATGGTATCATGGACGAACAAGATCTTTTGGCACAGGACCAACTTCAGATCACACACCGAAATCCAACACAAGTAAGTACAAAGCCATTTTTGTTGCATTTTCATACGATAACTTGTTCTACATGAGCGGCAGGTTGGGAACAGGTTTTGTTTAAATTTTATTTGTTGTCTTTTTACATGTACAGGGTGGCAGTTGGCACGTTTTTGTTAACAATAAATTTCATGTACTGCTATAGGCATGGCCGCTATGAGCTGGGGCATATACTGAAATTTAAAGAAGGGAGTTTGAGATATGGACTGCCGAAGGCGGTCTCATTTAGGGGGGTCCAGTTGCATCCTCCCACCAGAAATTTAAAAAATTGAATTCCTCAGAAATGGGATTTCTGGGATTCTGAGGCAAGTCAACATGTTATTATGTTTCATTTTTTTTAATTTAGGGGGTTCGACAGAACCCCCCTGAACCGCCTTAGATCAGCCCCAGCGTAAGGGTGCAAAAACCAGCAGGGATTCTGTCTCTGGGGGCTCTTTGCACAGCGTCAAAGACCTGTTGTAATTAATAATGGCTTGCACCTGTCCTATTAGGTTCACTAATTAAAAGATTGACCACCACTTTGTCAAATGATTTGTTTTTTTCAGTGACTATAGAATGCTTAAAGCTGTTGCTGCAAGAAGACAAAAATGTTTGATGCATTGAGTTGGATGTTTTTGGAAGTGAAATTATTGACTGTTTTTGTGTTATCTTTTTCAGTTTTAACCATCGGTGGTAATTCCAGTGGTGCAGCATGTGTATTCCCATTTACTTATCGTGGGAAAAGATATACCAAATGTACAGATGCTCGTCATACCCTGCTTTGGTGTGCAACAACAAAGAATTTTTCCGCAGATGGCAAATGGGGAAACTGTGTCCCAAACAGTAAGATTTCTTCTTAAGGATGTTTGCGCTAATTGTTTCTGTGCATCCTTACTGCACACACAAATTCACACTCCATGTCATGCATGAATGTGCAGTGATAAACAGTGATAGGGCAGATAACCATTGCTACAGCTAATGATCTCGGAGAATCATTTTCCCTACGGATTTTCTACATTTAGCAAAAAAATGGAGAAAATCTATCAATTTGAAGTTTGAATTTTTTGCAAAATGCACCATCGAATTCCTTTCTTTTTAGCTCTTTGTTTATCTGTGTGATGGGTTCAAATGCCTCTTGAAGGGTTAAATTTTGTGAAAATGTTGACAAAATTTGGAACAGAACCACTTTTACAAAATATGACTAAGATCGTCTGCCTCCATTGACGGGTGTCTGGAAAACCCGAATAGCGAATAGCGAATAGTTGTGAATAGCGAATAGTCCCAAATAGTGCGGATAGTCTCAAATAGTGCGAATAGTGGCGAACAGTCTCAAAAAGTGGCGAATAGTGACGAATAGTCATCAATAGTCACCGCTTTAGATCTAATATACTGCGTTAATTAATTATCCAAACAGCAATAAATTCAGTGAATTTATTGCCTTTTCTTCTGTGAACTCAGGCTAGGGCTGTCCATCGCCAACATTAAGAAAACAGAAAACACAAGGATAACCTAATAAAGACGTATTTACACTTTTGCAGCGGTTAAAACAGAAGAAATTATGTTTAGAAACACCTTTTGTCCTGATAAGCGTCTGTGCTTTTTAGCAGGAAAATCCCATCCTGCGTTGCTGCAAGGTTGACTGTGAGATACTGGGTACCCTGATTGCTATGATTTGCCACTATTTGCCACTAATTCAAGACTGTTTGCCACTATTCGCACCACTCGAGACTATTTGCACTATTCGTACTATTCGCTATTCGCTATTTGCGACTATTCGCTATTTGCTATTCGGGTTTTCGAGACACCCTCCATTGACTCACCTTTGATCTTTTTAACTATAAACCCCTGTAGACCATGCTTAACTACGTGCTCCAATTTTTAAAAATCAGGTTAGTTTTCCACATGCTTTATCTCTGAAATGAAATTGACCCCCATTTTTTTGCATTTCTGACAGAAGTAACTCACTATCTGACTGCAGTAAAAATTTAAAAAAATCAATTGCCTGGTAAATTTTCCTGTGCTTGTCCTTAAATAAGACAATTTACAAATGTTTGTGTGAAATTGCTTGAGTAATGTGTTCATCGATACCACGCAACCAGCATGAAGTAACGACATTGAACAACAATGAGCTGACATCACCATTGTGACAATGTTGACATGGCCATTGCGACAATGTTGGCGGTGTGGATTTGCCAATCTTGGATGTTCAATGACTCCTGTTTGTCTTTTGTTTCAGATCACTTTCATACCAATTTCTTTTGTTTTTTCGAAAAATGGAACAAAATTAGTGTAAACCTCACATTAACACTTTTCCAAACTGGAAAAGTGGGAAAAGTCCAGCTTAAAAGAAATGTTTTTCTCTAATGTATAGGATAAAGATAGCAGTCTAATTAATATTAACGTGTTTCTCATAGCATTAGCTTTGAAAAGAAGTCAAGTTGATTTTCAGTGTCTGAGTTCTCATTTACTATTAGTCCTTTTCCAACTCTGGTTACCTATGTGTAAAAGAGACATGAAGAAGACCATGTACAGTAAACTATCAATATAAAAATGTCTCGTAAAGGCCTGATAAGCCACGTGACATCAAGAGGATTGAATGCGTTTGAGTTGGTACTGTTGGGTTAAACATTTAAAAATTCCAACTTGTTGCCATTTGTTGTTTTAGGTGTATATTCCCTTGGCTGTTATCTGACATATCCAAGACGCCCTATTTTTAACTACGCACTGACGACAATAACCCGAGGATCAGATGTTATACAGCAGTGTATAAATAGAGCAAACAAAATCACCAACCGAAACTTCCAAGGCATTGGTATAATGAAAATTGGCTCTGGATATAAATGTATGGCTGATGCTCAAGCTGACCGGCTATACAATAGATATGGAAAGGCTACTTGTGGCTCAGATGGGTTCGGTTCTTTTAATACTAATGGGACAGCTGTGTTCATGTTTACAGGTGATTATTGACTTAAAGAATAAGAATTCTACTTAAAGATGGTTTCCAGTCTGTACTGCATAGTCCCAGCACCCTAATTTTATTAGTGGTGTAACGATTAATTGAATTTTCGCTTTATCGCAATTACATGTATGACTGTTTGGTTTGATTCACAATTCTTTGATTCCACGTTTCGATTTTGGTTCGATTTTTTGCAGACCTTTCCCAGGGTGCCCTCAGTGAGTTGTTATATTGTGAAATCAGAATCCAGAACTCTTTAGAATGTGCATTTTTGATTGACCAGTAAAGACATTTACATTTCGTGTGCCATTTTGTGTTGCTTGGTAAAAATTAATGTTGCTCTTCTACCACCCCTTGAGAATTTCCAAATAAGGCAAACCATGTGTGATACACTCATTGTCATGTTCTCAAACATGGCGAAGAATGACTAAGCGATTATGAATCCACCTGCATCTTTTAGATTAATATTTTGCATAATCAAATTGAAACAATCGAAATTGAAAGACAATAATCGAAATTGAATCGAATTGCAAGGAATGTGAATTGTTACATTCCTAATGTTTATAAACATTACAAGTCTCACTCGATGGAATGCGAATTGATGTTATTCATTACAAACCACATAGTATTACCTTATGTTTGAGGCCTTTCATCTTCTTGTTTCAACAGCTTCATTGATTTTTACAGCACTGCTGCAAAGTTGTTTCATCAAGTGATATGAGAAAGAATGAAGCATAAGGCTTCGACCGCCTCACATCCGTAATCATTATGGCAGTTGTTTTGAAGCTTTGAATTTACTTCATGTATTAAAGCAGTTGCAAAATGTTAACATTTTGTGATGTCTTACATGAAACAAAACAAAAAACGTAAACGAACTCTCGAGTGTGCGCATTATGGACTGGAAATCATCTTTAAGCACTAAACACAAATTATAATGCTACAATCAGTTAGGCTACAGTTGCTATTGTACCCTATTGCCCAACCGTTATAGTTCACCAAAAGTGGTCTATGATGACAAGTGGTATTATCTCACATAGGCGATAGGATATCCCTGGAAGCTTATCAAACAATAGTTTGAACTTTCTGCTCAGTTAAGTGGCTCTTAAATTGCAGCTTTCTCTTACAGGTTTTAGGTGAATTGAAAAAAAATTGACCCTCTTATATACATGTAGATTTTAGTTAGGTACAGTAAAACAGCAGGTGGCTGCAGAGGTTAATTACAAGACATGTGGAGAAAAGCTTTTTTTTTAACTTTTTGTTTTCCACATTTTTTAATGGACCTTAAGTGAGATTTCTACCTATACAATTAGATTATTTTCTCTTGATTTCTGTGAGGTGATAGTTGATTTGGCCTTTATCAGCCATCATGCAGTCATAGAAATCTTGAGCTCACAATCAAGTTCTTAATTAGTAGACCTCTACTTGCGTACTATTGCAAAACAGGCTGGACCTGTTTCAAATGATATTACAGTTGGAGCACAAAGAATACAGTTAATTCTACGTAATACTGTTTGTAAAAAGATATGTTTTAAACAGATATGAAGACACTTGAGTGCCAAAATTTAGAAAACATAGTGGCAAAATTGGTTAGAAAAGAGTAAAAACAAATATTAGGTTGTCAAACATCCCAAATCTGCCTTAACTAATTAATGGGGGCACATTTTTGGAAAACTCTGTATGAATTCTTTTGTTGTTGTAAACCGTTTTGTTTCAAAAAACTCATCTAGACAGTATTATGCATGAGCAAACTATTATTTGTACTAGGTCATGTGATAAGCTCCCGGCTGGTGAAAAGGAAGGGGAAAATGCATCAAATGATAATTGTTTTTTAATTGCACTGGCTCCTGTAATTTCAATACTTTTCAGCTCCAATTCTATTTCTTCTAGCTCGATATGTGTACATTGAGGCAAGCAGGCGCAGAAATGGAGATTTTGCACGTCTTTCCAGCCCGATGGTCTCTGTATCGCAGCAAAGCACAAAGTGTCTGACGTTTTGGTATCATATGTACGGTCCTCATGTTGCCACGTTGAATGTGTATGCCAACACGACTACTCTAGGAGCTGCGATCTGGTCCAAAAATGGAACACAGGGCAATGCGTGGAAACAAGCAAGTGTAGATATTCAAATGAGTCAATCATATTTGGTAAGTTTACAAACTTTTAAAGTTCACCCTTTAATGATTATGTTTATAGTGTTACTGGCGCTTGTTGAATAAAAACTTGTATTTAAGACCCAAGATATTTTCCCAAGTTTGGTGTTTGATCTCTAAGCACTGGTGACCCTTGAAAATTTCTGTCCACAAGACTTAAGGGTGCTGGCTACTCTTCAGAGAAATGTGAAACTCATGAATTTTAAAGTTAATTAAAAAAAAAAAATTACAGTTGTCTGAAAACATAACTTAAAAACACCATCACATTTTGATAAAGGATGTGAGACAAAAACAACAAGAACAACAATCTTTATTCACTCTATTCAGGTACAAAAGAAAGGTAAAGACAAAAAAGAAACTATGGAAAACATAATGATAGAGATTATATAACTATATGTTCAGTTTGAGTCAGTGTGCAACAGCCAAAGTAGCAAAGCTCTTGAGTTAGCTGCTGCTTATTTACAAATAAAGAAAGGAAGGAATGAAGGAGGAAATGAAAACAGGAAGAAAATATCACATTAAAGATTACTTTCAGAAAAGTCAAAAAACGATATTAGATGTGACGACAAAGTGAATTATAATTGGAAGTTCAAAACTATGACTGACAATTGAGGAGATGATTTTTATACCACTTTTTAAAGCTACTAGTAGAGAGTCGTTTCAAGTCATTTGAGATACATGATATATCTCTGATGAGAACCAAAATAATAGGTCCCTCTTTTTGCCTCGTTTCCACGTGACCACACAAGGTTATGGAGGGGCTTAACTGCATTCCTATGTTGGAATTCTTAATGTTCCCATTGTAAGGTTGTGTTCGATTGGGATCAACCGTTTCAACAGCAACCGGTTCGGGTTCATACAGTTGTTGTTTCTCAATTGAACACTTTCCCAACCTTTTGCAGTTTAAATGCAGTAACCCCTGGGAAGAGTCCTTTGTGAGCTACCATCACACATCATAATCGCACAAATGCTTTTTCAACTGTTGCAACCTGGTTTTAGGAAGGTTGAAAAAGTTTATCAACCAAACAAACCAATTTAATGTTTTTTTTTTTGCCAACAGAACACAAAAAACACCAAAGAGAGACAATTGATCCCAATAGAACATGACCTAAGATTACTGTGTTCCTGGCAACTTGCAAGTTAATCATTTTGGCCTTGAAAGACAGGCATAAAATGTTGAATTGGGCTATTAATTTTGGAAAGACAAGTTTTAACCACACTGTACAGATTTCTTTTTTTATGGGGACTAAATTGCACTTTGTGAGAATAAGAAAACGGGTATAAATCACAAGAATTAATTGTCAATAAGGGTCAAATTGGGGCAGATGGAATTGTATTTTTAAACACACCTAAAGTGAAAATGCGCTCCTGTTTTTGTTATCTACTATGGAGTTTAAGTAACCACAACGGCGACGCCGAGGATAACGTCAAGTAAAAAGTGATTTTATATTTTACCTACGAATCTCGTGGTAATCCAGAGTTATTTGCTTTGTTTATTACTGTCAAAACTTTTACAAAACTGAATCTGGGACTTAGCGATAAACTTGAAATAAAAATTAAAAAAATTAGCTGTCGTGGTTCACATTCTCCAGGCAATGCAGAATTTGGCCGTTTCTTGTTGTTATTTTGCTGAGGATGGTAAAGAAGTGGACTAAGAATTATAATGCGTGTGCACAGCCATTGTTTTCCTCATTAAATCTTTTGTTTAGCGACATTCCTGTTGCTGTTGCCATCGTGGTTTTCTTAAACTCCCAATTATTATGCTACATCAACAACAGCATCAACAACAATCTTTATTTTGTTCAATTTACATTTTTATATTTAGACTGCCATGCAGATAGCTAAGTGCTAGTTTAGGTGGGCCGGTGTATTAAGATCTAATTGCAAATGTTTTCATTTATTTAATAAATAGATTACAAATTTACAAAATTAGGAATTTTTATTTTAAAAAGGAAGCAGAATAGAAAGGTGGGAAAAGAATGAAAAAAGAAGTGAGGGGTATCAACTTTACTTTACAACTTTATTATGACTCGCATATTTACAGTTTTACAGAAATATATACACATTAAGTTAAAAAAGCTTGGCAATAGCAACAATGTGAACCCGGAGGTAGCCTGGGCTAATCTAGGTATTTATAAAGATTAATAATATTATTAGACAATAAATTATATGTACATCTAGTATTATTTTTATTGTATTTTTTTTTTTTTTGCATTACACTTGTTATGTTTGGCGGTGGTTTCTTTGCACTCAAAAACAAGTGACATGAGGCATTCTTAGGAACCTTCAATTTTTCCTATTTGGGAGGTGCCAAAAGTGCCCCTGAAGTGTTATAAATATTTTCTTTAGAGGAAAAGTTGCTTCTGGTGGTCTAACAATAACTTGTTTTATTTTTCTAAAGTGTTGGCGGAAATTTATCTCTTGTTACAGTTGAACCCAGCTATTTCAAAATCTGAAGGGAAAAGAAAACTAGTTTGAAAAAGGAGAGGTTCAAAATAATGTGGTCTGCTTTAAATATAAAAATAGCAATTAATTCTAAACTCTTACTAATTGCATGTGAGAGCTGTACTGTGGAATATTGGCTTGAGTTTGTGGCAGTATGGAACAAGCACAGCGAGATCTGTAAATGACTGAGGGCCAATATTCTTTAGTATGGCTATAGCAAGCTAGCTTAATAAGTATAGTTTAAAAATATGTTATTGTACATTGTTGTAGACCATTTGGTTAACCCTGATATGAGCTGGTCTTATCAATCATATTTTATGAAATGGTTGTGGCTTGAACATTTCTGCTTTGTGTTTTATACAACGTATCACACTATTTTCCTTTCTTTGTTTCATTTAGCTGGTGTTTGAGGGAATCACAGGATCCAGCTATAGAGGAGACATTTCTGTGGATGATATAGAGCTGAAAGATGGATCCTGTGCATCATCTGGTAAGAATGTGAAGAATGCCAGCGCTAATGAAAGGGGATATAATTACATACACTGTATCAGGGTTGTCATTAAGGTTTGATTCACCTGTAGCCTTGGTCTTCACTCCGGTAACAAACTTTCTAAATTATATGAGTGAATTGTATCAACTACAGGCAAGTTCACTTGTAACATCAAGGACCCATCAAGCATGCTCAGGCATAACTGGTGTTTCAGGTTTCAGCTGTATCTGGTGCTATGGGTTACGGCCCTTATTGACAGCCCTGTATGTGAAAAGTTTCTGCTCAAGCTGAATTTTAGCTTGGTAAGAGTGCAGATGGTATTCTATATATCTTGTTTGACTGAAAACACAATCATTCCACAAACTCAAGTTCTCCTTTGAGTTACCTGGGCTTTTGGTTTCTTAGCGCATTTTCTCAAATAATGGAGCTGAAATTGCCAGCTCAGCATTTCAAACTGAGCTTGAATTTCAGCCTGAAGTAAAATGCTCCATGCAATCACCAACTTCAATTTGAGTGCACTTGTTTCAGAAGCTGGGCTTAAATCTAAGCTTTATTAAATGGGCTGAAGTTGTCCTTGGAATCATTCCCTAACTGATAGATCAATTACCCTCCCTATACTGATGAGATCTGGTAGAACTCTTGCAATACTTTGTGGTATATGGGTAGGTTGTGGTTGAAATAATTTGTTTTTGATTGAAAAAGTTTCATTTACTAGTTAAATGGCAATTTAACAAAGTTAACTGCTGCAATCTTAACAAGGTATTCAAGTCAGCAGTCAATCTCATGAGTGTAGGCTCATGTGGAACATTGCAACTACCTTACCACCAGTTCTGTGAGTTCTTGAGCAGTAATTTGTAGTGATTGTTGAAAGCAGTCTTGAGCGGTTTGCAAGCATTTTCCTACCCCACCCTTGGATTTTTTTTTCCTTTCACAGTCTAATCAGTATTTATAAATATCTCATCGTGTGGTTACATTTATTTCATAGTTTTATAGATTTTTAGTAACTTTTATCCATGCAAATCTTAATTCTAGTACATTTATTGTCCTGTAAGAGGGCCACTAGTTTATTAGTATGTACATGTACATACTATTTTTATGTGTTACATTCCTTAAATAAAGACTTTACTTAATTACTTGTGGGAGGCATGGTGGCCTCATGGTTAGTGTGCTCGTCTACGGATTAAGCGGTCCAGATTCGAGCCCTGGCTGGGGACATTGTGTTGTGTTCGTAGGCAAGACACTTTACTCTCACAGTGCCTTTCTCTACCCAGGTGTACTAAATGGGTACCGGCAAACTTAATGCTGGGGGTAACCCTGCGATGGACTAGCATCCCATCCAGGGGGGAGTAGAAATGCTCCTAGTCACTTCATGCTACAAAAACGGGGATAAGCTCCAGCCTGGTGGGCCACTTGGCTCGTATGCAGACTTTACGTTTACCTTTACTTACTTACTTACTATTGACAGGTCCTGGAATGAGGGCTCAAGAAGTAAACAGTGATGTCCATAGCGAGTGCACTATATTTATAACATGCTCACCTATTTCTTTTCAGGTGTGTGTGACTTTGAGAAAGATTCCTGTGGTTTCACTCAGGACCAGACAGACAAATTTGACTGGGCTCGCAACAAGGGCAAAACACCGACCTCTGGGACTGGTCCATTAGTAGATCACACTCTAGGATCCAGTCTGGGTAAGAGACAAATAATAAATTAATGAACACCAGCAGGATTCCAGATGAGTTTTAAACTTTAGAAAGAAGATTTTGCATGTAGTTAACTTGTTATAAAAGTCCCATATAATTAAATATTAATTTTTTTTCAAGACATCTCCGTGTTTGTTAATTAGGGCTGATTTCTTTGTTTCCTTGTAGGATATTACTTGTTGTTTGAAGCATCTGGGCATAATATTGGTGACAATGCCAGAATAATGAAATCTTACCCTAAGACGCCCTCCACTGGCAATTGCCTTACCTTCTGGTACATGATGTATGGTTCATCTCTTGGAACACTCAATGTCTATCAAAAAACAGGAAATAATATTGGAAGTGCTATCTGGAGTATTTCAGGTGATCAAGGTCGTCAAAGGACTTGGCTTAAAGGACAGGTCACCCTTAATAGCACAACTCAATTCAGTGTAAGTCCATCAAGTTGTAATCAGTGAGTCACAGTTTAGGTATATAGTGTAAATAGCCCACCCATATCAAGAGTAATTGTCACTGAAAATCAAAGAAATCATGGCCACAGTCGAAAAATTGATTTTGCTCATACTTTGCCAGTTTGAAGGCCTAAGTAAATAACTGAAGGAAATCAAGTTTACTTAGTTTTTGAAATATCCAATATAACGGCAGAAATCCACGCAAAATGGTCATTGCACTGAAAGCTCAGATTTCACTTTGTGATAATCTGAAATTTTACACGTTTCAGCTTCTTGCTACACAGAAGTTTACATCACTGTAAAACATTCTCAACTTTAAATGCATGTACAGTGTATACATAAATTCTTCCTTAATCAAGATATAGTGATTATTTTCATTTCTTGTGTTCTCTGAGCAAACCGTGAGCCCCGATTAAGACACAATTTTCTAATTAACACAAAACTCAAACATTATGCAAATTCAGTGAGGAAAAAAGCTGACTGTTAGTGCTTCAAATCATCTGATATTCTAGCCAAAGACAGTTCAGTCAATGAATTGTAGGTTTACAGTTTCATTTTCGTGGATCTACCAGCAATTTTGTATAAACACTGATCAAAATGTGAGAAAATTGTAGTTCAGCCCCTTTGAAATTTGCAATGTAACATGACTGTACAACATGTTGCAGAAATAGGTGAAAATTTTCTGTTTGCTTAAGACAGCACAATAAAGGCAGATTACAATTTCTTTAACATTGAAATGCTTTTAAAATATAGTATTTATCTCAAAAAATTGCAGACAAGAGTTAGAAAAGACAAAAAGAAACACCAAACTTTTAAATGAAATGTGGTCTCCCGAAAGTAAGAACCAAAAAAAAAATGGATAGAAGATTGCAGATAAAGGAACTCAGTCACTGCACTTTGAGTTATTTTGGCTGTGTGCAAAATTACCTTTAAATTGATGAAAACCTATAGTTTAGTAAGATAGAAAAATACCAAATATGGTAAAATAGACCAGTAATTAGGAATGTAAGGATGGTTAAAGATGGGGAAGATTTACACAGATTGCAAACGAAGAACTTAAAGAATTTAGGCAAACTGTGACGTAGCTTGATGGTAGGTTGAACTCCAAAATCCAAGCAGCCAAAATGTTCTGTTATTTTATTATTATAGGTTGTTTTTGAGGGAATCCGAGGAACTGGTGCCAGAAGCGACATTGCTATTGATGACATTTCAGTGGCTAATGGCGCGTGTGCGACTCATGGTTAGTCATAATAGATTTATGTACATTTCAGATTTACTGCTCTTTGTGCCAGTAGGCATATAAGGCCATAACATTCTGTTTCCACTGTGCCCTATCCCTGGCTACCACTCTCATGGTGTTTCAGTCATTCCACCCTGCACAAAGCTCTTTATGGGTTCAAATCCTGGCATCATCACCTAATTTACAAGGTCTTGCAATAAATGGTAAAAAGGTTGAATAGCATGGATTAAAACTTTACATTTTACTATGTTTAGGGGACTGTAATTTCCAGACTGACTTCTGCACTTGGAGTAATATGCGCGGTGATCAATTTGATTGGATACGAGGATCTGGAGGCACACCTAGTTCTTTCACAGGCCCTGACAGAGATCGCTTGGGTTCCCTATCAGGTAGGCTGAGGCAAAATAGATTTAATCCAAAATCTCAGACAATTGCATAAAATTATTTATTTCCTTGACAAATTGTTTTTACTGTGTACTTCAATTAGCCTAGAATTTGATGCAGAGCTGTCTATAAATATACTTATCACTTAGAGTAATGAGCTACATGTAACTAAAATCAGCTCAAAATCTGCAATGTCTGAATTTTTACATCTGAACACTATGTGCAGTTAACAGGGCAGGAAAAAGCCAGGTCTGATTGCCCAGAGCAAGTACATTTTGCTCTTGGGCAAGTGAAAATAGAAGTTCAGTGGCCAGGTGGGCAAATGAAATTAGCCTCAGTAGTCTAGTGAGTCTGAATGAAAATGTTGGGTTGATAATGATAATTTCCAGTCTGAAGCTATTTCAAAACTTAAGACTGCAAGTGGTCTTCCTTACTGTGCTGGGAAATTAACTTAGCTGTTTACACCATTTTGCATTAAAGAAAATAGAGAATTCTTAGTGATATCCTAAATTTATTTTCCATTTGTTTTCTTGTTGTTGTCACTAAGGTTTCTATGTCTTCATTGAAACATCAAGTCCAAGAAAAACAGGGGACAAAGCCAGACTAGTCAGCCCTCAGTTCAACGGCACAGCTTCCAAAAACTGTTTTACTTTCTGGTACCACATGAATGGTAGAACTATTGGCACACTCAATCTGTACCAGAAGGTTGGCAGAACTCAAACACTTATCTGGACTCTGTCAGGAAACAAGGGGAGATCGTGGCTCAGTGGACAAGTGCCTGTTGGGAATATAGCTAATTACAGGGTAAACATTGCATGACGCAAAACAGCTTGACTCCAATATGGAGTCAGCTGTTACTTTGAGCATGTGAGTCAATGTACCTGTGTTATGGAGGCAGCATGGCCGAGTGGTCAGCGCATCGGACTTGCAATCTAGAGGTCCTGGGTTTGATTCCCGCTCCGACCACTACCTGGATTTGTTTCATGGTAGCATCAAGTTCAAATCCTTGGCTATGCTTGTACATTGCTAACTGGTTTGCCTCCAGCCAGTTGGGATTCTTAACAATGTTATGTTCAATTTGAATTATTTGTTTCAGTTGTTTGCTTGGCCCCAGTAGCCTTTATGCTATAAACACTGCAGAGGATAAATAAAGGTTTTTTTATTATTTTTTTTAATAATAATATTATTGTAAAAGTAATTGATCTTCATAGCTGATATTTTAATCTGTCTGTAACAGATAATTGCTGAGGGTGTTAGAGGAACCAGTTATACAGGTGACATAGCCATTGATGACTTTAAGTTTCTTAGTGGCATCAATTGTCCGCTGACACCACAGAGTGCAGATCCAAATGCCCCAACAACTGCTCCTTCAACGACAGCACCAGTAGTTACAACTCCCATTATTCGTAAGTTACTTCTACAGTGTTGCATTAAGTTTTAGAAATAACAAATTTAAACTATTTTTGATAGTGATGATATGATTCAGCAAGCTCAATTCTTGGGTTGTCGTGTTTGAGGACTTCAGCCCAAATTTATTGATTGATTGATTGATTTTTGGTTCTGGCAATGGTGTATGCCTAGGCATTACCAGTGTCATTGTAGAGCACACTTGAAACAAAGGGTGTATCAAAGGGTGTGACCACTTGCCTTTCAAATAAGTGAGCCTCTTGGAGCAAAGCAAGATAACCAAGGAATCAAATATGTCACTTCAGTTGGAGGAAGATCCCACCCAACATTCCTACTTCTACTGATACTTACTCACCAATTTATTTGCAGCAAATGTTGGTCTAAACTGCAATTTTGAATCAAATATATGTACCTGGAAACAAGATACAACAGACCAGTTTGACTGGACACGAAAGTTGGGTGCAACAGCTTCATCAAGCACCGGACCGTCTGTGGATCACACCACAGGAACTAGTAAGTTTAACTAAACCTCAACCCTCATGACTTGTAATGCTCTGGATTGGCTCGAAAACACACTTTTGCACATCTGCTATCTTAGTTTCTCCAAAATTGAAAAATACAAATCTGATGCTATTTTTCTAGACTATGTGCAGACCTATCTTTTAGTTATTCTGTCGACTCTAAAATGATTAAATTAGGGGGTGCCCAATATGTGTGAAAAAAAAAGAGGAACTACTGACAAAGTCTGAGAGTTTGAATTTTGCATTGCTTTTGCAACATAAAAGTATGTGATGTCATGTTAACTAACGAGCCACTTAAGTTTTTATCACCAACAACACAACAACAACCATTTTATTTTTCTTAATACATAGATTATCATGTACCAAAAAAATGAATTAAACTTAAATAAGCAAAAAAACTACTCAAAATAGTACTTAGGAAAAAAAAACTACTCAAAATAGTTTTATCCTCATCAGGCATAAGAGGTGCTGAATTTACAACTGTTTACAACTCAGCTCAATAGCATGCTTCATCTTGAAACCAGTGCATTTTAAATTTCAGAGTTTCATGGCAGTGCATGACATAAAGCTACATACTGGGATCTGTAAATCACTTCAATGAATATCTGTAGTTTGGGTAAATGCACAGACCCAAAACTTGGAGAAGTGTGTTCTTCATTTATCACCTGTGACATTACAATTCTTGACTTAATCCACTGAATGGTTTTTGATTTTGGATTTATTTATTCATTTTATTGTGTGACCAGTGAAAATGATCTATAAATAAGAGTTTTCACAGGTTGCAAAGCCTTTTATTTTCAAACACAAAGCAGGAGTTGATCACACAACAACAACAATAACAACAACAACATCAACAACAATGACAACAACTCAACAACAGTACTTCAACCCACTTGAAACTGACATCTTTAACTTGACATAATGCTGTCACAAGGAAGGCAAAACATTGTTCTTTTCACTAGTTTTTATTTAACAACAACAACAACAACAACCAGCAACCATTTAGTTCCCACAAAATATACAGTAGAATATTATACTAATTATTATCAAATTGATTGGGCAAATCACTGCTCAGAATAAATTACCAATATATAAAAAAAAACAAGCTGAGTAATAGTTAATAATCTTTCACTACTAGATAGATAAGCAGATGGATAGCCTTTATTTCAACACAATAAGTTTTAAAGCTAAAAGCTTGTGGGGTCGTGTATAAAATAAAAGAAAGACCTAACAACAATGTAATAATAAGTAAAAATTAAAAACTACTGACCTAGCTTACATGTATATGAACCTGATCTATATTTACAATATTCACACGTCATAAAATGTTCAAATATAAACAAATTTGTCATCATTGTCATAAAATTGACTATTAGTTTAAAATCCTAGAATTGGACTACTTAACTCTACCTGTGTGGTTTGACAGATAAAGGTTGGTATATTTACATCGAAGCATCCTACCCAAGAAAGCCAAATGACACTGCAAGACTAATCAGCACAAGTATTCCTGGAACCACCGCAAGTAAGGGAAAGTGTCTGTCATTTTGGTATCACATGTATGGAGCAGACATCAACACCCTCAGTGTCTATGTTAGGACAGGAGGTGTTCATGATACAAAGTTGTGGTCAAAACAAGGGACACATGCTGACAAATGGCTCCACGCGTTGGTCACTGTAAACAGCAGGACTCATTTCCAGGTAAGTAGTTAGTGACATGTTCTTCTTGTTCTCCCAGCATTTCTTAAGAGAAATTGAGAACATTTTCCCTGTGTTCTTATCAAGCTTTAGAAACACTGGTGAAATTGTGGGAAACCTAAAAAAAAAACTGTGGAATCATTTGCTTGTGGCTCATGCTCCACATCATTTTCTTGGTCTCCCGTGAGAAGCCAGGGAATCAGTTATGAACTAGTGTTTGTCTTGTCCAATCCTAAGCACTGTTGGGGTCTCTAATTGCTAGGACTAGAACAGAATTTAACCTTGTGCCATGTTTCAGATTGTGATGTCAGGTTCGGTGGGAAAGAGTTACCAAGGTGACATTGCATTGGATGATATTTCAATGACATCAGGACCCTGCAAAGTTGATTCAAGTACGTATTCATGTAAACTAAAACCTTTCAGTATTAAAGGCCTTATCTTTACATTGATGACACTCACTTATATTGAAATTAAACCTCACTTATGTAATGGCCAATTCTACTATAGGGTGTTCATCATTGAGGGGTTCAACTATGCAGTGCTTTTATTACTAAAACTTAAACAGAGTGATTTCCACAACCTTTTATCTTCTCCATGTTGCAGCAACATGTACCTTTCAAGACAGTAGTATTTGTGGCTACACACAAGATACAAGTGATTCGAAAAAGTTTGACTGGATTCGTGGCAGTGGGGCTACAATAACTCCGAACACAGGTCCAGCTGCGGATCATACACTGGGATCAGCTGCAGGTATGTTTGAGCAGGGTACTTACGACTCTTACATGGCATGTGTAGCCAACAGACAACAGTTCTGCCACTGAAATTCCCAGTTTTTATCTTAAGGTTATACAACACCTTTGTGGGTGTCGTTAGGGTGCTGTACTGGTCAGGATGTCCCTAATTCAGATCCTCCATTCTGCCTCTAAGTGGATATGTTCTTAGGGTTCTTAATAGTTTAATATGGTTAACTATACTTTGGAGGATCAGTTACAGGGAAGTAGTAACCTGTTGATCATCATTAGAGACCTTTAAAATCATGGTGGGATTTCCTTAAGTCCTGAATTTCATTTGTTAACATCTAGGCTTTTACATGTACGTTGATGCTTCTTCAAGAAAGCGTGGAGACAAGGCCAGACTATTGACTCCCCTGATGCCAAAGACCAGTGGTAAATGTTTTGAGTTCTGGTATCACATGTATGGCTCGGCAGTGGGTAGTTTCAAGTTGTACAAGAAAACAGGGTCTTCTGTTGGTGTTCGCATTTGGTCACAATCTCGTAACCAAGGAGATGAGTGGCTTGCTGCCCAAGTAAGTGTTTGGAGCCCTTTGCAGGCCTTTAGGCTTTCTTTTGAAGCAACCGTTGGCGGCAGCACAGGAGATATAGCCATTGATGATGTTCAAATATTCGATGGAAGATGTGCCGCTCCAGGTATGTACATTGAGATCTGAGATGGTATTGGAAAATATTGATAGCATTCCCTTGTTTGTAAGTGTATGTATCTTTTACCCACTTTTCCAAGAGTTGAAAGAGAACTGTGACCAAGTTGTCAGTGCTCTTATTTGAAGGTTTCTTATCATCTGAGTTGACCAAAACTGGACAACCATTTTTTTTTATATTCAAGTTAAGAGCCAGGTTAATAATCCAACAGAAACAATGGACCACCCAGCCAAAGATAGATCTTCACCAAATTAATTACATGTGATTAAGGGTGGCTTGATTTGATGTCACCATCTCATGTTTCCTCAAAGGATATGTTTTTATGTATTTTATAGCCTTAAACATATCACGACCACAAAGTTTCGTCATTTCTCTTATATCCTGGCTTGTGGTTATGGAGGGGGAGGGAAACTGCCACCCCCCCCCCCCCTGTCCAAGTTGCAGAAGATAAAACAAAGCCTGATCTATTCAATAGCTCTGAGATATCTCATCCTTGGTTTGATTTTAAGGAAATTGTGACTTTGAGAGTGGAACCTGCACCTGGCGAAACACCCGGAAAGAAGATGACTTTGACTGGTTGCAAGGCAAAGGTAACACAACTTCATACACTACTGGACCACCTACTGATCATACCACAGGCTTAGCCAATGGAACATACATGTTTATTGAGGCATCATCACCCAGGCGACCCAATGAGAAGGCAAGATTCGTCAGTCAATCATTCACCGCTGTTCCTGTCAAAGGCAAGTGTCTCCATTTTTGGTATCACATGTTTGGTGCAGACATAGGCACCCTCAATGTCCTGCAGAAGACAGCACCTGGAAATAAGTCTGAAAAAATTATTTGGAGCTTAAGTGGTCAACAGGGAAACCAATGGTTAGAAGGAAGAGTTGCACTTAGCAAGATTCCCAGCATTAGCTACTGGATTGTATTTGAAGGAATACGTGGCAATAGTTACCGTGGTGATATTGCTATTGATGACATTTTAATAAAAGATGGCAGTTGCCCAACACTGCCAGCTAATGCTGATCCCAACCCACTCTCAACTACTCCTGTGGTAACAACGCCATTCACTCTTCCACCCCCTATACCACCCTCCCTCTACAACTGTGACTTTGAAAAAGGCTTGTGTAACTACACTCAAGAGCATATAACAGACGTTTTCAACTGGACACGTCATCAAGGCGGGACATACTCTGGTGGCACTGGCCCGACAATGGATCATACCAAACAGCAAGGTGTAGTCCGCGCCAATGGTCCAGGCTCGCTTCAGCACATGTTATCTGCAAGGTGTTTACACATTTACTTAGGTGGCTTTTCTAAACCCAAGGAAGGCACCATAATAGTGACATATGATGGATGTGGTGAGAATCGTTTAGAATTCCAGCTCACTTCTGATGGCTATTTAAAATGGACCAAGTTTAGTATGTGTGTGAGCCAGAGGAAAGGATCTGGAGCTAATGCAAATGACCTTGTGTTAATGAACTCTTGCACCGAAAAGTGGACGTTTACAGCTGGTGGTTCTCTGAAACATATTCCAACAGGGTGGTGTGTCATGCCAAGCAAAGGATCTGCAACAAACAACAACAAAATTGTCTTGTCATCAACTTGTGGTACAGACAACCAGAAATTCAGGTGGCAACCAAGTAAGCTACATAGAGATTATTTCTGTCATGTTCTTGATGTTGCTTTTATTCACCAGTTAATAAGTACAGTGATATGGCAAACAAGCTGGTATGAGTGTTAGCTGTAAGCTTTATACTTCAACAAAATATTGGTTTTGAGCATGTCATAACATGTTATGTCAAGTTGTGTCAATGTAGTTAACTGCAGCTGAATTTTGTGAGGAACATATTGAACAATAAGTTTTTCAAGAGAAGTGGATATTTTATTGCATTCACATGTAACATGCCACCTTATACAAAAATTTGTAATGAAGTTGGTAACAAATGATGGTTGATGGCATTCAAAAGTTACTGCCGTGTTGTACATCATAAGGGCTAGTATTGATAACCAATTTGCATCTTTCTTCACAGCTCGTGGATGGTATATTTTTATAGAGGCATCATTTCCAAGACAGCCCAATGACACTGCAAGAATCCATTCACCTGCCATTGCGTCGAATCCATCTCAGCCCAAATGCCTCTCATTTTGGTACCACATGTACGGACCCCACATAGGACAGCTCAACATCTACACCAAAGTTGGTGCACAGTTTCTTGGGCCTGTTTGGTCCAAATCCGGTACACAAGGCAATCAATGGTGGAATGGTCGAATACTGTTATCAAACAAAAGCCCATACCAGATTGTCTTTGAGGGTGTAAGGGGTGTGAGTTACCAAGGAGACATCGCTTTAGATGACATTAAACTCAGTGAGGGCCAGTGCCCAGCAACAGCAAACTGTGACTTTGAGAGTCCCATATTTCAGTTGCAGTTTTGTGGCTGGAAGCAGTATCCTGGTGATAACTTTGATTGGCGTCTTGGGCAGGGTGCAACATTGTCGATCAACACAGGACCATCCAATGATCACACTCTGGGGGATAAAAGAGGTAAGTGTTGAAACACAATTGTTGAGAAAGAAGTGCTTTATCTGACATGTCTCCTAGAGATAAAAAAGAAGAAAAACCACCAGCCGCCATTAAAGTACTGGCTTTATGGTATAGTAAATAAGGCTATGCATGCAAAGCTGTTCAAAGCTATGGAGTTGTACTACTGCTTAGAATGACATTACATCATATTTCAAAGCTTCTCATCTTGCCTATACTATGATTTATTTCAGTGCAAGAATTTCAATCAATTTTTAGGGGTTACATTTTTTAAACAGAGTTGCAGTAGAAAATGTGAGATCTGGTGGACTGGTGAATCAATTGATTTAACAGTGTGTTTGCAAAGTATAGAAATGAGAACTGTTATTGTTGTTGGTAGCAGGGTTGTACACAGGCAGCCCAAATCACTTCTCACCTCCAGAAAAAGCAAACTCTGGATTCTTTCTAGCTGTGGTTTATTTTTCTGACACACAGTAAACATGGTATTTTTTTGGAAACGATGACAAATAGAACTACAAGCTTGTGAGAGCTGCTAGACTTTCAAAATAATTGCCAAACTGTAGGTTATGCTGGTGCCAAAAAGTTGTGATACTCACAGGCATAAGCATCTGTAGGTGGGGCTAGAGGTACTGTTTGTGTTGTTTTCTTTATTTTTCTATCAGAGGGTATTAATCCTTTCACATGAGACCCTGGGAGAGTTTCTACCCACCCAAACATTTGCAACTTCTTGTATTTGCCTACTATCTGTGGCTCTCCTTTAGCTTCTTTCTGTACACTGAAAACTGCTAATTTGTTTGATATTGCTGCTATTTCAACAGGGCATTACCTTTTCATTGAGACATCATCAATCTGGGCTAAAGACTCGAAAGCCTGGCTTATTGGTCCAAAAATCTCTCCTCAAGCTGGAAAGTGTTTTCAGTTCTGGTACCACATGTATGGGAGCAGCATTGGCAAGTTGAATGTGTACCTTATGACAACTAGAACTGTTCCAAGCATCCCTACTTGGTCACGACAGAAGAATCAAGGGAATCAGTGGTACATTGCTCAAGTTTCTATCACACAAAACAGCTATGTTAATGTAAGTTGAACGGGTGAAACTGAGTCGCAAAATGGATATTTTGCAATATTTTTACTAAACAACCAGTGAAGGACATAACTTGACATACTTTACCTAACTTACTGGAGCATTCGGGAACAAAACACTCACTGTACATGATGTGAAGCATATATGAAATAATTGATATTTGAACTGTGGTTGTAGATGAAAGTGAAGAATGATCATTGCAGTAAATTGCTTAAATTGGAAAATTCACTGTGATGATCATTCTTCACTTTCATCTACAACTGCAGTTCAAATATGAATTATTTCATGTATACTTCACATCATTTCACTCCTCACGGGAAGATATGAACTCAATTAATTGACCTCGCTCCCAATGTGTGGCTTCATAGCTCAGTTGGAAGAGCATTGCACCGGTAATGCGGAGGCACAGGTTCAAATCCCGTTGAAGCCCTGATTTTTTTCAGGCTTCTTCTTTCCAATTGCTTAAATTGGAAAATTTACTGCGATGATCTTCTTCACTTTCATCTACAACCGCTGTTCAAATATGAATTATTTCATATACACTTCACATCATTTCTGCACTCCTCACAGGAAGATATGAACTCAGTTAATTGACCTCGCTCCCACTGTGGGGCTTCATAGCTCAGTTGGTGGAGCATAGCACCGGTATCACGGAGGTCATGGGTTCAAATCCCGTTGGGACCCTGATTTTTTCAGGCTTCTTCTTTCCAATTGCTTAAATTTACTGCGATGATCATTCTTCACTTTTACTCACTGTACATGTTAAGATTTTGTTGGTTTTGGAAAAGGGTCTTGGAAGCATTCTTCACTTTAGTGTATCCATGTTATTGTGATACATTAAACTCATCACAAATAGGTGAGCTTGGGAACTGGTGCCTGAAAGGTTAGCGGGGAGCGGAAGCCGTACGCGGAAGGGGAGGTATCCATGGCAACCCTGGAAGCGGGAACCAACCCCCAAAAGCGGCCGCTAACTGGCACCATCACACTGATTGAATCAGTGGAAACAACTTACCTGACCAATACCTACCTAGAGACCAGCAACCAAGAGGGAGGGATGGGAAGGGGCAAGAATCCGCAAAGATTCGTCAAAGTACAAAGCAAATGATCTGGGATCACAATACGTGCAATGCAATGTGAGACAACAGCCCTGCAAATCTCCAAAGGGCCGCCCCGCAAGTCACGTACTGTAAAAGGGGGAACCGCTGACTGCATTGGTTCGAGTCTAACTTTGCCTAAATCATATTTAGCCACATTTAACCCTGACAGGAGACACTGTTTGACACAACATGGTTAAACCCATATAAAAATGCAAGAGGGAGGAAACAGTGACCCAAAGAGGTCTGGGGATGACTTCCCAACAATGCAACTCAGTGATCCCAGCAGGTCCAGGAGCTCTTGATCTGAAATCAATAGCGGTGCTCAGATCAGAGGGGCAAGTCTAAAACAGGGGTGAGGGATGTGAAATGAGGAGTGAGGAGTGATAGGTGGGGGTGACAGGTGACAACTGACAGGTGAGGGGTTCTCTTTGCTCTGGCTAATGCTCAAAATGTCAACTTTATTAATTCACTACTAACAGCAATTTAACTTTGTCTTAATCAATTTCAGGTTAATATTACATACATAGCAAAGTATTTCACTTGCACACTGACACAACCCAACAGTTTCTAAAGGAACTTATGCCTTAGTTTTATCCACTGACAGACACTCTTCTCCCAAACATGTTAGTAGTCCTTTCCAGTGTACCATGGGTGTGCATTCTTTGAAAAGAAAATGTCATACTATGTTTTCAAGTGCTTTTAAATGCATTGTGGGAAGACTTGCTCCTATAATGCATAAGTTGGAAATATTTGTTTCAAACATGTTGAAGAGGAAAAGTTGAACTACATGTGCAATATTTATAATCCATTTTAGCTCTAACATTTGAAATTAAACAAAATATTTTATTTGTTTGACAGGTGTTATTTGAGGGTGTGCGTGGAGCAAGCTATACCGGGGACATAGCCATTGATGACTTTAAGCTGATGGATGGGCCTTGTAATCAGCCAGGCTATTGCGACTTTGAGAAAGATGACTGGTGTACATGGACCAATGCGGATAGAGAGGACACGTTTGATTGGTTAGTTGGTAGTGGTGGAACGCAGTCAGCCTATACAGGGCCTTCTGTTGATCACACCACAGGTTTGTGACATACTCTTACTAACTACATTGTCCGTGTTCTCAGTTCCTAAGATAATACATTATAATAGATTTAGCCAAGCCTAAAAGCAGAGCTCCTATTACAGTAAATTAACCTAACTCAAGCCTGCGATCCAATCAAAAACCAGTTTTTGGTCAGTATTAAACTTAAAAAAAACCTGAGCCAGAGATACTGGTCAGCGGATAGCTTACATGGATGCCCAGTATCAAAGATGTACACAGTAATCCAAGGCTGTAAGACTTGATCAATCAATTCGCTGGAGTATGGCCACCATGTTGTGTGACGTCATTGCTTTTCATCTTAGGGCGCCCATGCCTGCGATCCATGTCACTTGCAATGTTGACCATGAAAAAGGAGTTGAATGGTTTTCTATTTCTATGCATGCATGTGGTTCTGTTCCTATACATGTAGTTTTGGGGCTGCACTTGGCGGGAGTGCTATAAAGAACTATTAGTAATGTTTGCTTGGATTTCTTTTAAATGTAAAGTTTGATTCACAAGGGTTATTGACCAAGTGTTAGCTCAAGATGGCTGGTTAAAAAGGTATTGGAGGTCTGTAAGCATGCAAAAAAAGTCAAGACCAGTATCTAGCCATCTTGACTGAACAAGCCTGGTCAATAAAGAATTTAGTATAATTATGGTCTATAGGGGGCAAGACAGTACCTTCTTGCCCTGCTCAGATTAAAGAACTTGGTTTGTTTTTCATGCTTTCTTACAGGATGATCTTTCAATTCATTATACTGAATAGATGCCTTGACCATTAATTTGTCCATAGATATAATGTAACAATGATGCATGATCAATGTAATGTTTAGGCCATGTCTCACTCACTCACTCATCCTCTTCGCTCCTTCGTGAGTGGAGCATTAGGCCATGTCTAGAACAGTTTATATCACTTCCATTTTGGAAAACAAAGCCGCTATTGGAGGGCAAGACACATGTATGCACATGTATACCAGAACAAGTTTATTTTATTTATTTATTTTAAAGATTAGCCATGAGACAGGCGGGCATACAAAGGTTTAATGAAAAGACACGTCCGTGATTTGAGACGTAATGATTTAGCACAAAATCAATATTTAAGCTGTGAGATGTTGCTTAATTGTACTGAAATTCTCCTTTGCAGGACTTGGTATTGGTAAATACATGTTTATAGAGACATCTGCTCCGAGAAGACCAGGTGATAAAGCCAGACTGTATAGCGAACGCTTTACAGCGACAAGTTTACGTGGATCTTGTATCAAGTTTTGGTACCACATGTATGGAGCATCGATAGGTACTCTTAATGTTTTAATCAAGACTGGTGCAGGTAATCGTTCTGAGGATATTGTGTGGACACTATCTGGGAACCAACAAAATAAATGGAATTTTGGGCAAGCTCCAGTCACAAGTACCAAAAGTGACTATCAGGTAAGACTGTGATAGGTCAAATAATTACTGGTATGACATGACTAAGATGTCTGAGAGGGCAAATAACTAACATCACCTGCTTATAATTGCCAGTTCAATAATTTTTGTATGGGTACTGAATTACAGCTTGAATTAAGCTGTGTAATAGATATCTTCTGAGCCAACCTCAGTCTGGATCATTAGGAGAATCTTGGCTCTGATTAATCTACATGTACAATGTATCATAGGACATTGGCCCTGGTTGAACCATAAGAAATAAGCCAATATTCTCCAATATAGCACTTGTACTGTGGTGCGTCCTAACAACCACACTGGTGCATGCACCACCAATATAATCAAGTAAAACATGTTATAAGAAATCAGTTCTCTCTGTTGTGACAGTCCTCCTGAAACAAGTTGTTTTTTGCAGAGCAAGTTGAGATTTGATAGCCTACTGAAGTATACATGCCAAGGGGTGATTAAGATAAACCACATAAATCAATGTTTCTAAGATTCAGATGGCTTAAGAGTTTCAGCCAGACAGTGTTTATGTGTAAATTGTTTGACTGGATGTAACTGTTAAGCAATTGTGTTGGAAATCTTTTGTGGCTTGCACTATGGTTGTGGTAGAAGTGCGTTTGGTTGTTCTTCATGTGCAGTGCCGCGTTTTCCTTTTCAGATTGATGAAGAAGAATTCAAAATGTTTGCAAATATCTACAAAGATTGCAGAGAAAATTTAGGATGGTTGTGCAAATCAAAAGTAAAACCCAATCTCACACATAAGAAAGTGACACACAAGCTGCTATTCTGTACTGACTTACAGATTATGTCTTTTTTTTGTGTGTGTCAGATTGTATTTGAAGGCATCAGAGGAACGAGTTACCAGGGTGATATAGCCATAGATGACATCGCATTAACAGTTGGTGCCTGTGTAGTTCTTCCACACAATGCAGTACCCACTCTTCCCCCAACCACACCAATTAGCACGGCAACCCCCACAGCACCACCCAAAGGGAAATTTGATTGCGATTTTGAAATTGACTTCTGTTCATGGACTCAAGATTCAAGTGACACATTCAACTGGACGAGACATCATGGGAGAACTTCGTCAACAGCCACTGGACCAACTACTGATCACACTTTAAAAACAGGTACATTCCAAATCTCTCCTCATAATCATCCTTGTGCTTATTCCATGGCTTACTTGGTACATCTGTGCACTGAACACTGGGTCAAGTGGACTGGGTTAGAGCCATGCCTGGGATCACTGTGTTGTTTGCTTGAATGAGACATGTAACCCTCACAGTGCTTCTCTCCATTATGCAGGGTACCAGCATGCTGTTCAGGTGCAGTGGCAAAATTTGCATGGGGTAGGGGAGTGGGGGTTCCTCTAAATGGCCTAGCATTCCACTAAGACGATAGAATGCATCCTGCATTTGCCCCATTATTTTTTACAACCACATATTTTTAGCCTAGATTGGTTTAGATTTGTAGATTAACTGTGCACTGTGTAAAAAGCGAACTGTGGAAATGAAATGAAATGAGTCCATGCAATGTACTGTGAAAAGGAAAATTGATCAAGATTTGTTGCTGGTGTTACCATTTCCCTTTCCTGAAGTGCATTAAAAGTGGTTGTGTTATTAATTAATAATTGTTTTTCTGTTCTTATATAGTAAGTGGCACCTATGCCTATATCGAAGCTTCATACCCTCGGCAGCAGAATGATACAGCTCGACTTATTAGTGCTCTAATTCCACCCAACACAAGACCTGGTACATGCGTTTCATTTTGGTATCACATGTTTGGTTTTGATATTGATACACTGAGTGTCTACACAAAGTCTGGAGGTTCACTCGGATCAGTTGTTTGGCAGAGAAAAGGAAATCAAGCAGATAAGTGGAAGTACGGCCAAGTGTTTTTGAGGATGGTGCTATCCTATCAGGTGAGCTAAATGCCCTACAAGGGAGTCGGCTCTTTACATGTATGTACAGTAACTTTTTCAGTAATGGCTGCCTGTCAGAACCATGAAAGTAATCCTTTATGTACAACAATTTCATCTACTGAAAAAGGGCTAAGCCCGAAACGTTTAGCAAACCAGCTAATATCTGACACTTTTAAGAGCCCTCAGCCTCATATTTAGTTTATATACAACAATGCCAAACAACTGTATTTTTATTTTGGGAAAACTTCTCTCCCAATATCTGGTGAGCATCACATTTAATAGGCAGCAACATGGAGATCTGACTGACATTAGTAATGCTGAGATCATGACAAGACTTTGAATTTTGAACTGACTCAAGATCATATGAGCAAAGCTGTGATTGGCCAAACCTCAGAAAGGAATATAGTTTGGTTATCAGCATCTGTCAGCGGGAAGAAACATTGCATGTAGGCTTCACAACAGGACTTAAATGAGAATCCAATACTAAGGGGTTGAAGAGGAAAAATCTTTCTTATTAAATCAAAACTGTGATTGATCTCTGTGTCAAGGTTGTTTTTGAGGGAGTTCGTGGCAAGGGTTACCATGGAGACATTGCATTGGATGATATCGTTATCAAAGATGGCTTCTGCCCTCCGCTTAAAGAGTGCGCATTTGAAGATATTAACATGTGTGGATGGACCAATGAAAAGAGGTACTTAATTACACATTGCATGTGGCAAGCAGTACTTCAAACACTAGACACCATGCTTCATCACACCTTTAGACTTGTATATAATGCGCATTGGAGTATATTTAGGAAATTGGAGGTTGTGGAATTGTCATGAAACTCTATTTTTAACAAGTGTTTGACCTATGTTATGTGACTAAGGAGTAAGAGGATAAAAAAAAATTGCTTAAATCTGTGCTAGCTATTCAACCACTGCCATGGTTATGTTTCTTTTGTTTGAGTTAAATGAATTATTAGTGTTTGAAAAAACAATCTTCCAAGATGAATCAAAATCCTGCCTGAGCTTAGGCTGGATTACTAGTTGCAGTTTTAGAAAGGAGCCTGCCCTCATCCTTTGAACTGTCGGGAAGGAACATAGACTGGGCTTGAGTGAGTGACGAAAACCGAGCCTGACCTGAACCATGAAATTATGGTTTGTTTCTCCATAGTGTCGATGACTTTGACTGGACACGGCAGAGTGGGTCTACATCAAGCACAGGAACTGGCCCAACATTTGACCACACCTTTGGAACAGCGAAGGGATACTACATGTTTATTGAGACCTCGCTTCCAAGAAAACCAGGTGACAAGGCACAACTATTGAGTCCCAAGTATCCTGCAACTCCTGGGAAATGCCTGCAGTTTTGGTACCACATGTATGGAAGACACATTGGAACTCTAAATGTTCGCGTGAAACGCTTGGTTCAAGGCAGACCCACCTACTTTTTACAGTGGTCTAGAAGTGGAGACCATGGAAACCGTTGGAGAGTGGCTCAGGTAGAGGAAGTGCATTTGTTTGCATATATTTGAACTGTACTGAATGCTCACTAATGGATATTTTTTAAACTTGTCAGGCCAACTGTACACTTACTTAAACCCTAACATGCCCTGCACTTAAAGTAGCCTTCCGTTACATGCAGAGTGCTTTCACTTTGGGTCATCTTGCTAGTTGTATTGGGGTAGAATTACTTTTGGGGAGCAAAAAGTGTTAAAGTTGGTTAAATGTTCATCTGTCAGTAATCACAGTCTTCGATTCTGTTGATAGGTGTCTTTAACTCAAACTTCGGATTATCAGTTAGTATTTGAAGGAATAAGAGGAACCAGTTACCAAGGCGACATAGCCATTGATGACGTTGTGTTATTAGATAACACTTGCCCGCCTCCAGGTGATTGCAACTTTGAGACTGGCATGTGCACTTGGGTCAATGTTCTCCAAGGAGATGACTTTGATTGGCTGCGTGCGAGTGGTTCAACGACAAGTCTCAAAACTGGTCCCTCTACCGATCACACAACCAATTCTTCTGGAGGTAAGTGACTCATTTAAAAAGTCATTGAACAAAATTGATCAATTTATTCGCATTGGTTACTGCAGTACCTTACTGCAAGAAGCAAACTGACAATGGTTGGGTAGGTGGTATGTCTTTTGGTGTTAATCTTAGAATTATATAAATTGAAATTAGTATTATTTTTATGCTCATCTTTGGTGGATTGCGAGTCCAACATGCTGACCACTCAGCCACGCTGCCTATACAACTCCTCCACGTTTTGTAAATAGCCAACTGGTCAGCCTCCCGCTAGTTGGGATTTTTAACAAGTTTCTGTTTAATTTACAATATTTGTTTGCTTGCTGCAGTGTCCACAATTAGCACAGCAGTGCTAAGCACTTTATTAATTAATTAATTAATTAATTAATTTATTTATTTATGGAAACAAGGGTAATCTCTGGCTCAGGTGTTTTAACCATACCTCTTGATTTCACCTCTGACAGGATATTACATGTTCATTGAAACATCAAGTCCAGTTAAACCAAATGATAAAGCACGGCTGGAGTCAGAAGAGTTCCAGCCAACAGGATCATCAGGGCGTTGTTTAAAGTTCTGGTATCATATGTATGGAAGCGCCATTGGAACATTGAATATTTGGATGAGCAGTAATGGTACGTCTGGAAAGATCTGGAGTTTATCTGGAGATCAAAAGAACCAGTGGCGCTTCGGGCAAGCTCCTGTTAGCAGCAAGGGTGTTTATCAGGTCAGTAGCGTGTTTGATTCTGCAAGAGCTACATGTCTGTGTGGGGTAGAGTTGAAGTCGAAAAATTTGCTGATCTCTTGAGAGGCTTTTCAGAGATAATGAAGAAAACAATCATGAGGAACAAACTAATACTATAAATCAAACACAACAAAGTAATAAAAAAATTCTTGTTTTCTCCTCTTGGTGTGTAGGTTATCTTTGAAGGTATCAAGAGTCAAGGTTACACTGGTGATATTGCCATTGATGATGTGCAGTTCACAGTAGGTAGCTGTAATGTCCTGCCATCAAGTGCTCAGCCAAATAATCCTTGGACCACTCCAGCAGTGTCTACTACCTCACCCACCACAGTACCAACAGCAGGTAAACAATTTTTAATGGTACTATGTACTATGTATAACCTTCCCTTTGCATGTTTTGTTCACAATGCCACAGTTACATCAAGCATAACAACTCCAGCCTGCAGAAAAGGTCTCTCACTCTGTTTTCCGAGGCTATTTTCTTTAAGTAAGATTGCAACGTACTGGTCAGGGTTTATGATAGAGAAGGTTTATGAGGGGAGACAGTGTTTGTGTGAAAAGCCCCATTCTCTCCACATACTTGCAGCTATGAATCTCATTCAATGTGGTTTTCTTGCGCATCTTGATACCACGAGATTTGACATTAATGCGATCGTCATGGCATTTCTTAAAACATGTGTAAAACATCAGTTTACTCTTATGGACCGGAACAATGGCTTTTTTTTAAACCATTTAACCTTGAAACAATCCTGAAGGGAAAAGAAAACTACATGTACTTTCCTTGATAAAAACGAGAGATGAAAGTCTCATACATGCATACTGATGCGATATTATTTTCTCAATTGGTTAGCTCCTTCCATCTATGACTGCACATTTGAAAGTGATTGGTGCTCCTGGACCCAGGCACTAGATGATAAATTCAACTGGACTCGAGCCCAAGGAAAGACACCTTCTCGAAATACCGGGCCTGCTACTGACCACACCACCGGTGGCTCTGCTGGATTCTACGTCTACATTGAGACTTCATTTCCTCGAAAGGCTAACGATACAGCACGTATTGAAAGCGCATCAGTCCCTGCTACTCAACAGAAGTGCTTGCAGTTTTGGTATCACATGTATGGCCCGCATGTTGACACCCTGAATGTGTACACTAAGATAAACCAACAGCTTGGATCGCCGGTCTGGTCAAGAAGCGGAACCCATGGAAACAAGTGGAAGCATGCAACTGTCTCTCTTACTGTCTCCTCGAAATTCAAGGTAAAAGAACAATTGTCTTTTTGTGTTACGGTAACCTCAGTGACATGGGTTGTTTGAGAAATCATTGCTTGATTTGATACAAAGTAGCTAATTCACTTTCTGGCCAAGTAGCCTACATGTCAGAACTTAAGGCAGGTACAGGGTGGTTGTGTCATTCTGAGTTAATTCTTTCACCAAAGGATGCAGATAAGAGAATTATGACCTGGGTACAGTCATTGAAAACACAATTAAGTTAACCCAGGATTTGTGGGAATTTTGATGTAGTTTTGTAACATTTCAGTGACGGTTTGTGTTTTTAGGTTTAGTCTTGTTGCTTATGGGGCAAGCATGACAACGTTATGGTTAGCTTGTCACTTAAATGGCATCCAGACGCCATGATTTCAGACCTTGGCCAGGTTGTTCAAAAGCCAATTAAGACAAATCCAGGATTAAACTCTAGGTTTTATTTGCTACTTTATCACAGCAATTTCATTACTTACGTTAGGTGGAGTTTGAGATCAGTCAAAATCAAAGCAGAAACTAGAAATGCTGTACCTTTCTCAACAGGTGGTCTTTGAAGGCCGTCGTGGCCTCAGTTGGGCTGGCGACATTGCTCTTGATGACATATCCATGCAGGATGGACAATGTCCACCACAACTTCAGTGTTCATTTGAGGACCCTAATCTTTGTGGCTGGAAGAATGTCCATGGTGATAACTTTGACTGGACACGAGCTAATGGTTACACAGCAAGTATAGGAACTGGTCCATCATTTGACCACACAACAGGATCATCAAATGGTGGGTGCTTGCTTCACTCCTCTCACATTAGTTAATTCAGCTTACAACCTTGTAAAGTACTCCAGACTCTTTCTAACTTGTGTCTACCAAGAAACTTAATATTACTCTCAAAAGATAGCAACTCAAAACGAAGGCTAGAATCCATGTAAAGGTTGGGTTTGATTGTAAGCATGGTTGCCAAAGATACCACGTTGTGTCAATAAGTTGTGGTTGCAACCCTCTTTAACGACAACTACTACTTGTTGGTGAAGACTCGAACTTGGCTTTCCTGGCGCCAAGTTTAATATGACTTGCAGCCTTCAGTGTATGTTGATGTACATTTTCACCTTTGTTAACTCTTTAACAATGCTTGATATGAGGAAAAGAGTTCGCAGTGTATGTTAAGTTTGATTTACGATAGTTTTCAGAAACATTGGCTGCATGATTTAAATACAAACTTTTGATGTATTGACCACTATAGAGTGAAGATAGTTCAAATGTTAATAGTCTTTTTATTACATTTTTTTTTCTGAAAAAAAGGACATATTTTCTTTTTGGATTATAGAAACGCTCCTGAAAGCTGTGAAAATCACTTAATGATATCTCTTATTATATCTCTCAGTTAGTAGGCACGCAGTGATTGGTCAATTTAGCGGGCCGTACTCTACTGTACGGCCCGCTAAATTCAAAAGTTTGTTTTAGTCGCCATGCAAAATGTCTCTTGAAGAAAACTTTGAAACATATTTTAACTAAAAGTACGCCAACGAAGAAAAAGAACAAAACACAGAAACAGATAACCAAAACTTTCGAGTTGGTTTCTTAGAGTTTTTACAGATAGACGAGCACGAAGAGGATAACTCGAGTCAAGAACTAGATTTATTATATGGCTAGCTCCGTGAGCTGGTAAGATGAATCAAATCCTGCGCTGTGATTGGCTACCCGAGCGGGACTACCCGCCGTGTCCCGCAAGAAAAATTTCCACGAAAGCCAGATAATAAATCCTTTATTGACCAAGCTTGTTTGGCCAAGATGGCTGGATATTGGCCTCGTTCTTTTTTTGCGTGTTTATGGACCTCGACTCTGTCTCGGTCCATAAACACGCAAGAAAAGAACTTGGCCAATATCCAGCCATCTTGGCCTCACACTTGGTCAATAACCCATATAACTTCATCGCAGCCGAAAGGTCGTCAAACACAATGAAAAAGACAACGTACGAGTGGAAAAAAAGAAGCTTCAGCTTCCAAGCGATGCCACGTCCTTCTCTCTTCGCATCAGTAAACATCGGCTCGATTTCTGTCTTTAATCTTGCTCAGTCTGCTGACCAAGTGATGCATCTGGCAGCTTACATTGAAACGCCGCAAAACACCAAAAACTGGATTCTAATCGTTGAAAATTTTCCTCATGTTGTTTTCGTTCACACTGATAAAATTAATTAATTCATTTGACGCTGACATTGAACAAAGTTTGCACTTTCTACGTTTTGCCCTTCATAATTCGCGCATTTGAAAATACTCTTGACGACAATGGGAGTTACTTGCAAAACGTTTTATCACTATTCGTTACAGAAAATCTTTGTAAACTTAACTGTTGTAATTATCTTGTCTTATTAGTTTGAAGTTTGAATGAACGTTTTGACGACTCAAGTCACTTTTTGTGGAAACCAATATATTGTCCTCACGTTTAGGATTCGACGTGCGTCAGTCGTCAATGGCTGTTCTGCTTGATTGAAATCTTCTCCATCTCTTTGAGCCCAGAGATATAATAAATATCTTACTAACCTCGTTTTCTCGGTTAGTAAGAGGTATATATTCCCACAGCATTTCTTGTTCTCACAAACTGCTGTTTATGTTCTGTAACTTGAAAAGTGTTCTATTTGGAAAGTCTCTTTCATATGTAATGTTTTTATGACTAATAGCCAGGTTAATGGTAGTAGAAGCATACTTAGTATGATTTATAGATTTTAATGTTAGTCATTAATAAAATGTTATTACACACAGGTTACTACATGTACATTGAAACCTCCTCTCCTCGCTCAAAGGGGCACAAAGCCTGGCTTATAAGCCCTCAGTTCAAATCCACCAATGGAAGATGCCTCCAATTCTGGTACCACATGTATGGCGCAACTATCGGTACATTGAATGTCCTTCTCCTGCAAAACAAAACTCGTTCCTCGCCCATCTGGAGTCTCTCTTCCAACCAAGGCAACATATGGCGAATTGCCCAGGTCACCCTTAAAAGTCCTGCTGACTTCAGTGTAAGTGTTTCATAAACCAAGTGCAATTATTTTAAATGTTTTCCAGTTTACCTGGGGTACTTCCTGGGGTACTTCCCCTTTTTCTGTTACAGGCAGGCAAGCTTAATGTGCATTACGTGTTCGTTACTTGACACTTCCCCCCAAAAATGCAAAATGAGAGCAAAAATACAGCAAAAGGCTTTTCGAGAAGCATCAGTGAATTTTAAGGTTTAAGTGTCTTGATCAGGGATGTAATATATTGGCGGTCTCTGTTTTTCATTCATTCATTCATTCATTCATTCATGAATCAATGAATCAATGAGTCAATGAATCAATGAACCAATGAATCAATGAATCAATCATTCAGTCAGTCAGTCAGTCACTCACTAAATCAATCAATCGATCGATGGATCAATCAATCAATCAATCAATCAATCAATCAATCAATCAATCAATCAATCAATCAATCAATCAATCAACCAATCAATCAATCAATCAATCATTCAATCAAGTGATGTGTACGTTAAGTGGGTTATTTTTACTTTCTGCATTTCTGAAGAGAAAAATATAGAAACAGATAACTCAAATAAATTTTGTGCTTATAGATTGCTCATTTATTAAAATTAGCTATTACTGTTCTTTGTCCATAGGTAATCTTTGAAGGAGTCACAGGCACAAGCTATACAGGAGACATTGCAATTGACGATGTAGAAACCGTTGATGGTACCTGTCCCCTCCCAGGTAGACCAATGATTCAATGTCAATCATGCTTGATCATTCACACTTGTGTTACACCAGTATGTTATTGTTTCACTGCTTGCATCAATTTTACCACCTAGGCTCATTTTAATGAAAGCACAGATATCTCTATGCACCTCCATGCATCTCCATGCATATTGAAGGGTGCACGAGCATTACACAGTCTACCTTCTCGCAATGGACATCCCTGTAATGTGGACGCCTCTTTATTACTGACACTTTCCTTTGGTCTGACAAAAAGACCTTAAATTCTCTACTAAAACCCACCCACTAAATCTCCATCCCAGAGAACTAATTGTATTATTTTCTAATTTCCACACGTGTCTTTGATAAATTAAGGTGAAAGTCCATCGGAAATGTTGAGGTAGAAGTATGAAACTAAAACATGGGAATGTGTGGGAAGAAGAACTCTTTATTAGTCATGACATTATATGATAATTATTTCAGTCACCTTTGATGTTATCAATTACCAGAGTGATACATTGACTTCATTTGTCTGGCAGGTGATTGTGATTTTGAGAATGGATTGTGCACTTGGGTTAACTCACCGAATATTTTGGAAGACGAGTTTGATTGGACAAGGGGTAGTGGTTCAACACCAAGTAATTTTACAGGACCACCAACTGATCACACAACAGGCACAACGAAAGGTTGGCACTTTTCATATATTTTTTTCTTTCTCCTTTCGTTACATCTCTTTTTGATTTCTTCCTGCGAAGTGCAGTGTATGTTGTCAAGAAGATTCTAGCACTGGCCAGCCTACTTTGGCTTTGGTGTTACGTTAAAATGGTAACTAATCTCTAATAAGTACTGGGTGTATCTTTCACCTGCAGTTTGAATGGATAATAATTATATGAAGTAAATATTTGGATTTAACAGGTTTTCGTAACACTTTCAAAGCCAAAATCGAATGAAGCATTGGTGTTCACTTGCTATTGTCTTGTTCATATTGGAAAGTTGCGAGTTTAGTCCAGCCATTGTCACTACGGTTGATTTATGTTATTTATAATCATAACAACTTCATCTCTTTTTGTTTCCACAGGAAACTACATGTTTATTGAGACATCATACCCAAGGAAGTTCCGTGACCGTGCAAGACTAGAAAGTGAAGTCTTCGCTCCAACTCCCAGCAGTGGAAGATGTATGTCATTTTGGTATCACATGCAAGGAGGTCATATTGGGTCCCTGTCAGTGTACATGAGAGTGTATGGACAATCAGAGACAAAGTTATGGTCTGTCTCTCTTGATCAGGGAAATAAGTGGAACTCTGCAGTAGTGCCAATTCTCAGTGGTAATCGCTTCTATCAGGTAAGCTAGCTATAGTAGAGTAGAAAGCGATATGAACGTCAGACATAAACTGTACAAAACTTCAAAAATTAGTGTGAGTGCAGTTTACGATTTACAAAATTCTCTAAAATTTGCATGAGCTTTTGGCAAGTTGGATTTGAGAATTTTCAAATTTCATATCTATTGTAAATCCTTAATTGTTCCAACTTGCTGCAGTGTGATTTGTATTGCAGTGCAAAGAAAAAAATGCACTGGAAAAGAAATCATGGTCAATGATTCCATTACCGCAATGTTAGGTTTCAGAAGAATTTATTCCTTGTCGCCCAGCATTGCTTTCTTTGTAATTTAGCGCAAAACATAGATTATGTGAGGTTTTATCTTGTTTTTATTAAGCAAATTGTTTTGTATCCCATTCAAGGTGTGCAGAAACTGTTTTAAATATGTTCTTTTTATTGTAGATCATTTTTGAAGGGACTCGTGGATCATCGTACCAAGGCGACATTGCTATTGACGACATTTCATTCACGGCAACTGTTGGTAAATGCCTGTTGTCCCCATCTAAGGCAACACCATTCGACTGCAACTTTGAGAGTGGTTTATGTTCCTGGACTCAGGACAGGACTGACCAGTTTGACTGGACAAGACACAGAGGTTCTACTGGTAGTGTTCTAACCGGTCCTAGCATTGATCACACATCAGGCACACGTTAGTATAACATTTGAAATGTATAGATGATATTAGATGATAAATTGTAGTCATACCTGTATTGAGCAGACTCCATTAAGTGGATGGTAGCCAATTTCTACGTTGTTGGTCATTTTGATTGATACTTGTAATTAGATTATAACAGCAAATGTGCCTGCTACTGGAAAATTCAGATGAGTCTCATTTGACAAGATGCTCACCACCATGAAAAGAAGGACTGACTTATCGGTAGCCATCTGTAAAGTTGTGACTTGCTTTCAACACTATGCCAGAGAAATTTGAAAACGCAGTTTTATTTCTACAGTTAGGCCTACTGTCCACACTAATCCGTCACAAAAACGGAGCTTTTCTGATCTAAAATGCCCTTCAAACTGGAGCTCTTGTCGATTTGGACTTGCATCCAGTTGAAGGATTAATTTAGACACATATTCTGCTTGTACGGAATTTTGGGCTGAAAATGTAATCACTAAATTAATATATTGCTGATAAATGGTTGTTATTTGTACAGTTCAAGGTTGGTATATATACATAGAGACATCTTTTCCAAGACGACCTAATGACACTGCTCGTGTCACCAGTCCAACAATAAAAGGCAATGGTTCCAGCAAAGCCATTCACTGTGTGTCATTCTGGTACCACATGTATGGTCCTCATGTTGATGTACTACGTCTATACAAGAAACAGGGCTCCTCCCTTGGGAAACCTCAATGGATGAGACAGGGCGATCAAGGCAATAAGTGGGTACAAGGAGAATACACTTTGGAGCATGTGAATGATGTTCAGGTAAGGAAACTTGTGCCCTTCTTATCTACCTTCCAAGAATTACCTCTGTATTTACCCATAACATGACTTCGTGTTCCCTCATGGCTTAGTCGGTAGAGCACTGGTGATCTAATATGGAAGTTAGGACTTCAAATCCCACCAATATCAATTTTTATTCCTTACCTTGTGTGGTGCCCCATTTGCTTTCCAGGGTTAACGCTCAGAAAGAAATACGTAGGTCGATTTCAAGTACTCTAAACTACTTCAGAGTTAATTCTCTGCACTACTCTGCAGTTTTCGTACTTCTTATGAACACTTTTGCAGATTGTTTTTGAAGCTGTTCGTGGCGTAAGTTACCGTGGTGATATCGCACTTGATGATATTGCTATAAGAGACGGCAGCTGTCCAACATCAGGTACATTTTCTTAAAAATGGAACAGTTTTCAAATGAATGATATTTAGTGTGTAAATGTAACGTAACGTAAGCTAAATTTAAAAGGAAATAACACCAAAGCAAATAACAAAAAAAAGAAGTCCTTGGGTGAGAACCTAAATACCTTTTTCTCAAATGTGTTCAGTGGTTTCCATGGCTACCATTGTCTTTGCTAAAAGACACAGCTGATTTATTTTACAATATAATGAGTCATACCTGTACTTGGTTTAGATGCTGTGCGTATATTTATAGTTGATTGTAGTGTTCAAAGTTAAACTAAAGTTGGTAACTTCCTACAAGGGTCACAATTAACTGTCACAGAGTAATGCACCGATACTTCTCACCTTAGGAATGTGCAGCTTTGAGGCATCTGACATCTGTGGGTATACACAAGACCATGATACTGATGATTTTAATTGGGTGCGCAGTAGTGGTCCAACTTCTAGCATTAGCACTGGACCAGTGGCAGATCACACATATGGCACTTTGTATGGTAAGTATTGCGTGATTGTTTAGGCCTGAGTGTACTAAGTGGAAATATACCACAAAGTTCCTCCACGTTCAATGGCCGAGGGTTATTGTCTATTACAATATAGACAATAAAATAATAACCTGTAGCGTAATGCAAGATAACTTGGTTTCATAGAACTTTGAACACACTGTAGGGGAAATGAATGTATTCCGTTGTCTTCAAGCAGAAAAATAGGAACCTTTGATCTAAACTGAAATGCTTTTGTAACAGAGAAATCGGCCTCGTTTCCCCAAGGGTGTGCACTTAAATTGACTGTAGAAATGATGCCATTAAGTGCCTAACTTTGCGTTGAAACACTCAATTCCTTGCACTTGAGTTTTGAACATTTTATGGCGTCACTTCCGTAGTCGATAGGAAGGTAGGGCACATAGAATTGGTAGCTACATGTATAAAGGTTGAAACCAGAGCTATAGCAAAGTTAAGTTCCACCCATTATATGTAGTTGTATGGCAAGTTGTTTTTTTGTCATGATTGTCTATCAGTTTCATCCTGAATGCTTGTCAACAAAACTTATCTCTTTGCTTTTTGTAGGCCATTACATGTACACAGAGGTATCTCCCACCAGCTTACAAAAGGGTGCCAAGGCTCGTCTGCTGAGTCCAAGGTACCCAGCTACCCAGGGCTCATGCCTGCAGTTCTGGTACCACATGTACGGCCGTACAATTGGAACACTCAATGTCTATATTAGGGGTTTTTCTTGGTCTCAGACCAAGGTATGGAGCAAGACTGGTAATGATACTAACATCTGGAATGTAGCTCAAGTCAGCATCAGCAGTCGTTATAGATATCAGGTATGTTTCTGGCTGTGGAGTAGCCTGGGTAGCAGGTGTTAAACAGGGGTGGGGGGAGGCAAAGCACGGATAGATGGAACGGGACTGGAAGAAAGGAATTCCTTCCCCTTCTTCCTCCCACTTTTAGCCGCTCTCCCTTCTTCGTCTACGCTTGCAACGCAGGCTAGCTGTGGAGTGGCGTGCTTAACTCATTGACTCCCGAACTTTCCCCTAAAACTGTCATTTAGCACTATGCTTGCCTATTGTAATTACTAATTTATTGTCATCAATAGGATAACAAATAAATAGGTGATTTTTCCCAAGACAGCGCTGCCGCTAAATGACTCTAAGCTTCATTTGAGCATGCAAACTAACAAATTCCCATTTGGTTCTTCTTTTGGGTATCAAATATATCACAAATGTAAACAACAGCCTCCATTTAGCACGAAACGTACGCTCGGACATCTGCTCCAAGAAGTCAACAGAGCAGAGCTCGAGGAAAATTGTGAACTTTGTGGAACAGATAATCATTCAGATCCAATCATTCAGACCCAATATATGTCTAAGGGTAAATATCCAAGCATGTTTTGGTTATGAACTGGTCCATTTGTAGATTTTTTACCAGGGGTGAAGAAAACTCTTGTAATAAAACTTTTTTGCGAGTTTCCAGACTGCATACGTACATCAATTTGGTTGTGGTACAGGGATGAAATAAGACATGTTCACTCTGAATTTTTGTCAAACCTCTGTAATTTCGTATTTCACAAGGTTGTTTTTGAAGGAATTAAAGGAACAAGTTATACCGGTGATATCGCCATTGATGATGTCAAGATAATGAATGGAAGTTGTCCAACACCTGGAGATTGTTCATTTGACGACGGCATGTGCACCTGGACTAACAGCCGAACAGGTGACGTCTTTGACTGGATTATTGGAGGTGGAGGAACACCTAGCTTCTTTACTGGACCTTCCAGTGATCACACCACCGGCAATGGTAGGTTTGCATTTTAACAACAGTCATAACATCGAATTTCTGTTACAGTGATTGTAGTTTTTTCGGTTTATGGTTTTGTTTGTCTTGGTCGTTAAACCTCGTAGAAGTGGTGGTGAATTCAGTATGGTTTTGGGCTCATGTTATGCTTCCTGGATTTTGGTTTAATAACCTTATCAGGAAGTTGTGAAGAACTTTGTCGTGCATCAATGAAACACCGACATGATGGGAACCCTCGATTTTTCGCATTACCTGATTACTTGACGCAATTTTTCCCTGTTCACTTGGGTGGTTTAGAAAATTTATGATTCCTCTACATGCAAATGCTCTCTTACTATATTTTACTGGTAGTTGCATTATATATGATCATTGAATAATGGTCATACCAACAAATTTGAATCTTAACCAGTGACCTTTTCCTTATAACAGTCATTGGACTAAAGATCAACCCACTCACTCTTTCTTGTTTTTTTCTTAATGACACCTTACTCTAACAGCTTCCTCATTATAAAGGCAAGTTGATTGGGTCTTTGCGGTGTATATTGCGTGGCAAAATATTCAACTGTAATTGCATCATGTTGATAGATAGTTTCTTGAACTCTGCATACACACAATGGTATCTTACTGTATAATCCTGTCTTTGTGTAGCTGTGTGATTTAGGTAAAGCCAGCGAACAAGTTCACTCTTTTTTATTGCCCTTATTTGTTGGGAACCTTCAAAAATTTTATATTGTTACGATTTCCGTCGTTATGTTTTGATTTGTTTAAATTTTATATTTGTTTTTGTTTTTGTTTTGTTTTTTTTTCACTTGTAGGTCAGTATATGTTTATTGAGACCTCATCTCCACGCCAGCCAGGAGATAATGCTTACCTGCTCAGCCAGCCATTTGACCCAACTGTTAGTAGTGGAAGATGCTTGAAGTTCTGGCATCATATGAAAGGAGCTTCAATTGGAACTTTGAATGTCTATCTGTACACTGGGAACTTCTCTACAATGTATCTGCTTTGGCAGAGAAAGGGCAACAAAGGTGATAAATGGATGTTTGGACAACTTCCAATACGAAGCAGCGTTAAGTACCAGGTAAAGTACCATTCTTTGAAGCCATTAACCCTTTGAATACCAAACTTTCGCCAAAAAATACCGTTTTTAACCATTTAGTCAGGTTTTTTAGCTGCCATGACGCTAAGAGAGCTTTTTTTTACTAATAGGAGAGATTTTTCGAGGATTAGGTACAAAATTGAGAAAAATTTCAATTCCGGGCATGCGCATAAGACAAAATTTGGACTTCTTGCACCAAAACTGATAACGTTGTTTTTCGATTTGCGACGTCGGAATGTCGTCGATATCTAAACCTGACCATTGTGCGGAAAGGGCTAGCCTAGTACTACTATCTGCTTAGCAAGAATATCTGATGACATTTAAATTGATGACGTCACAAGTGGTACAAAGAGCACGACCATTAATTACGCATATATGCGTAGTTGGTATTCAAAGGGTTAACATGTGGTGTCATACACATATCTTGTTTGAGTAATCTTTCTCCTGACCAATCCCATATGGTTGCCAAACGGACATACCATTGAGAGAACCGCATTACACTACACCATGTAAGTGTGCAATCCCATCTTAGAAAACTCACTCGATGCCCTTGACTTCATGCGAGTTAGAATGTTGAAAAATTCTTTCAAATAGGTCGTGTTTGAAGGAATCCGCGGGAACAGTTATGCTGGTGACATAGCTCTAGATGACATCAGCTTCACTGTCAGTGCGGCAAACTGCATATACCAACCATCTGATGCCCTTCCACCTAATATGACAACTGCAGCACCGCCTGTAACCACCACGTCCTCTGTCAGCCCAACCACTATAGGTACGAACGGGTTGTCATGGCTTCCAGTTCACTGTATTTTGTCTTGCAGCTATATAACATAAGAGTTACTTATCTGGCTCTGTATACTTTATTTAAGAAATAGGAAACATTTTCCGTCCTTCTACCGAGTTATAGAAACACAAGTAGAAGTTGGATCTTTTTTGCAACACTTTATGGATCAACAGCCACTTTGACAATATGTTACGATAAGATAAAGTGGAACCCCACCTTACGGCCACCTCGTTCTTACGGCCACTTTATTCTGGCTCGGACAAAACCTCAGTCAGATTTTTTCCTATATTCACTCACATATTGTTACTGTCTGTTGTTTCACTGAGAATGTAGTAATATTACTGAAAGCATAGAAGGCTTACTAAAATAATATACAGCATTCTCGAAAAGTGCAAGGTTTTGATCTTATGGTTGTTTATTTCTTTTTTGTTTATTTAGGAAATCAAGGAAATGACTGTAATTTTGAAGCTGGAATATGTAAGTGGACGTTTGATTCAACTGGAAAATTTAACTGGACTCGTCACAAGGGCTCCACAGGATCGAGTGGGACTGGGCCAAAGTTTGATCATACATTTGGCAATACAGGTTTGTTTTGTTGTTTCACTTTGTTATAACATTAAGGCCATTTATACGAGAAAAATAAGCCGCGACTTACACGTATAAATAGCCCTAATGTCTTGACGTGGCGAGTATACATGAAATGTACATGTGTTTGAAATAGACAAACACAACAAGTTGATAACAGAATTAACTGAGTTCCATCACTTTGCACCTTCTGTCAACTTTGTCTTAGGTGATTATTTAGCTGTGTTGTTTTGGTAGTTTTAAATTTTTGCTACTTGTACCTACTTTCAGGAAAGGGTTGGTACATGTATATCGAGACATCATATCCCCGTAAACCAAATGACACAGCTGGATTAGTCAGCCCTGCCATTCAGAAGTCAGGTTCATCTGCTTGTGTCTTGTTTTGGTATCACATGTTTGGACCACACGTGAATGCACTCAATGTATACATGAAGGTGGGTAACTAAACTCCAGTGATCGTAAAGAAGAATAAAGACATTACGAGCTGTCTCTCAGAGGGTTTAGAAAGAGTCAGAAATTTTGCCTCATATGCTAAGCGAATTAACCAAACAATCCTGGTCAATAGTCTTGGGACACTTTGTACTTTTGCCAACATATGGTCCTTCCGTCTACCTCCCCACCCCCCTCCCCTTCCCCCTCCCACCCCCCAACACACAATGTTGATGTTGATTCACCCAAAGTAGACCTACTATTCCAACATTACTTGGAGAGTGGGGCTCGGAAAATGAAATAATGACTTCCCATTTAAAAATAATGCGTCACCAGTTGGCATTTTGTCAAGTGTCCCAAGGACTTTTGGCTAGGATTGTAGATTTGCCCCTTGCTTTCTTTGGCAATAGCATAGAACGAATAATAAAGTGTATTATCGTTTGTCACACGATGTAGTCACTTTAGATGTAGATCGCTACAGTGACTAAATCGTGTGACAAGCGATAATACACTTTATTATTGCATCTACCACGATGAATAACAACAACCTTTTCCTCGACAACATAGAACGAATTTAACTTTTTGGCCTTCTGCTTAAAACGTTATTGGAATGCTTGGTCTCTGTTGTTTAATTTAATGATAGAACGTTCTTTTCTTCATCGGTGCAATTTGCTTTTATCAGTCAAATTACAGATGTGAGAAATGACACGATAGATTTATGACTTCTTCGTGTGCCTTTTACATAGTTTTGTCGTTTGTCAGGAAATGTAACCTATGGTATGTTATGCTACAGGGAAAAGTCTTAGAGACTAAAATGTGATAACTTTCGTTTTTCAGGATGGAGGCCAGGTAAAGACTTTGATGTGGCAAAAAATAGGTTCTCAAGCTGACGAGTGGAAACAAGGACTTGTCCAGCTGTCTCCGAGTCAAAGTTCTTACCAAGTAAGGAAACAAAGTGTACCAAGGGAACCTATAGCCTGCGAACACCCACGTATTTCTGGCTGTCACTTAGTTCCGCCGAAAATAGCGGAACCAAGTGACAGCCGGAAATACGTCTGCGTTCGCAGGCTAGGGAACCTGAGGATTAGCTGTTTTTTTTTTGTTTTTTTTTTTTCGCTTTGGTTTGATGTTATCAGATAGTTAAGAATTTTTTTTTCGCTTTGGTTTGATGTTAAGAGATAGTTAAGAAGCAGGTTTCTATGATTGTACAATTTATGACTGCCATGTTGGGCTTCTGATTCTCAATATTTGTTACAGAATATGTTCAGCGGTGGTTATTTAACTAGACTTAAATGGTGAAAACTGTATTCATTCATAGCTGCAATCAATCTCTAGTTTTCCTGACTGAATTTTTTTTACATATTTTGCTGAAAGGTTATCTTTGAGGGAGTGCGTGGCTCAAGTTACCAAGGCGACATCTCATTGGACGATATATCTTTCCAGAACAATCAATGTCCACCTTCTAGTAAGCCCTATTCTTGTTCTTTTAACAAAAGGAGCTACAGGAATATATAAGAAATGTGTGGTCATGCTTAAGTTTGATAATTAATTTGCTGATTGGTCAGTTACATCACAATTTAGGTGAAAAATCACGTGATTGTCTTTAGATGTCAGTCGACATATTTGTGATTCGTTCTTGTGATGACACTTTAACTGGTGGAAACAAAAGGAAGCTGCAGAATATAAGCATTTGAAACTCAATTCTCAGTTTGTGAGACACTGGAAACAAAAAAACCCAGTCACGTCTTTTTGTATATGAAACATCAGCAAAGTTGCTCTGCAAAACTATTTCTAAGTGCAATGATCTAGTATAAATTTAGTGGCATGGTTTTTAGTGAAAAATGTTAGGTATTTTGTAAATAGTATTTTATTGCTTTATTGCTTTTTAAATGGTTACATAAAAGTAGTACTAGTGATTAAGGCTTACTAATTATAACAAGGCAATTTGTTTTGTTCAGCCCACATGATTAGCACTTAAGGTTACAAGTTAACTTTCATATTCCTGTCAAGCTCTAACATAAGACTGTTTTGACAGCTGAATGTACCTTTGAGTACTTTGTGGGCTCACAGTCATCTGTGTGTGGCTGGAATCAAGATCACTCTGGTGCTGATAACTTTGACTGGACTCGCGCTAGTGGTTCCACTGCTAGTTATCAAACAGGACCATCATTTGACCATACCTATGGAACAAAACAAGGTACTCCAAATATTCCATTAATACCGTAACTTCCGTAAGTAACGACCCCCGGAAAGTAACGTTAAAAAGTTTTGGCCGCTGGTGAATTCCGAGTGAAGCAACCCTCCCCGCCTCCCAACGAAAGAAATGGACCCCCTTCCCGAAAGCAGCAACCTTCCTGACCTTCCCAGCGATTATTCACTTCATGCAATATAGTGGTGAAGATAAAACGAACAAATGGCAGCAAACGGGATGCTATTACAGTGCGCCATGTGCCTGATAGCTTAGTAAAAATTCTGCACAAGCCATTGCTCAGGGCTCGAAAAAAGTGCCGTCCCATTGCCCCGGACAAGTAGATTTTCCTTCTGGGCAAGTAACTTTACATTCTCACTTGCCCAATGGGCAAGAGACCAAGCAAGTCATCTGCCAACTAAATCATTAAAAGGGCAAACTAAGACTTGCCATGGGCAAGCAAAATTTGAGAGATACTTGTCCCAAGGGCAAGTTGGAATTCAAGTTTTTTTCGAGCCCTGTTGCTGCAAAATAATATCAAGACGTGATGCCGCATTCCGGTCAAAGCAGGCCTGAGGGTGTGTGGGTGGCTGTGTGTACAGTTAAAGAAATTGCTAGTGCAAAGATATAAAATATTATATTAAGATTTTTCACGTGAATTGATTTGTTGTGCTTATTTTGAAGGGTTCTATATGTACATCGAGACATCTTATCCAAGGAAAAAGGGAGACAAAGCAAGGTTTATAAGTCCAAGGCATGCTCCTGTGAAGGGAGGGCAGTGCTTCCAGTTCTGGTACCACATGTATGGCCAAGACATTGGACAATTGAATGTTTACATCAAAACAGGAGTAAATCTGAGCAATCCACTGTGGATAAGGTCTGGCAACCGTGGAAATGTTTGGAAAATTACCCAGATCTCCATTACCACCAGCTCCAGTTTTAATGTATGTGCTCAGTTTTGACTTGTTTGTAATGAAATGGTTTTGCTTTTCTTCAGGAACAACTCATCAAGAAACACAGTAAGTCTCGTTAAGTTAGAATGTATGTTTTTTATTTTCTCGGCAGATTGTCTTCGAAGGTGTTGTTGGGAAAAGCTATCAAGGAGATATCGCCATTGATGATCTCAAGTTAATCAAGAGTCCATGCCCATATCCAGGTGACTATATTGTTTTTATTTTAACCTTAATGAGTCGGTTTATCACATTCCTTCCGATGTGGTCAGTGAAAAATTACACAGCACTCCTTTAGAGAAGAAGAGACTGTACTTAAGGGCCCTAGTCAGCCACACCTTTGTTTTTGTTTACATGCAAGAATTTGGCTATTATACTTTTTTCAGAGCATGTCAAAACGAAGGAAATCACTCTGAAATCGCTTAAGATAATTAAACATACTTCCAGGAACATATACTACAGTAAATCAACAAGATTTCGCTTCACCATGCAATGTCAATAATTTCGATGGCATCGCAACTGCTGGAGGCTGACTAGGGGCCCGTAAGGTCATGAAACCAATATTTAGATACAAGGTCAAGTCAAGGCCCTGATGACTTAAAACTCAACCTTTGCTGTATAGTCCAAAGTTAGTAAATTCACATGTGCGATTGTTTTTCTTCACTGAAATCTGTGATGGCGGAAGAAAGGTTAATGTTCCTGTGGAAAGAATTAGAACAGAAAGTTAATGAGATGGATGGCAGTAATTGGTTTTATGTTATAATTTGTTTTCTGATCTTTCAAGGGGACTGTGATTTTGAGAGTGGAATGTGCACCTATAGCAATACTCAAGCTGAAGACCAGTTTGACTGGTTAAGGAATGCAGGAACTACACCAAGCTGGCAGACAGGACCAAAGGTTGATCATACTCTAGGAAATGGTTTAGGTAAATTGTCAAGTTGATTGATTCCGTCTTTTGTTCGTATGTGACTCTCACTCGTGCTTAAGTACACTAGTAATTTATTGATACGAGTGAAAATATGAAAGAGTTTTATCTGAACTGCAGGGAAAGATGTAAAAGATGAATTATCATCGCAGTAATGTACACAACGTGAATGTGAAGTTAAAGCCTGAAAAAAAAATTAGGCTGAACAGGATTCGAACCCAAGTAGTCATCACCTCTGCTATACTGGAACCTAAACAGCCTGATTTTTTGCAGGCTTTGTGAATATAGGGGTTCTTATAAGCGGACTTTTACTATTATCAACTATAAGTCTGTAAAGTAAGTTATAAACGATTGGAATATGCAGCCAATCAAACAAATTCGGAAGGTTTCAGGAGATCTGTTGGGCGACCACGCACCGTTTACAAGGGTCTTCACGATTCGCCAAACGAAACAATGGGTATACAACACAAACAATGCCCCTAGCCCTAAAAACAAAAGAGGTGCAGATTAACAAGAGCGAATCAAAATAGAAGTTTTAAAGAGCTGCAGGTCATCTGGATCTGTTCAATCTTTTGGGTATCCTGTAGTATTCAAAGATGCCCGATGGCATTGGGTAGATTATTATCGACAGATTATGTTGTTTTCACAGAAGGTAAATGTTTGTGTTTCAGGTCATTACATGTACATTGAAACATCCGCACCACGCAAGCAAGGTGATAAGGCCCGTCTTCTCAGTGAAGATTTTGGACCAACCACAATCCAGGGAAGATGTGTGAAGTTCTGGTATCACATGTATGGTGCCACGATTGGCACGCTTAGAATTCTGGTCAAGACAGGCCCAGGAAACCAATCAGAAACTGCCATTTGGGAGCTTAGTGGAAACTTTGGCAACCAGTGGTATAGTGGCCAGGCCCCTGTGACGAGTGGAGTTATGTACCAGGTAACACATTAAAAAGGAAACGCCGTTACTGTTCTGTTAATTTCTCTGTATCTAAAAATTATTTATCTTCTGCTACAGGTTGTATTTGAAGCCGTTCGTGGAAAAAGCGTCAGTGGTGACATTGCAATTGATGATATTACATTTGTGACATCTAAGTGCTCTGTTGTACCATCTTTAGCAATACCACCCACACCCCCTCCCACAACACCTCCGCCAATCATTAACAACTGCACTTTTGAAGGAGGATTCTGCTCTTGGACAAACCTCAAAGGCGACAACTTTGATTGGACAAGAAGTAGAGGTGGAACAGCGTCATGGAGCACTGGACCAACTGTCGACCACACCCTAGGAACTGCAAAAGGTACACTTTATTAATGACCTACAATGTATAAGTTATGCGTGCACTGAGATTCTGGTTGCAATTGAAAAAGTCGGACAGCCTTTTTCAACTTCTGGCCGTGCATCTCAGGAAAATCACAAAACCTAAGTAGGATTTGCTATCCCTTTGGCAATCCACTCGGTTCTCTAAGCTCATTTTGGGTGTAAGTGAAAGTACCATGCCATATTTTAAGCACCGCTTTGTGTAGAAATGCAGTAAAATATCTGGTATAGTATTTAAACCATAGTATGATTATTTGTACTTCTCACATTTCTCTTCAGGTTACTACGTATACATTGAAACATCTTCACCCCGTAAGTTCAAGGACAAGGCTAGGCTTAGAAGTGGGCTGATCCAACCAACAACTGTCACCAATGGAAGGTGCTTAAAGTTTTGGTTCCACATGTGGGGTGACCATGTAGACACACTGAATGTCTACCGCAAAGTTGGTTCTTCACAATCGAGGTGAGCCATTAAGACTTAAAAGACTCAAGCTCTTTATGATGTGCATTATTACATGTTATGTACTTATATTGGAGTTAAAGAAGTGCGTTAGAGTTTGATTAATTACACGCGGTTAATCGTAGTGTATTTTCTAACAATTGACAAACTTTGCACGAGGTTGAGCGTATATAACAGTTACAGTTGTCGAGATTGAGATATATTTTTGCCTAATCTCCCACAACCGTGTAACATACTGCAGTTTTGATTTGATTTAACTGCCAAACAGAGACAGTTCGAGGGGAACAATTTTGCAAAATGTTCTTTAAAAATTGCCTTTGTAGGGAAGTTTTTGTGATCATAGAATAAGGGCCTACAAACTAATAGTTTTATTATTATTATTTTTTTCATTTATATTGGACAGTCTCTGGTCTCGCAAAGGCACACAGGGGAACAAGTGGCGCTACGCTCAAATCAACCTGATCAGTAACCAGCCCTTTTATATCATATTTGAGGGTGTTCGTGGATGGAGCTACAGGGGAGATATTGCCCTTGATGACATTGATGTTGCTGATGGGCCATGTCCGCCTCCACAGGCCTGTGATTTTGAAACTGATACATGCACCTGGCAAAATACAGGTGGAGACCAGTTTGATTGGACACGTGACAGTGGAGGGACACCCTCTTTAGGCACAGGGCCTACCACTGATCACACAACTGGAACAAGAAATGGTTTGTTGTGACTCTAGTTTCAAAATTTTAGTCCATCAAAACAAATTGCTGAAAATCATAGATTCCTGCTGCTATTCCGAGGCGTACTAGGTTGGTCAATTTTTCTGCTCTATATTCCTTCACAGGTTACTACATGTACATTGAGACATCTTTACCACGCAAACTAAATGACAAAGCATGGTTCCTTAGTCCTCAATATCCTGCAGCTCCAAATGGCAAATGCTTAAACTTCTGGTATCACATGTCCGGCAGCCACATTGGTACAATGAATGTTTATATCAAAGATGGTTTAACCATCGGTACCAAGGTGTGGAATGAGACTGGCGATCAAGGCAATTTCTGGCTGCATGCCAGAGCCCCCATCAAAATAAATAATAAATTCCGGGTACGGTTTGTGATTCATGCTGTTGTTTCCTTTTTGTGTTATTCAGTATGCTCATGTGCCATGTGTTACTGGTTTTCAACATATCTTCTTTTTCCTAAAGATTGTAATTGAAGGAATCAGAGGACAGAGCTACAAAGGTGACATTGCCATTGACGACTTGAGGATTGATGACAGCCCGTGTCCGCCAGAAGGTCACTTTTTTTTTTCGCTTGACTTTGCATTATCGGTTTCTGAACTGATTTTTTTTTTTTAAATACTGTTAAGGTTCGTATTTTATAACTGTAACGTTAACCGTTATTTTATAAACACAGGAAGTTGCGACTTCGAACAAAAAAGTTTCTGCACCTGGCTCAATGTACCCAACGGAAACAGATCAGTGGGTCTGGATGATTTTGATTGGACACTGGGAAGTGGGTCAACACCAAGCTTTCGAACGGGACCATCAAGTGACCATACTACAGGAACAGCTGTGGGTAAGTTAGAAAAAAACGTCTACTAATGTTGGCAGTGTGAAAATGTAATTTCTCTTGCAGTAACTGCTGAACAATGTTGCCACCGGATTCAGTTTTGGTGAAATTGGATGCAAAGTGGATGCTTGTTGTTGTAGTCATTTACTTGTGTGGTGAAAAAAAGGACAATGATGAGTAAAACTCATTCAATTAATTATTAGCACCTTTCGTGACATTTGTTTAAGCATATGTGGTGCCATATCTAAGGTTCAGTGGTAAATTAATTTGAAAATTTATTCTTACAGTTGAATTTTTTGTCCTCCATTCTTGTAAGGAACGTACGCATTTATTGAAACATCAAGTCCACGGAACAACGGTGAAGTTGCTAGGCTGAGAAGTCGAATATTTTCTTCCACAACTGGGAAATGCATGTCATGGTGGTTCCACATGTATGGTGCTACTGTTGCAAACCTGAACGTCTACATGAAGCAAGTTGGCAAGCCAGAATCCTTGGTTTGGAACCTCAATGGCTCACAGGTGTATTTGATTTCCACGTATTCTTAGGATGGAAAATGTTTACTTAGTTATACTATTAGAGCAGTTATAAGTAAATCACATTTGCTAAAACTCGCATATTTTTCTGTTGCAGGGCAATGTCTGGAAAAAAGCAGAAGTAACGATTACCAGCAGAACCAACTATCAAATGATTTTTGAAGGTGTCACTGGAAAAGACTACCGCAGCGACATTGCAATAGATGATATTTTGTTCTCTGATGGCTACTGTGTAGGACTGTGTTCCTCTGTGAATGCATACAAACGAGTTGACTGTGGCTATGTGGGAATCAGTAAGGCTACATGCGTGGGTCTGAGAAGATGTTGTTGGGATGACTCTGTTCCAAATGTTCCGTACTGCTTTTATCATCCCAGTGCATGCAAGAGCATCAATTCAGCCAAAAGGTATAATCTACGCTAGTTTCATTTAGGTTTCAGACGATTGGAAGTTGTTGTCGTGTGTATGAACTGTTCTTGTGGCATATTAACACCTTTTAGTTACATATGTGGTATGGATCAAGTTTTTCCCTTTTAGTTTGAAGTTTGTATGGGAAGTAAAAATAGGGCGGTGACAAGAAACAGTTTGCAGCTTACTGTACGGCTTGGGAAAACAGCCTTAATTTGTTTATTACAATCATTCCAGTATAATGAACCTGCATGAATAAGGGAACCTTTTAAGTGAAATTGGCCAATGACCATGCAGCAACAGCAAGAGCTAAAAAGCATTAGTAGATGTACGTTGACATGCATATTCAATTGACAGTCTTTAGAGACATGCTTTCTTTTGTGAACGTCAACTGAGTGACATACCAGCGATGTAAATTGGACAATCTTATGATAAGTTGAAACGTTAGACCAGCGCTTTCCTAATAGAAATACTCTTTTTCACTTTGCTATCTGGTATTAATTCCCATTTTTTTCATGGCTTCACCTTTCAGGCAAGACTGTGGCTTCCTCGGAATCACTTCTGTTCAGTGCCAGTCTCGTGGATGTTGTTGGGACAATTCTGTTCCTAATGTCCCTTGGTGCTTCCATGGACCTACTAGGCCAACACCCTTCCCCACCACACCAGCTCCGCCAACTACACTGCCTCCAACCAAATGGGACTGCACATTTGAGCAAGACTTTTGCAACTGGAACAACTCCAAGGAAGATGACTTTAATTGGAATAGGCAGTCTGGTAATTCACCATCAAGTGGGACCGGTCCATCCTCTGACCACACAACTGGAAGTCAAAAAGGTCAACACATTAATCAGATTATCTAAAGTAATCCTCTAAGAAGGTTTTTTCCCCATAAGGTATTGACCTTACCTAGCGCTACGATCAGCACAAAGCAACTTGTCTTTTTAACTCGTCTCTTCCCTGCAGTGTTTTAACGAGGGAGCAAGTTGGTGCAACAAGTTACCTTATGTGTGTAGAGGGCAAGTCAAGAGGTTGAAGCACAAACGAACGATTTCTTTTACTTTAGTCCCTTGCTTGAAACATGTTATAATTTGCATATTTCAAAATTGGCTTGTTCGTGCCGCAATTTACAGAGAATTCACATGTCCATGCACATTGCAAGATTTTTTGGCAAGAAAGGGCACTTGACATGGCATAGCTGGTGTAGTTAAAACCATATAGCCAAGAGTATTGTCTACGTTAAATAAAGTTATGTTCAGTATTGCATTGCATTCTATTTTAAAGGACAAGTCTCCTCGGATGTGCCAACCTTTTCATAAACCTATTTTGTTTTGTACAGGTTTTTACGTGTACATTGAGACCTCTGGGCAGTCTCCTAATGACACCGCTGTCCTGTATAGTCCAGCAGTTCCTACAACATCGGGAAAACCCAACAACATGGTTTGTTTGCAGTTCTGGTATCACATGTATGGACAGCATGTAGACACGTTGAATTTGTTTATGAAACGAGGGCAGCAACTTCCTCCATCACCAATCTGGACTAAAAGTGGAACCCAGGGTAACAGGTGGAGACTTGGGCAGATTGCTGTGACAAGTACAACTCCATTCCAGGTGTGCTAGTAAGGTTATGATAGTGTCTCTGCAAAGAATATAAGGTTTGTGCACTCGCTCGCCAAAGTTTTTATGGCTGCTTGCCTCGTTAAAAGTTAGTTTTAGCATATAGTAAAACCCTAAAACCCTAAAAACCTTAAGCGTGTTTAGACAATTTAGCAAGGTGTATTTTTAACTTTTTCTTTGTTGTTGTTCTTATTTGTTGAAACTTTTATCATGTAAATTATTATTTTCATCAATGGTTTTATTCTTAGTTTTAGAGGACCCTTTTGTAAATCACTAGCTCATAGTGAAGTCGGCATCCTCAATAAGATTATTATCATTCATCCACATAATGTCAACGTACATGTATGATTACTGTAGAAACACAGGTATGAGATGCTTGCACTTACAGCTCTATCGTACAGGACTAATTTCTGTCAATAAAGGCTGACTCGCATTTTGTTTCTGCAGTTTGCCTTCCAAGGTACACGAGGAGTAAGTTACCAAGGTGACATTGCGCTAGATGATATCCGGCTGTTAGATGGTTCCTGCCCTCAATTGCGTAAGCTAAAATCTTTAATGTTTTGTGCTTTAGTATCCTTATGGTAGTTATTGTAAGATCCTGCCTCTCAGAGAATACAAACTAAAGGAAAACTAGATATAATTTATGTTAAGGAATAATCTCACTCTCTAAAAAGAGGTAAGGTTTTTTGGCAGATGTTAATGCGAAAAAGCATGTAGAACAATTTTAGAAAATCGAGGAAAATGTTGTTGTTATTCATCGTGGTAGATGCAATAATAAAGTGTATTATCGTTTGTCTCACGATGTAGTCACTTGAGATGTAGATCGCGGTCTACATCTCAAGTGACTACATTGTGAGACAAACAATAATACACTTTTAATTTTAGAATACTTATAAAGTAATCAAAGTGTCATTAGATTGCTGTTTGTATTGTTTCGGCTGAAACTGAAGACATTTAAATCTGCATATTTTCATAGAGTTTGCTGGAGTTTCTTTCTTGTTGTTGCTGGGTTTTTTTTTGGCTGAGATTAATTTTGTTTTTTGTTTGTTAAAGCTTACTGTGACTTTGAGGATCCCAAAATCTGTGGCTTCACTCAAGATCAGGGAGACATCTTTGACTGGACTAAAGGAAGTGGTAACACCACCTCAATTAAAACAGGGCCGCCTTATGATCACACTTACGGCACTTCTTTTGGTAAGTCAGTACAGCTCCTCGTTTATCAAATGAAGGAAACATTAAAATGTCCTTCCATGTTCAACAATTTATAAAAGAGTCCGATTGTTTTTTTATCGTATTTACTTTTAGTGGTATTCGTGTTGTCCTAGTATGATTTATATGTTAAATAACGTAGGTGTAAGCCTCTAGCATGGTTCGTTCAGGTCATGGAAAACCTGGAAAGTGATGGAATTTAAGTGCGGGTCATGGAAAGTCATGGAAAAGCAATATGCTTTCTGAGAATAAAAAGGCAAAAAGACAAAAAATCGAAGTAAATAACAAATGAGTTTGAAACAGGCTTTGATTTCAGTACAAATAGACACGAGCACGCATTTTATCCATTATAATGCTGGAAAATACGTTAAATAAGTGATTGTTTTAATACTATGAGAATAGCTACTTAACTTTGGTCATGGGAAACTCAGAAAAGTCAAGAAAAAGGTCGTGGAAAGTCATGGAATTTGAAAAGATTACGAGAGTACGAACCCTGCTCTAGATGAATCCTTTGAGCTCTTAAGGCAAACATTTTTTGTGGATTGTGGAGCGAGTAAATCTTGCTGTCAGGCTAGGGGATGCTGTTTTTTAAGAGATTATGCTTGTAAGAATTTTTTTTAGGGGCGAGTGGGAATGACTTTGGGGCTAGTTCGTCATAGTTACACCTTTCCTCGGCTGAACGGCAAGATCTTCATCTGTTATAGGTTAACATTGTTTTGACGTGATAGTGCCCCTTCAGCATAACATTTTTGCCTTCTGCGTGTTGAGTTTCGTTATCCCATTGCAGGACACTACATGTATACTGAGACATCCGCGCCTCGTAAGCCAGGTGACTATGCTCGTCTGGAGTCTCCAGCATATCCCGCAACTGATGGAAATGGAAAATGCCTGGAGTTCTGGTACCACATGTATGGCAGCGGTATTGGCAGATTGAATGTGTACATCAAACGTGGCAATACGCTTGGAAATAAAGTTTGGTTCCAATCCGGTAACCAGGGAAACAAATGGTTGAGAGGAATGATAACAGTACAGAGCCCTAACACGCAGTGGAAGGTGAACAGTTATTAACAAACCTTACAGCAGTAGACCTGTGTACCTTAACAACTCGTGTATTATTACAGAGACATCATTCAGTGATTTTGGCAGGGTGATAGTTTGCGACACTAAATTTCCAGAGGTTTTTGAAACCAATTTACAGTTCTGTACATTTTTATGTTCCAGGTCAGATTTCAGAGGTGAAATTGTAAAGAACATAAATCAACTGAAACAAATAAAGGCACATGCTTTGATTTAATTTTGCTCATACTTAATTCTGCAACATCTTTTGTGGCATCATGAATTGTAAAAAAAAAAAAAAAAAATGCAAAAATTGGTAGTCTACGATGCAGACGGTAACCATATAATGTAATGTCAACATATTGTATATGATTAAACAAGGGTATGTGCGTTGAAAAAGGAGTTCATTTTGCTGTAAGTGTAATGGAATTGTGGGAAGCGGGAGGGATTTTTCCAGTCAATAACTATTGTTTTGTCTTTGTCTGGCCATTCAGGCTGTATTTGAGGGTATTCGAGGGCGTGGATATCGTGGAGACATAGCCATTGATGATACAGTTGTCAAGAATGGTCCTTGCCCACCTCCTGGTTCTTGCGATTTTGAGAAAGGATTATGCGCCTATCAGAATGAATTGGCTGACGACGATTTCGACTGGGAGAGAAATACTGGTCACACTGGAAGTGTTGGAACTGGGCCATCATCTGATCACACAACTGGCTCTGCTGTTGGTAAGAATGTCATTCTGCTTCTGATGGGTCACGTACCTTTAAGGCTGGAACGTGTATTCCCAAATGATTAATAATTCATCAAGTTGAAACAAAAGGAAATCTTGACCGTGACGGTGTTTGGATATGTGATCTTGGCATAGATTTCTTACGATTTTATTTCTTTGTTTTCTTTTTAGTGTATTTCTTTGTTTTCTTTTTAGTGTGTAGTTTAGTTTTTACACTCGAGACAGTGTTTGACTACATTTCCAAACACCTCGAAGCTCGTCAAAAATACTCCGCTACGGGTCGTATTTTCAACTCTCTTCTCGGTGTTTGGAAATGTGGTCAAACAAGGTCTTTCGTGGGTGATACATTACTTCAAATGTCATTTGGAACACGTAATAAATGGTTTTTAAAAGTTAAAGTCTAAATATCAAGATTTGGAAAGTGAGAATTTACAACTTGTGTACCCGCAGGTCACTATATGTACATTGAAGCGTCTTCACCACGAGTGAAAGGAGATGCTGCCAGACTTGTTTCTGATCGATTTAAAGTATCCAATGGCCATAACTGGTGCTTGAACTTCTGGTATCATATGTATGGCAACAGTGTTGGCTCGCTTAAAGTTAAACTCAAGGTTTATCCATTCAACCCCAGTAAACCTTACTATACAACCTTGTGGACGCAACAGCTAAACCATGGAGATGTTTGGTTGATGGAGTACGTGCAGATGAACAGTCCAGACAACTTTGAGGTATGTTAGGGGATGACATCGAGGAAATGCCCCCCCCGCCCCCTGTTTCTCTTACGTCTATTACTGTTTACATGTACCTCTTTGACATTTTTGTGTTACATGCAGTGACGGGCAATAGTCATGTTGATTGGCAATCGTTGTTCTAAGGACTTTGCTAAGGATTCTGGGACTTCGGAAAACGGAAACTAGAGTGATACCAAATGCTGAGCTAAAGGCTCCTTCCTCGCCTCCGTTTAATCGTTTACCCTTGTCACTCTTCTTTGTTGAAACTAGGGTAGCCCAATGCTTTATATTCTTCATAAGAAACGGCTTGCAGTTCCTGACTATATGATGGAAAGTTGTAGTTTGAATAGCTCGAAACACACGGCACTAGATTTTTCAAATATGAGTTTATTTGTCCTACATTCAGTAGGTAAAGAAAATATGGTAGTTCATATTGAGTTACGACTACAAAAATATGGAATAGTTTACCAATTAGACTTATACTTAGACTTATATCACAATCATTTACCCGAGAAAATCACTGCAACACTTTCCAGAGCGCAAGTTAAATTGGCTGCTTCACTCAAATTAGTCTTGTCTTAGTTCGTGCCATTAGCTACTGTATAACTGGAATGAGAACCTCTTGCCTTTTCTCTTTTACCCCCTTTCAAAGTAGCTAGAAATTAAAAAAAAATCCTTTGTGGACTTGATTCAGCTTTTGGACTAATCTATTAATATATTGGTATATTGCAGATTGTGTTTGAAGCTACAGTGGGCGCATCATACGATGGTGATATAGCTATTGACGATATTGTTGTGACATCAGGAGTTTGTCCAAGTAAGTAACAGTGGCATTACTGTGGGTCGAGTCAGACGTTTGCTGCATGCAGCCAACACCAAACCTCATGTTGTGTCCTTTAGCGTGTAATGAAAAAAAAGTCCTTTGGGGTCTTGGTATAGCCTGGTAAGCTTGGTACAGATTTCCCCAATTAGTAGTTAATACTAAATACGTTTGCACTTCAATAAAGCTGTTATTATTATATTTTTTTAATTAATAAGTGCAATTAAAGTTTCATTTTGTCACAGATCACTCAGATATGGAAACAGAAACCTGTCACCTTTGCTTGGGTCTAGCCCGAGATGGTTTTCGTGATGGCTAGGCATCCTGTCTAGGGAAAACGTTACACAACTTAATCAAACTTATTTTCACAACTTTCAATATATTTTTGCAACTTGAAACTCGTGTATCACATGATACACCTAACAGTTTTTATTAAATTACGGTTCTCTCCTTTTCTCTCCTCTTCTTTTTGTTCACTTGTTGAACACCAGTGAACAGTTTACTCTTACTCACTTAGTCAGTCCTGTGGAAGCTTGAGGTACCACTAAGTCAGCCTGTCATGTGGGCAATACAGGTGTAGTTCAAGTAGTTAATGCTTTTCCCTTCTGTGCTTTTAGCTCCTACACCCACTCCTTCACCCAACCCATGTGCTCTGAAATGCAAGTCTGGTACATGCGTGAGTTCAACCAAGGTCTGTGACTTCGTCAATGACTGTGGGTCAGGGGACAACAGTGATGAACAGAACTGTGGAGACTGTACATTTGAACAAGGTGAGAAGCCTCTGAATTAAGACAATAATATTTCTATCTTATTTACCAATGGACGGTGTTAAGAAACACGTGATATTGATGCACTGTAGAAAAGCAAGGTATTTGTCTGTCTGTTTGCATCACATTCTTCTTAAGAAGTCTATGGTAAGCTGCAGGAAGCTGGGAAATATGTATGACTGAATCCGTGAGACATTAATTTCACGAAGAATGCTCTGTAAAATGACGCGTTCTAAATGGTATTTGTTTTGGTCTTTCAAGGACTCTGTGGATGGAATGACACCAGCAAAGGTGCATATGATTGGAATAGAGATCGTGGAGGAACGCCGTCCAGTAACACAGGGCCAAGTGCGGATCACACACTAGGTAATCAACATTATTTTTTTGTCAGGTATCAGCTATTTACAAAGTCAACCATATTGCAAGCTGTTTTCGTCTGATATAACATAATTCTGCACAAAACAACAGCGGTGTCTGAGCACGGTAACCAAGTGCAACCATTTTGCCGCCTTAAACGATAGTATTCTGTGATTTACATAACAGGTGAAATGGGGAAACTGATAAAAGATAAGATAAGATAAGAACTTAATTAACGTGTCGAAATCGCCAGCATACGATGTATGCTAATGTTTAGCGGGTTAGATGCTCAGTTCGCGCCAGTACCAAGAATTACATAAGCCAGCCTATGAAGAAATCATTACTATTACTCGAAACTAGAGAACTGTACAAGCACGTGTTTCTAAAATGCCACTAACAGTTGATCATTTTTAATATATGTTTTTCCTAGCTGAATTGTTCATTTTACATAACAAGCAATGTGATTGCTTTCAGGCACTGCTCTTGGATACTATGTGTATGTAGAAGCCTCTCAAGGAAGTTCATGGGATCTAGCCACGTTTGAGAGTACTTGGTTGAAACAGTCTTCATCAACCTGCGTTGTTAGCTTCTGGTACCACATGTATGGTACTGGAATTGGAAGTCTGTATGGTTACGTCAAAGTTGGGCAGATTTACAGCAGATTGTTTGAAGAAGATGGTAACAAAGGTAAGGCAAATAAAATTCGGATGTCTCTGTTTTGTCTGCTGGTGAAACTTTGACAAAATGTGGGAGAATGAAGAGTGAGATTTGACGAAATTCGTTAGCATTTGTTTTGCACAGTACTGTACAGGATCATGCACTTTACGCTTCCAGGAGCTTGGTGTGAAAATGTTATGCACATTCATGATTGTTATATAGCTGAAATTTTTTCTTTACAGCACGCGCTTTCGTTATTTACTTTGAGGCCACTTGGCATTTAAAAAATAAAACTGTTTCCCGCTAAAGTTCTCTGAGCGGGCAACATTGCAAAGTTGACGTACATTACTCACTGTTGCTCACGAATGCTGACCGACAACTGCCGTTGAACATGAATTCTTTTAATGTTTTCGTTGTGCAGCCAGTTAATTTTGTTTCCCTCAAACTTCAATGTTTCCCTTGGCTGCGCTTAGGGTAAGATCAAGATGAACTGTTTTCCTCAAGGCCAGGTATTAAGTGTTAATTATTTATTTAGTTCTTGTTGATAGAAGGCACAATGTTTTTTGCTATGCCATTGTTAGATTTTAACAGTTCCAATTTAGGTAGTCATGTAACAAAGAGAAGGCTAACTGAGGTTCTGTTATTTTCCCAGGCAAAAAGTGGCTGCAAGGAAAACTATATGTGGGTCGTCATGCTACACCCTTTAAAGTCATCTTCGAGGCAGAGAGGAGTTATAACGTATTTGGTGACATTGCCATTGATGATATAAGCTTTGTAAACTGCACCCTCCCACCAGTTGTCGGTAACTGTAAAAGAGGCCAGCATCGCTGCGCTAGAGGCTCGTGTATTGATCCTTCACGCCTTTGTGATTATACTGATGACTGTGGAGATAATTCAGACGAACTGAACTGTTACAGCTACAACTATAGGTAGTGTCTGAATGTGGTGTAATACTTTATGGTTTAAGTATTTAGTCTTAATTTTTTTGGATTTACGTTTTTGTTACTTTTATTTCTGTACAGATGTACTTTTGAGCGATCGTTATGTCAATGGAATCAATTACCTGATGATGATTTTGACTGGACTAGAAACCAAGGATCAACAGGTTCATATGGGACAGGACCCATGTTTGACCACACCTTGGGCAGCTCAGCTGGTAATCTGTTAATTGTGTGAGCTTGGTTGTTAAAACCAGATTAACATTTTATCCTTTAACTAAAGTCATTTTAAATTAGTGGCCCGAGAATTGTATCCACTTTTCTTCAGCTCCAATATGTTCACTAGGAAAGTTCTCTTCTGACTCTCTGCTTTGCTGTCTAGGATATTACTTGTACTCGGAAGCCTCTTGGCCGCGTAAAAAAGGCGACAAGGCTCGACTGGCCAGTGGGTTTATAAGCAGTCTACCTCAGGGTGACACCTCCTGCAGGCTTCGGTTCTACTTCCACATGTTTGGACCAGATATTGGCTCATTAAATGTTTACACTCGGCCATGTAATGGTTGTGCTGAGACTCTTGTGTACTCAAGATCAGGAAACGTGGGCAACTTCTGGGATCGAGCTGAGGTTATTCTTAAGAGTACCGTGCCATTCCAGGTATGAACATTGTCTGTTCTAGTAATACGTGTGAAAATGCTCGAGATCATTAGTAGCTAAGAACATCCTCGAAGCGGAGAATTTTTTAAAAAAAAGTGTTGAAATGTTTTTGTTTATAGTGGTCAAAGCGCTTAGCTGTACCAAGCTAGTTCATAGGCGTGCCACTTGATCTGAATGAAACAAATATATCAACTAAAATAACCAAATGGCGGGAGGCAGACCAGTCGGCCTTATTAAAGCATGACCGAGGAGTTGAACTGGGGTCTACCGAGAAACAACTCCAGCTTAGCGGTCAGAGCGGGACTTGACCCGCGACCTCCGGATTTCAAGTCCGGCGCTCTAACCACTCGGCCATGCTGCCTCCCCTGTACTTACCCTGTAATTAGTAACGTATGTTGGATTGGGCGCCCACACGGCAATTTGTGTTTCTAAATTCAAGTACACCAAGCTAAGTTTGGTAAATTATTTTGATGTTACAGGTTGTTATTGAAAGTGTCCGCGGTTCTAGCTACCAAGGAGATATTTCCATCGATGACTTATCCATGACGCAGTTCTGTCGATCATACAGTGGACCGATCCCGACTCCTCCTCCTCCCACTACACCGGGTCCAACTACTCCAGCATGTCCCGGATTTAGATTCAAGTGCTCCAGTGGCCGGTGTATTGACCGGGGAAATGTTTGTAACTACAAAGATGATTGTGGAGATGGTTCTGATGAAGCCAACTGTGGTATGCAACAAGCAAGCTATAGTTAAAAGTCCATATACATGTATTATAGTAGCAAATGGAATATCATCACGTTTTAATTCTGCTTAGGTTGTGACTATGGCTTATAATGATTTCATATGTAACAGACATTGCCCGTGCATCCTTGTTCTGCCTGTTTGGCGCATAAAAGCTTTTAACCTGGTGGTTAAACAAGTGTATCAATGCTCTTCACATTACACAAATCATACTACTGATGCAATGAATTGAGTAGCTTTGACATCAGTCCTTCAAATTTGCACCGTCGCTGTAGGCCGACTCTACTTGTCACAGGCGCTCTTACTTGGTTAAGTTATAATGTCAGTTGTAATGAAATGCTCAATTGCTTTTCTCAAGGTGCCTGCTCATTTGAACCTGGTCTGTGTGGTTGGAAAGACACCAGCTTAGGTGCATACAAGTGGGACAGAAACAAGGGTACCACCATTGTCGCAGGGACTGGACCCAGTGTCGACCACACATGTGGCAATGCCTCTTGTAAGCAATCAAATTATTACGTCTTTTTTTATAGATTCTGTCTTGTTCAATCCACTGAATCAACTCTTGAGTCTGTACATCATGCTCCTTGTGTATCTGATGTTACTCCGTCAAATTCGTTCAGGTGATAAGCTTAAAGGGTTCAAGGCCTTTTGAATACGATTTTCAAGAATTAATTAGGTAAACTGTGATATTCAAAAGGTGCCTAATTATTGTTTCACTGCTGTCAATTGTAATTACACGTACGGTCGACAAGTACCAGTAGTAATTTGCTTTTGGTTTTAATTAACGCTCTGTGTTCAAATTGAAGGTTACTATGCATATGTCCACTCTGGTGCTGGTTCGTTTTTTGCTGATGCAACTTTACAAAGTCCTAACATGACCAGAACAGGAGCAGGTTGCATTGTGAGCTTTTACTATCACATGTACACTGCAAGCGGCAGTGCCTGGACGGGAACACTCTACCTGAAACTTAAATACAAAGGATCAACATCCAACCTGTTTGAAGTCTCTGGCAACAAAGGAAACCAATGGAACAAAGCAGAAGTTGGATTGGGTCATCTGGATAAAGGCAAGTTAATTTGCACATAATCGTGCACTTCTTGAGCATTTTGTCTCTAAAAGTGTGGGGAGTTTACACAGGTTTGCTGTCAGTTATAAACAATTTAAGTGTTTTGGTCAATGAAGAGAAGATGGTGTTAATGGAAAAGAACCACAGTCGAGCGAGGGCTGAAAGGGGAAATGCCTATTTGTCTGACTTTGTAAATGTTAGCAACAACAATGGAAGTAATTTGTATCGTACTTGTGTTAAGTTGTTGTATAATTAAAGCACTCTTTCCTGTTTGAAAGTGATAAATGCTTGCTTGACTGTTTCCTTTCACTTATTCTGGTGTGAAGTTGCCATGTTACAGAATAACATTATCCACTTATTTGTTTTAGATTTTAGTCTTCAATTTGTTGCATCCAAATTCCTCCAAGCTGCAGACATGGCTATTGATGACATCACATTCCCAGGCTGTGCATTAGCACCCATTAGACCATGCAACTCAGGGGAGTACCGCTGTACCAGAGGATCGTGTGTCAAACCAAACCAGGTGTTGCATTGTTAATTCTAGTTACCTTACAGTTGAACAATTGTTATTTATTTTATGAATTGCCAGGCTTTTTTATGAGTTACTCGCAGTCAAAGGTGTCTTTTCAGATCCCTTTTGACCAAATTTTCCCCATCTGGCCACCGTTATTCTCAGTTTTGGCAATCTAGTCGTATGGTTCACTTGATAAGTAATATCAGTTACTGTTTACCTCATGATGGTTGCATTTGACTTTTAATTCCAGGATGAAATACATACACCACACAATTTTGCACGTATTACAGCATGCATATTATGAATGAAGCTAAGATTGAAGAAATACTCATACCTTGAATACAGCCTTACTAAGTCTGAAATTAACTTCTAAGGTTTGTGACTTCTCTGATGATTGTGGTGACGAGAGTGATGAACTACCTGCCACTTGTGCCAAGTATAAAGAAAGATGCAACTTTGAAAAAGATTTGTGTACTTGGACGCAAGACACTGATGACATCTTTGACTGGACAAGAGACAGCGGCGGCACATCATCATGGCTGACAGGACCAGGAAGAGATCATACCACAGGTCAGACTCAATCTTAAAGCTTTAATTGTCCTTGTTTATTTTTATTTCCAAGATTTTATTGGTACACGAAGACCTTGTACACGTACCTTTTCTAATCTTCCATCAAGTGTTTGCTTGAAATTAGCTAAAACTGGTCTGTTCACCTTACGAGTGAGATACAGGAGCCATGTAGACTCTGAGAGTAAAACAGTACCTTATTTATCGAGGTTGCATGCATGTGCATTGTGCAACTTAATGTAAATTAAAATGTTGAACCGGAAGTGAAAGGTGCTTGATAGCCTATCTTGATATATTTCTGTCACGCAATGATTATTCAGCGTTATGTTGTTTGGGACTCTCAAAGAGAATAAAAGAACCGACAGGACGACTGGAATGTTCTAGAATCTGGTAAAAATCATTGTTACATGTCCAAGGAAAATTGCACCATTCTTTGATTCGCAGAAAAACTCTGAAGAATATTTCTTGCCAAGCTGGATTTGAAGATACTAAAAAAATGAAATTCTTTTAATGATAGAAACCCTTAGCGCCTGCGTTACATTATAATTATTATATGGCGAAAGCTAATCCAAAAGATTGCTTAAAGCGAAAAACATATACTGATGTCTTCGTACTATTTATTTTCAGGAACTACTAAGGGTTACTATGTGTATATCGAGACTTCATCCCCAAGGAAAGCAAATGAAACTGCTCGCCTGAGCAGCGTTGTTTTCCGCCCCTCTGGGCAGAATGACAGCTGCTACATGCGTTTCTGGTACCACATGTTTGGTAAAGATGTTGATACACTGAGCATCAGGTTTAGGACATCTGTCACAGGACCATTGAGGACCATTTGGAACAGAACAGGTAAAACGGCAATAGCTTTTTCAAACAATAAAAAAAAAAAGACGCTATTCATCTTCAAAGAGAATAACCCTATTTGAATCAACAATTACACCTATAATTCTCACACTTTCACACCTTGCTTCATTTTGTTGTCACTATTCATCGCAGTTAGCATTTTTCTACTTTTATAACTTCAACTTTCAACGCTTTGTACCTCAATCAACTGAAGATCACAGCAGGTTCTGTCGAAACATGTCTTTCAAACTTAAAAGTTTTGTCGTTTTCATTGAATACTTAAAACATCATGATGAATGAGTGACCTCAATATGAAAGAAAGATGTAACCAACAATATTTTCCAAATAATCACGTACTCTTTGATTGGTCTAATGCAGGTGAACAAGGTGACATCTGGAGACGAGCGGAGATCCCTCTGGTTAGCGCAGTAAACTACCAAGTAGTAATTGAAGGCCTCAGCGGTCCTGGATATCAGGGAGACATCGCTTTGGATGACATCTCATTTACACCAAACTGTCGACCAGATACAGGTGCAACCATTTCTCCTATTCCACCAAGTGGAACACCACCTCCAGGCTGTAACTCAGGGCAATACAGGTATCTATGCTGTCGGATCTCACTTTAATGTAAGATATGTAATATGCTTCCTAAAGGAATGTTTTTCACTCTTTGTTTGACCTTTTGTAGAAAGTATGTTGAAGCCCTCTTGCAATGAGCACAAGTGCTGATAAATACTGGTTTCTCGTTCATTTATGTTGTAGTTGTTGCATATGTCTTCTCTATTCCGTCATCTCCTGCATATGCCATGAAATGACATTTCATGTGGACCAGGAGGAACTCCACATAGCACCTTATTTTAGGAGATAATATAAATGTTATTATCACAAAGGGTAAACTGTTGATGCTCCAAAAATGTTTCTCCAGGTGTACCAGTAACGGACAATGCATTGACATCAACAAAGTCTGTGATTTCCGTACTGACTGTTCAGATCAGTCAGATGAGGCCAATTGCCCGACAACATGTAACTTTGAAAAGGGATACTGTAAATGGACAAATCCTCAGGTTGGAGACCACTATGACTGGATTCGTAACAAGGGCAAAACCCCTTCAAAACTCACTGGGCCTTCTACTGATCATACATACAACACATCAGCAGGTCTGTGTCATTTCTTACAATTTTTTATGCATCATTAACAGGGGTTTCATTAATAGATCCTCAGATAATCATGGCTTACTAGCTTTTTGCGGGTTTTCATGCATTTTAGCCCAGCTTTTCTGGCAAAAATATGATGTGTAGAACATGATGTGAAAATATGATGTGTAGAACATGGTGTGAAAATATGATGTGTAGAATGAGTTCACCTGATTGCTGCTACTAATTCAATATACCAGCTTCAGCCAGCAAAGGCTTGTGGGTTAACAAAGATTCTTTAGTGACTGCATGCAGTTTGGTAATCCCCAGAACGTAGCATTTTTGCTCAGCATCAATACTGAGCTTTGTTGGCTTAGGTGCACCCCTACAATGTTGACCCATTTTCAACTCCAGATGTTGTTCCGTTTCTTTTTTCCAATTAAGAGTATGTACATTGAATGCACAGCACTTGCAAATTGTGTTGAACATTTTTTTTATAGGCCAGGTAAAGCAAGGCGGGTAATGCATTATGGGTGGGAAGCACAATTAGATTCTCGCCAATAAATTTCTTCCTAATTGGTACTTTTCGAGATGTGACATGCTTAAGAGTTTGTTAACTTACTTTGTTTCAGGTTACTATGTGTACACTGAAGTAACCAATCGTACCGCCATCTTTGCTGATGCACACTTGGTCAGTCCATTCTTCCGGCAGGCCGGTAAAACATGTAAATTCCAGTTCTGGTACCACATGTGGGGTCGAAATATTGGATATCTTCAAGTCTATTACCGCCGAAATTCACGTGACAAACGACTCTTCAATATATTTGGCAACCGGGGCAACCAGTGGAACAAGGGAATGGTGGACATTCCTAAGTGTGCTAGTGATTTCCAGGTAAGTGGCTTTCGACAAATGGTAAAAGGTGGTAAAATTCTTGGTAAGATCCTTGGGCACATAATAATGTTTCACACGAAAATGTTTTACAATGGAGGAAGACGCATTCTTGTGCTCGTCTACGCGTTGATGCAAATGCCGCCGCGTGTAACCAACAATAGACGGCTTGACTTCGCGCGGTTTCAGATGTTGTTTGATGTTGTTACTAACAAACAAAGGCCTGGTCTTTAAATGGCAGAACAACGCGAACAGCATCTAATTCATTGTTAACAGCCAGTTAACAATGAAATCCAGTGTCCAAGGATCTTACCAAGAATTTTACCACCTTAAAAAAGTGTAAGAACAAGTTTGACTGTCTCAATTATGAAATGGTTTTCTCTTAATGAACTGAGACCAAGTCACAATGTACAGTCAGACTCAACTCTCGCGACAGTTTTTAATTATTTTAATTATGTTATTCTTGCATGCATTTTATTGTTCTTAACACCCTTTTTTACATTTTCATACTTTACGTACGTTTACTTCTTTGTTTTATATTTATACGTATGCAAAAATTTTTATCTTCACTTTGAAACTTGATAATGACTGAAGTTTGGTCGAAACGTCGCGCGCTTTTACCGTTAGTTTTTACTTCAAATAATAATAATAGTAATGATAATGATAATGATAATGATAATGATAATGATAGTGATAATGATAGTGATAGTGATAGTGACAGTGACAGTGATAGTGATAATGATAATGATAATGATAATAATAACAATAATAATCTGACCAATAATTAATAATAAAGATCTGACAAAGCTGCATTGCTTTCTCTACAGATTGTCGTCATGGCAAAACATTATTCCAGTGGAACTCTTGGTGATATAGCTGTGGATGATGTCAGTTTTGTCAACTGTATGCAGCCTTTGCCACCCAGCAGTTGCAGTGGAAATTCATTCAGGTGTGCCAGTGGACACTGCATTGACCAGTCGGCAAAATGTGATTTTGAACCAGACTGCTGCGATGGCTCAGAGGAGAGTAATTCTACATGTGTTAAATACAACAGGTATTGTTTTGGCTTCTGTCATAAAGGCTATAACAACATCCAGTGGAAAATCAATGTCATTGTGGGTTTTATTGAACTAAACAAGATAGAAGGATAGTCATGGAGATGCAGAATCTACTCGTACTTTCGACTGATGTATAACTCAAACTTAAGCATTGTCTTACCATCTGTTATTTTTATAGGTGCAACTTTGAGGCAGGCCTCTGTGACTACATGCAACTTGCAAATGACACGTTCAACTGGAAACGACAAACGGGAAGAACAGGATCCTTTGGAACAGGACCATCATTTGATCATACCACCCAGACCTCCAATGGTAAGAGATCATCTGAATGTTATTATTTTAGCAGTATATTTTGTCTTATATCTGAGGACAATGTTTGATCAGGAAAGGGAGCATACAGTAACTATGGTCTTGACATGCTGTGCTTACTTTGTTTTGTCCTTTGGTTTGACAGGCTATTACATGTACATTGAAGCTTCATCTCCACGTAAAAAGGGCGACAATGCTATGATTGGAAGTGCTGTCTTTACACCTACAAGCACGTGCAAGGTACGATTCTTCTACCACATGTATGGGCGCCATATTGGAACATTGAATGTCTACACCAGAACAAGCACCACTGGATCAATGAACAAGATTTGGACTAAAACAGGAGACCAAGGAGACAAATGGGTGAAAGCAACAGCTAGTATTAGTGTCTCAAAGAACTTCCAGGTGAGCCTATCGCTAGTGGCGCCATAAAGAGACCTGATTTGAATTGCTTACCAACTTCTTGTCATGACACAAGATACTTGTAGTAGTTAACTTTCTTGTCTGTTTTTTGTGTCCTGAAAAATATATTTCAATATTAATGGGAGAAGAGATGTGTCTACAAAGATTTGTTTACCACACACTGACATGTGGGGAAAAAAAATCTACTTTTGATGGAACGCAATATAATTCATGTGTGAAGTGCGGTTAAATAAGGAATGTGAGGTAAGTTGTAATTTAACCGTGAAAGGTGGCAGAAAATTCCACCGCGACCTGAAAGTTTTGGCTTAAATGGAGCCTAAGACCCCTTACACTGTGGATGCTAATAATAAAGGGAATAACTGACCTATGAAGTGTTGCTTAGAAATCAACCAGAACTATAACATTTTTTGGCAGTTTTCAACTTCTTTTTGCTTTACAATCGTTCGAAATTATTGCACATTTTTCACTTGTGGAAAGATGTTCATAATGTGGGTCTTTTAAGGCAGTCAGATCCACAATAGTCACTTCAGTGCATGGTTTTATCGAGTTACTTTGTTAATAAGTTGTTTACTTTCCACAGGTCATTTTTGAAGCAGTTGTTGGCATATCCTATCAAGGAGACATTGCTATTGATGACATTTCATTCACTGATACATGTATTGTTGGTGGAAATATTCCTGGTAAGCACTGCCAGACACAATTCGCGAAACTAAACTTGTTTGTTAGATTTAATTGTGTTATTCGCAGAACTTCTTCTGGTAAATGCTTGCAGAGAACCAAACTTTGAAATATGTCAAATCGCTGTTGCTATTGAGAGAACTGCACAGGGAAAGTCGATAAAGGGTGTATGTACAGCCGAACCTCCCGTAAGCGACCACCCAAAATGTCAAGCTCAGGTGGTCACTTATGGGAAGTTGTCCCTTACGAGAGTTCAGACCATAATGGGTGAAAATATTTCCTCATTAGAATATGGCAACTACAGAGACTTTCCCAATGCAGCAATGCCGATGCAATGTTTTATTGATGTTAAAGTCAATTTCGAGAAAAAAAAAATTCGGTTCTTCCCATTAAGAAATTTCCGTTTCTTGTACCAGCCAGGACTACGATAATGTTTCAACACCTTATTATCCGATTTCTGTTCTGTTATCTGTCAAGTGGTCGCTTACAGGAGGTTAAAAACAAAGGAAAATTTCGAACTGTTAGCTCTAAGAGTGGTCGCGGTCGCTTATGAGAGGTTGTCGCTTACAAGAGGTTCCAAATATAGTGATTTGACTGGCGAAACTTTTGGTATTTTGGAAAATTGGTCTCTGAGGAGAGGTGGTCCCAAGTGGAGGTTCGACTGTATGTATTTCCTGCAAAGTGATTACCAGATAAAAAACTTCAAGGATTTTGTTATAGCATGTTTGTTACACCAAGACAGTTCACAACGAAAGCAAATTTTCTTACACGTTGGATCTTGTTGTTTGCTTGATTAGTTGATGGTTTGCTTGTTTGAGTTTTGACTTACCAAGGTCTGCTTATGTGTTTACTAAGTCCTCTTTGTGATATGTGGCACATAACACAAACGGAACAAATGACTATGTACATTCCTACCAAGTCATGTATTCTCCCTGAACTTATTTACCTCGTGGTATTTGTCACCCAGGTCTTCCAACACCATCACCTACTCCAACATCGCCATCACGATTCAAATGTTCAAGTGGCTCCCCAAGCTCTATTGACCTGAAAAAGAAGTGTGATTTCAGCAAAGACTGCAGTGACAATTCAGACGAGACATCTTGTGGCTGGCCATGTGACTTCCAGAAAGACATGTGTGGCTGGACTAATTCCAATCTAGACAACTTTGACTGGCGACGTCATAAAGGCTGTACTGGAAGTCTTAATACAGGTCCATGTGTGGATGCGGATAAGAGTGCCAGTGGTAATAATAGCTGTCCTTAGAACTGTAAACGTCAGCCATTAACATTGTTATCCATAACAATACTTCTTGGCAGGACTTCGTTTTTTCTTAGAGTTTCTGTTGTTTTGATCGTAGGTTACTACTTATACATCGAGACATCAACAGGTCTGATAGGAAACAAAGCTATCCTGATAAGTCCTCAGTTCCAGCAGGCCTACAGCACTTGTCAGCTGAAGTTCTCATACCACATGTATGGATCTACTATTGGCAGTTTGACTGTGTACCTCAGTGATGGCGTCAGCAGGACTAGGATGTGGAGCTTAAGTGGTTTGTATACTTTAATTTCTTTTCACTGGTAGGTGCTGCCTTCACTGGGTGCAAGATAGGCTCGATTATCAGCCGCTGTTCGGGAAATGAGCCCGCGCAGGAGGAACGTAGACCGGACTCGAGAGCGGCCGAAATCGAGCCTGGGTGCCAGGGGCTTTTTATCTTCGGTTTCCTGGTGTTCCTCGGCCTTAAGAGCTGTAAATCGTATTGTAAATCCTGATGAATTTCCACCGTGTATAAAGAAAGATCAAAGATTAAAAAATTAAAGCTGATGATTGCTTTCCAAAACGAGACAAATGATCTAAACGATGACGTTATACCAGAATATTACTTAATAATTTTGACAATCGGAGTACTTATTGTCTTGGTTGTTCTTAAAATTCGTTATCTAGGCAATCAAGGGAACAAGTGGTTTGACACAAATGTTTCAATTGGACGTCGAAAGACTGCTTTTACAATCGAGTTTGAAGCAAAGCGTGGACTTTCATGGAGTGGTGACATCGCAATAGACTCTGTCTCCATGATTAACTGTGAGAAACCATCACAGTGCATTGGTCAAATACCATCAGATTCCCTAAGGTTAGTTGCAGTTGCTTCAACCTTCAGCCAGATAGCCACCTGAGATTTGAACTCAAACATTATGATGTTGATGATATAGTAAGATCTATTCAAAGATTGTATAGTGTCTAACAAAGATGTGTGTTAACTTGGATCCAATAAACCCATTGCAGAAATGGCGCGCAAATTTGAATAACAATACTTATAGATCCTAAGCGTCACATTCATGTGGAAAATCGTTTGTCTGGAAACATAAGTACGAGGCTAAGGATGTACAAAGTATTGTTATTCAAGTATAGACGCCATTTATGCAAATGGCCTATATGCCAATATAGTATTTCAAAGCTGTAAGCGTCAAATTTTATATTAACAAGCACAAGGAGAAGTACGTTGGTCCTCGTTCCAAATTTATATTTTTGTCACTAAATTGAATGGAGAACTATCCTTGAAACTATTCGAGAAGGTACCTTTAACATGGAGTTCTGTCAAGGAATGTTGTAAACCAAGGATGTTGAAGTATTTTGTTGTATCGATGGCTGGTTTCTGAAACATCTTGTTTAGTTTGCCTTTTCACATGGTAACATTGTAGGGAAATGGTTCATCATTTGTGGTAAAACAGAGCACGGCTGGCATTTCCCTTGTTGATTGTTGACGACAACGTACAAAGTGCTCCCATTTAATTTTCTTGTCATTCAGTAATGTAAGAGGGAAACAAGTGAAAACGAATCGCTGGTCTTCAGTGCTAGTTTTTTACTTCGCCTTCATGTTCTCTAAATTCTTTCCATGGTATGCACTGCATTCACTTATGACTTTTGTATGTTTCAAGGTGCTCAAATGGTGCTTGTATCAAGAAGAGCAAGGTTTGCGATTTTTCTGACGACTGTGGAGACAACTCTGATGAAGGCTCATGTGGTAGCTACTTGGCACGTTGTAACTTTGAACAAGACCTGTGCACCTGGAAACAACAAACTGACGATGAATTCAACTGGACCAGGAGGAAGGGTCAAACTCCGTCTGTCTCAACTGGGCCGGCCAGAGATCATACTTTGGGTACCCTGGCAGGTAGGATACTAAACTCATCTTGTTATCCGTAAAGCGAGTATATGGCTAGTTGTTAGCGAGCAGAGAGGAAGAAATGGTTCTAAAATAGATTATTGGGTTTAGATACTGTTGAATATCAAAATTGGTCTGCCAGTTTTTGTCAAGGGGACTTGGGGTTAATCTGCACTATTTTAAGACCTAATTGAAACAGAATTTAATGGGGTTTGCATAAGCACCAGCGACCGGTGAAAACCACTTGTAGTCCTGACCCCAGTTGTTCGAAGACTGGATAGTGCTATCCACTCGATAAATCGTTTTCCAGTAGATAAGTGTTAACTAAATAGTGGATAGTGACTTCTACGGTGGATAACGTTATCCACCTGTCGAACAACCGGAGCCTGGACGTGCCGACAACTCTTAAGGTTTTTCAAGGTGCAAGATGTACATAAAAGTTTTATTGCACATATAACCTTTTCGTTGCGTCTCGAAATAATCGTGTCCTAATCGGTGAACAAAAGAGCTTCTCTTGGCTCATTGATATTTGGCGGATTCCACGTTTTGTAAGATAAGCGTTCTTTGCACTTTACCAATGTGTTTGTCAAAATGGATTTTTGTTACGCAATGTTTGTGATTTTCTTTTCAGGCTATTATTTGTACATCGAGACGTCTGGACAGAAGTTTGGTGACCGTGCTAGGCTTGGCAGCCCAAATCTTTCAGGGCAGTGTGCTCTACGCATGTTCTATCACATGTTTGGTCAGCATGTCAATGCTCTTGTGGTGTACATGCGTACTACGTCAAATGGCCCGCTCACAAGAGTTGCGAATGTATCTGGCAATATTGGAGATAACTGGATTCGGCAAGAAATCAAAGTCAACAATGGCAAACAGCCATACCAAGTTGTTATTGAGGGTCAGTTAAATGAACATTTACTGTAATGTTGAAGTCAAGAAATTGTTTATTTGGCCTGAAATGGGAGAAATGAAAAACTGAGCTGGAGAGAGAGATGGTTTACTGGTGTGTTATGTAGCCATCTAAATCAAATCATGCGATGATCACTCGTGTCTGTACATCTTTCTTCGCAGTTCAAGTATATGATCCTTCAAATATTCACTTGCATAAATAAAAAAAATCATCGCGCACCTCCAATGATTGCTTTCACCTAACCAAATAATATGCTTGATAGTTCCGCGTACAGTCTACTTCATCTGTCAGGTATGTAGTTATATTTGTTATCTCTTGCTTGTTCCAGGTATCAGAGGCAAGGGCTACAGGGGAGACATTGCTATTGACGATCTTAGCATTGCTCTTAAGCCGAGCTGTAGTTTGTATAGTGGATCACTGCCAGCGGCAGGCTCCACTGTTGCACCTGTCACCACAGCAGCCCCCAACAACTGCTTAGTATCTCAGTTTGCCTGCGTTGGTAACGGCAATTGTATTCAGCTTGGCCAGGTCTGCGACTTCAACTTGGACTGTGATGATGGCTCTGATGAAAGATCTTGCCGTAAGTACTACAACGTACTTTGTTCTGGAGGCATGAATCCTCTAGCTTTTGCTTTCTTAGTAGTCACATGCCCTAGTTAGGTAGCTATCGTGTCCATCCCAAATTAAACACATTTTGCAATAGGTATAACCTCTTGTTATCACAAATGTGTCGTAGACAGCAAACGTGTCTTTCTTAACAGCTACCGTTTGCACATTTGAGAAAAACCAGTGTGGCTGGGTGAACACCGACAGAGACAACTTTGACTGGCAGCGCAAGCAAGGCAGAACTCCAAGCATTGGAACAGGCCCCTCTGTTGACCACACAACTGGAACAAATCTAGGTTATTACTTGTATATAGAGACTTCATTTGGCAGTGTTGGTGACCGTGCCAGGCTGGTCAGTCCTCTTTTCCAAAAGGTAGGGAATGCATTTTGAAATTTGGAACAGGACATTGAGCAAAAATGGTATTTCTCGACCTTTTGTTTTTGATAAACGATTAACACCCCTAAATAAAAAGACCCACTAACTAAAATCAGCCAATACGAATGCTTCATTACCAGTCCAGAGTTTTATATTATTTGTCTGTAATTATTTTGTTATTCTTACCAGGCTCATGCCAACTGCAAGATGACATTCTGGTACCACATGTATGGTTCATCCATTGGCTCTCTCAATGTCTACCTAAATGTTAGCAATAGATTGACTCTTTGGTGGCGGAAGTCTGGTAGCAAGGGCAATGTGTGGAAACAGGGGATGGTGGGAATCGGGAAGAAAACCCGGCCTTTCCAAGTTCTCTTCCAAGGTAAGAGGGGTTTGCGTTCAAAGTGCTTAGAGTTAAATACCTGTAATCACCCACATATTAGTGGAATATTAGGCCAGCTGCGCATGGTCAATATTTTGCCCCATAGAAGTGAAGATGTATACTTACTTTGTGATGACTGAGTGCAAGAGGAGTTTTAAGATACACTTATCTGTTGCTTTGGCAAAAAGTTGTAAGTGGGTCACACCTAAACTATGCAGGACTTCAGGGAGTTTGTCTTTTGAAACTCAGCAGTGTCAGGACAAATCTGGAACAAAATAGCATCCCATTAAAGCAGAAGTATTGTATTCCTTTGTCAGGCACACGAGGCCGATCCTACTCTGGGGACATAGCTGTGGATGATATTCAGTTTGTTGATTGCGCACTTCCTCCGGTTGCAAAGAGTTGTCCAGAATTCACCTGTACCCGGAAATCTTGTGTGAAAAATGACTATGTCTGCGATTATAACGACGACTGTGGGGACAACTCTGATGAAAGAGCCTGTGGTACGACAATTTGTGTGTTTTTGTTTTGAAAATCCTAGTGCAATGCAATTATGCTGAGCGTTTCAACTGATCATAACGTATGTTCATATATTTTTGTTAATTTGAGGTAGGAACTACTAAACGTTATTCATCGTGGTGGTCTGTAGGGACTATAACCACTGTCTTTGGTAACAGATTGTCACAAGGATCCATTTAAATTGGGATTTAGTGTATTTAATAGTACCAACTTCACATCTGTGGTATGTATCCTTTTATCTTAGGTGCTTACGCCACACGATGTGATTTTAGTCAAGGACCTTGCGATTGGACTCAGAGTACTGAGGATGACTTTGATTGGTTACGAAGGCGGGGTAAGTGCTTCCAGAAAGTGTGACAATGACAATGGCAAAAACAGTAACAGTAACAGTAACAGTAACAGTAACAGTAACAGTAACAGTAACAGTAACAGTAACAGTAACAGTAACAGTAACAGTAACAGTAACAGTAACAGTAACAGTAACAGTAACAGTAACAGTAACAGTAACAGTAACAGTAACAGTAACAGTAACAGTAACAGTAACAGTAACAGTAACAGTAACAGTAACAGTAACAGTAACAGTAACAGTAACAGTAACAGTAACAGTAACAGTAACAGTAACAGTAACAGTAACAGTAACTTTATTTCCGTGTGACTGTATGTAGCTATACAATAAGCGACTCGTGGCAGTTGTCTTCCATTAACAAATGTCGGCCTTGTATGTTGTTTTTTACATACTTCAGGTGCAACAGCCTCGTGGAACACTGGCCCACCATCAGATCACACCACACAGAATGGCTACTACATGTACATTGAAACCTCGTGGCCTCGTAAATATGGTGACAAAGCATGGATGGTGAGCCGAAACTTCCAAGCAATAGCTTTTGGCTCACCTCCTTGTAAACTTCGCTTCTTTTATCACATGTATGGCGACTCAGCAGAGAAACTGACTGTTTATATCAGGAATTACCAGAATGGCACTGCTCAGCAAAAAGTGTGGAGCCAAGTGGGCTCACAGGGTGCGATGTGGAACAGGGCAGTGGTGCAGTTGTCTTCCAACAAAAACTTCCAGGTTAAATTAAATTCTCCTTCTTGTTATTTGAATTCCATTAATTTTAAATTTTAACCATACGTTTTTTTGACATAACGTTTGATGGGACTGGGATTTGATGTGATTGCGCTGTATTGGGCTTTTCAGGTGATATTTGAAGGTGTTCGTGGTGACAGCTATACTGGTGACATTGGTTTGGATGATGTGTCCTTCACTACTGGCTGTAATACATTTGGTGGAAATCTCCCGGTAGCTCCACCACCCACCCCAACTGCTCAGCCAGCAACCACAAGTCCACATCAGTGTAGCAGTGCAGAGTTCAATTGTGCCAAACAGGGCCCTGCTGCATGCATCCTTAGTACACAGGTGATAAGTTGATTAAACTTCACACATTCACAATTGTAGACAGAGTTCCTACTGATAGCAATGGGTTTACAGTTCTCTAATCTCGATAGAACCACCCACACGAAAGCCTAGTTAACCATCTTTGTTGTTGTTTAAGTGAACCCATTTAGTAGAGAATGAAACCGCTAGAACACCTATCAAATTATGACCTTGGTGACTTATGAGGTTCGTGCTCTGTTGGCCATCACGGGCACGTACACATGTAACACTCACGCCAACAGATTTCGTCATTTTTGGTAATGTTTCTTTTTGCTCAGGTATGCAACTTCCAAAACGATTGTCAAGATGGTTCAGATGAAGGAAAGTGTGTTAACTCTCGCTGTACATTTGACAGTGGTGACCTCTGTAATTGGTATGTAGATAACCCCACTCGCAAGCGACGTGATGTAGGATATACCTGGCTGGCCCAGCAGGGATCTACAGGCACTGCTGGAACGGGACCCACCAAAGACCACACAACAGGTACTAGACATCTAACATCTGGATATTTGCAGTAGTCCTATGTTCTTGATTTGCTATGACATTGGTAGATAACTTGCACATTACAACGCGATGACAGGAAATGTTTGATTCTTTATTGGGGGTAAAGGACAGCTGTCCTCATCCATACATGTAGTCACTTATCCAGATCATGTAGCAATTGCAATTGTGTTATATGTGACAGGAAGCGTAGCTGGCTGGTATATCTATGCAGAAAGCTCTGGTGGCTCAGCTGACGATAGGGCACCATTGACAACACCTAGGATTGGACAAACAGGACCACAGTGCGTCCTATCTTTCTGGTACCACATGCGTGGCTCAGATGTTGGAACACTCTCAGTGAAACTTGCCTTCCCGGACGGAACGAAACCGACTATATGGAGCAAAACTGGAAACCAGGGCGACAAATGGCAGAACAGCCGTCTGGTCATTGGCTCGAGGCAACTCTTCAAGGTATGGGTTTGGCAGCAGATATTGGAAATTGATGGTAATTTTCCCAATTGGGATTGTCAGCCATCAGTGTTTGATATTACTGCAATGTGAAAATTCTTTTTTCTTTAATTTTTTTTTTGGAAAAACGTTAAACTTTACTGGGTAAATCGAAATGTTACCAGTTACGACAGTGAAAATGACTATCAGAGCAAACCTTTCGTAAAGCCCTCGCTCTGTTCGTTGACCGACTGCTACTTCAAGTTCTAAGTTGTAACAAAAATTACACACTTGTAGTAAAGATTTCACAATCCGTCAAATGATCACGGCCCATTCTTATTCTTCGAATAATTATATGTTGTTTTGTACTTCGTAAATGTGATTTTAAGCTCTTCTGTGAAATATTCCTATAAACGGTTATTGCAGAACTGTTTGTAATTCAGGTGACTGCTTCTTTAGGTTATCTTTGAAGCGAGGAAAAATTCTGGTTACAAAGGTGATATCGCTTTGGATGATGTTGAATTCCTAAAATGTCAGCCATTGGACACCACTAAGAAGTGCACTGCCGATCAATTCCAGTGAGTAGAAATCACAGTATTTAGACAAAACATACCTGTACCGATTCCGTGTATTTCTTTTATAGATCCGAAGAAATGACTTGTGACTTTGTGACTTGTAAACTGCTTGCCAGACTTTAAATGTTCTATGCAGCAACACTTCTGTATATCTCAGATTAACAGGGTATTCTTGTAGCCAATCTTTTAAGCTCGTAAATCAGACTGTTGCTGTTTCACTGCTCGTGCTTTAACTCATTGCAAATAACGTATTCTAAAATTACGCACGGTAGGATTCAACGCTGTCACTGTTCTCAGTTGAGCCTGCATCCGTAAAAAGTAGTATTATTTTGGCCTTGCAATAGGTACTGCAGCGCTTCTGAAAGATTGTCTGTTGGCCATGTGCAACCTTGGAACACTCTATGCTAAAATGCAGTGGTCGAGAAAACGTTCCAAAGGCCTCTGCTAACCTCTTTTTCAAACTCTTTATTTTGCCAGGTGTGCTCAAGGTGGATGTATTCCTGTGACTTCTCTGTGTGACTTCAATGCTGACTGTATGTCTGGTGATGTATCGGATGAGACTAGCTGTGCTGCGTATCAATCTGGACAGTGTGATTTTGAGCATGGCTTGTGCCTGTACTCACAGAGCTATGACGACAAGTTTGACTGGACTGTGGCTACTGCTGGAACATATTCGTATGGTACCGGCCCCTCCTTTGACCATACAACCATGACAAACAAAGGTACCAGCATTTAGATGTCAGGTTCAACTTAAAAAATAAATATGTTGTAATTACATTAGAAGAACACTTATCCCATAAAAAAATGAAAACGAATGCTACATTTTGAAATGAGGTGTTTTCCTGGAGGATGTTAGCAAAGAGACTAGTATGCACGTTAATGGGATGTAATGTAATTTTTCTGAGTTTCATTGTTATTTGGTAAGCTCAGCAACAAGGAGAGAATGCGCGGTCACTTGTCCAGATTAGTGTTGTAGTTGTTGTTTTTATAGCCACTGCCAAAATTCAGTCCTAATTGAGCCTTAGCCGGGATGGAAACGTGTAGTCACTATGAAATGTTTTATATTAGTGATAATACCAAGTTACATCACCTACCCTTGAAACCCTTGGTCAAACCCTTGGCTTCCCCTCTAAATATTGTAATTTATTTTTTTATTTGTTTATTTAATGTTTGTGGATTAACCTCTTTAGGTCGCTATATGTACATTGAGACATCATGGCCACGTAAACCGGGAGACAATGCTCGTTTCAACTCACCGATCCTAAAGAGTACCTCTTCTAACTGCTACCTGCGATTCTACTACCACATGAAGGGTAACCATATTGGTAGCCTGCTCGTTCGCATCCGCACAAGCTACTATTCAGGAGGCATCAACAGTCCTCTGTTGAACATTACCGGAGCTCAAGGTGACTTCTGGTATCGTGCCATGGTGCGAGCTCCATACAGTCGTGACGACTTCCAGTTTGTGATTGAAGGTGTACGAGGAAGTGGTTACCAGGGTGACATTGCTATTGATGACGTTTCGCTGACAACTGGCTGTCAGATATGCAAAGACTGTACCATGCCAGGTAGGTTGTTTCGTTATATGACGATTTTCACAAATGACTATTACAATTTAATTGCCTTTGGGGAAGGAAAACTAACATCATATTCGTGCTTTCCCTCTAGGTCAACCAACATCGACTCCATTTGGTTTTCACACGCGGCCAACTGGTTCATCTTGTGGTCTACAGCAGTATGTGTGTAAGAACCTCAGATGCGTTGACAAAGCTCAAATATGTAACTTCCAAGACGATTGTGGAGACAACTCAGACGAAATTCCTTGTGGCTCAAATTGTACATTTGAGGGTGATTGCTATAAGGGCTGGAGACAGTCTGCAGGATCTGACAACTTTAACTGGAAGAGGAAAAATGGAAAGACACCGAGTGTGGGGACAGGACCCAGCGCTGATCACACCCTGGGAACACCGCAGGTACATTGTTACAGATCATGTTACGCGCAATGGTGAATGCAGAGAGGCCTCTCTACTTAACTGAGTCAAGACACTCGCCATGTCCCCTTCCCCATAACTTTTAAATGAGCCTTCTTTTTCCAAGAAGTGATATAGAGTCATTTGTAATGTGCGAAGTTTTAATTCGTACCCTTCTTCTCCCACTAGGGATACTACATGTACATTGAAACATCTTCTGGCAGTGTAGGAGACAAAGCAGAGCTTACATCATACAGGTATTTTGTGTCAAGCCCTAACTGCAGGATGACACTTTGGTATCATATGTTTGGATCAGGGGTTGGACAATTGGACGTCAAGATAAAGAAATCGGATGGAACCTATGAGCTCAAATACTCCGTGGCTCAATCTCAGGTAACATCATGGTTATTGCACTACTTGTAAACCATTTCTACGGCTTAAAGGCCACACTGCGCGTCTACCTCTACAGAAACTATCACTCTCGTGCAAATCTCTCTCTATTCCTACTTTGGCGGCAAACATAACAACATTTACTGAAATGCTATGATTTGCATACCAAGTTTTTGACGATTGTACTTCACCTCATAGTTTGGTTTATAAGGCATTACATCCCACCCATCATACTTCAAAGTGTTATACACATTAAAACGGATTCCGCTCAAAGTTCGAGCTATAACTGCAAAAATGATATACTAAAAATCTACTAATAGCAAGGTAACTTTTGGAATACATTAGTTAACGCCCAAGTCGCTAGTGGAAGGAAGGTGCCTACGAAGCCCGGGGGCTGCAACCGCAGTCACATCCCCAAGGCGCTAGAACACCCGACTGGCCTGCCCAACCCGCAACCAAGCCACGAGTCTCCCCGCGCCAAGCCCCCTACAGGCACCCGTCACACTCAAGCCAGATGGCATTGGTGGAAAAAAAAAACGCTGAAAAGAGGGGGGGATAGGGAGGGAACGTCGAGAACCGCTAAACTATAATTCAATCCACAACGCCACACTAACAGAGCGATGAACACACTGCGAGCACATGGGACGACAACACACGTACTAACCAAAAATACCGCTGGACAATGTCAGCCCCAGGGCTCTCACGACCATATGACTGCTGCAAACGCTACAGAACGCACCAAACGCTAAACAAACGCTAACAGATGGCCAAGGCACTATCAAACGCCTACAAAAAAACGCTACTGACCAGACTAGCTCCTGGTCATAAACTATGTAAAATTTCATTGAACTATATCAAACGCTACAGAACGCACCAAACGCTCACAGACGGCCAAGACACTAACAACCGCCTATAAAAACGCTACTGACCAGACTAGCTCCTAGTCGTTAACTATGTTAAATTTCATTTAACTATATTTAATTTCTCTAAGTGACCCCGTGATTAAATTCTCAAGCGTTCTCGAGAAAGTTAAAGCCAAACCTCGTAAGAATGCTTAGAGTGTGTGTTCTTGTGTTTTTTAACTAACGCGTAACGTCTGTGTAATTGAAATATGGATAACTTCAAGTTTAATTTTCTCTCTCGGGGTCACCTTGAGAGATTTAGTCTCGATAAGTTCTTCTTTACTGTGTTCCAAATATTACCATGCTATCAGGTTTTTTTGGTAACTTAATTTTTGCCATTATTGCTCGAATGTTCTGCGGAAATCATCTTAACAGCTGCATGCACTAACAGTAAATATCAATAGGATGATTCTGCTAATTTGTATCCAGTTGTTGTCGCAAATAATGTACTTCTTGTACACCACAGGGTAACAACTGGAAAAAGACGACGATTGATATTGGTACATACAAGGACTTTGTGATCATCATCCAAGCTACTCGTGGATCGAGCTGGCAGGGCGATATTGCTATAGATGACATATCTTTCAGCAACTGCTTTGCGGATGTTGCCAGGAACTGTACTCAGAGTGAAGTAGGTTTTTCCGTTATTTTTTGACAACGAAAGACGTTTTACGTAGATACATACTGACGATTTTAAAAAGTGGTAATTAGAGAGGAGACAACACAAGTCAGTCGGTGTTTTAAGGATGTTTTGTTGTCTTCTTTGCGTCTATGACTCCTGTGAGCCATTCACTGGATTTTGCCATCGGATGAATTATTCCCTCTTTTCTTTACAGTGCAATTCGAGCATTTTCATTTTAATTTGAAATTCACATTCGGTTACTTTGGGTAATGTGATGTGGTCTTCCCTTTAAAGGCAGCAGACTTGAACGAAAGCTTACATTTTGCACCCTTTCTGAAGGGTATTTTTACCCTAGATCCGGATGATGTGTGCAGCGTAATGTCTGCTTACAATAGACCAATCCTACACTCACACAGTGTTTTTCTTTGTTGCGTCATTCAAGGTCAAATGTGCCGATAGTGGCCATTGTGTAACGGAACAAAGAGTCTGCGATCATGTTAAGGACTGTAAGGATGGCACTGATGAAAGCTCAGCACTCTGCTCCAGTCGTAAAGCAAGTTGTGACTTTGAAATCAACTGGTGTAACTGGTTTAACTATTGGTCTGATGATTTTAATTGGTTGCGTGGAAGTGCCATCGGAACAACCGGAACAGGTATGGAATAGGTTTTCAGCGGAAGGCCCAGGTAATGGTGATGAAAGACATATACCGTTTTAAAATTTAAAATTCGGGTAGCCAGGGTTTGTATCTAGTTGTAAACACTTTCCACGTTGTAGGCAAAAATTATAAGTCGCAGGCTTGGTTTGCTCAAAGCAATTCATGTCATCGACCTTCCGAAAGCTTGTGGCAAAGTTGTACCGGTCCTTCATTTAGGAAGTAGCTTTCATAAGTTTGATTAGTTAACTTCTGTCCACACAAAATCAAGAGTATAGAAATGAGCCCACATGGATGATGTGACGAGATTTGTAAAATTTGGGTTACATTACATGTAAAATGATCTTTTTCAAAGTGAATAACACAGTAAGGTTGACTCTTTCTTAAGAGGGATATCATTGGTTGGTGCGTTGCTCCTGTCTGCAACTTAGAATAAACGCTTTGTAAAAACGAACACGTATCTAAGATGGACAACTAGGGCCGGTGCTGAGAGTTTCTGTGCTTCTCAGAATTAATTGACACCTCACCTTACTGTGCGAACATTCGTACATATATATGTGGTTAATGGATGTCTTTGTAAATTTCACATAGGTCCAACAGGAGACCATACCACAGGAACTGGTTATTTCTTGTACATGGATTCATCAAGCCCCAGGCAACTGCTTGACCGCACGAGGCTGGCCCACCGTAATTTGTTCCCTGCTGGTCGCGGAGTATGTACTCTAAGATTTTACTACAACATGTACGGGTCAAAGCTGATGGGTTATCTCAAGGTGTACCTGTTGACGTCGGGCTACAGTCGCTGGGCAGAAGTTTGGAAAACAAGAGGTGCGTGCTATCAGAAACATGCTTGTCTACCATTCTTTTGTAACTACTTCAATTGGTTTTGCGTTCTTTGGTGTAGTATCCCATGATGGCTGACCCTTTCAGGACTCTTGCGGCTGATTGAAATTCAGTAAGCTTCAGTGTCTTTTTCACGAACCTATAGACAGAGGAACTGATCTATGACACGTCAGTTTAGAATGATGTGGAGAAAAAGTAGTTATAGACAGTGACTTTCGCAAACGAAATCGTTACAGCAGGCAGCTGTGGTTGAGAAAGGTGTCAAAACGTTTAAGCAACTATGTTTATACAAGGTCGTGTTTACAGCAAAACTGGCGAGGTGTCTTGTACATAAAATAAGTAAGAGATTGAGACAAGTTGTCTTGTGTTTGCAGGTGATCCAACCAATAGGAACTGGGTTCGTGCTGAGGTTCAGTTGAACTCGGGCTCTTCCTTCAGGGTTGGATTTGAAGGTATTGTTGGAGGAGATGACAAGACAGATATTGCTTTGGACGATATCAGCTTTTCAGCTGGCTGTTACAAGGTACATCTGTTGCTTCACTACATAGACTTACCACAAGTCGACCTCATGAGTTTCAGGGTAGAATAGCTAAGCGAGCGGAGCGAGCTGTGAGGTTTTAACCCTCGAAGCGGCGTTGTGAAGGTCGCGAGGCTGCCGAGCGAGCGACGAAGTCGCGGGAGGTCCTGCGGGAACTGAATAAACAAGACGAAGGACTTTTCTGAAAGTCTATTCACTACCTTGTTATCACGGTTGTCCAGTAGTAAACAGTAGAATTGTAAGGCCTGTATTAACATATACAGATATTTCCTAAGCTTGAGTGGCAGTCTCACTTTCAGTATCAATGTTCAAACTAAAATCAGGTAGTACACCGTGCAATTTGACTTTTGGAAGAAATATGAGATTTTTTTAATTGCTGGATAGACTATGAATATTCAGGCACTCAGGACACAGATCTGTAGCAAAAACGCGAAATCGTGAAAGGAGAAGCTGCGTTTTGAAATATAGAAACGTATAGGTCTGGACAAGGCCCTTAAGCAAGTATCATCTTTTTAGGGAGGTAGCCCTCCAGCTCCAACAGGCTCTGCACAATGTGCCAGCAATGAGTTCTACTGTAAAGCAGATGACTTGTGCATCAACATCAACTGGAAATGCGACGGAGAAAGAGATTGCACAGATGGCGCTGATGAGGATCCGCTAAAGTGTCCGTCTTCTACACAGCAACCTACTCCGCCTGCAGGGTCATCCCATCCTGGAGACTGCGACTTCGATAAAGACATGTGTCTCTGGAAGTCTGCCACGTTCGCAGATTTGACATGGACACGAAATAAGGGCCAGACACCCAGCTATCAGACCGGCCCAGATGGCGATCACCCGTCAGGTTCAGGTAATCAAGTGGACATTGTCTACAAGTAATGCAAAAATGTTACCGGTACTTAATAAATTGTGATTAACGGTGAGGTTAATGAGGGAAAGATCATGATATAAGCAAATTCAAGCCCTTGTCGTTCTGGGTAGTTGTTGAACGTAGGAATGTCAGAATAGTTCTTAATTCTAATTTTACAAAATGCATGAAAAGGACCATTTGACGCTAATTCACTGTGCTGTTCGTTATAGGATACTATGTTTACGCTGAAACCTCTGGCTATTATTTGGGCCACTTTGGAGAACTTTTGGGTCCCAACTTACGGCAATCTGCGACTTGCCAGATCTACTTCTGTTATAACATGAACGGCAAAGACATGGGAACCCTAAATATCTACCAGCGCTTTACAGATGATCCCAAACCTGATCAGACACAGAAGAGAGTCTGGACGAGGAGTGGCGATCAGGGAAACAAATGGCGCTGTACTTACGTTAACATCCCAAGTAAGAGGCAGTACTCCATTGTGTTTGAAGCTGTTCGTGGTAATGGCTATCGCTCTGACATCGCTATTGATGACATCAAGTTTGTTTACTGTTCTGCTCTTGGACCCACTCCTGGCCCAACACCTAGCCCCAAGCCTAATCTGATGGATGAAGATTTTGAGGACTGCGTCAGTTGCTGGGTCAACGAAAACGATGGCCATGACCAAATGGATTGGATTATCGGACGCGGAGAAACTGCCAGTCTGGGTACTGGTCCCTCCTACGATCACACCAATAAGAGCATATATGGACGATACCTGTACATTGATGCATCCAGCATTACCAGGCCCGGATGGAATCACGCTGATTTGGAGAGCAGGCTGCTTGTCGTGCAACGACGGTGTTACATGTCTTTCTGGTACCATATGTATGGCTCTGGGGTGGGTTCCCTGTGGATTGTGGCCTATGTGTATAATGATCCCAAAAATCTGGTTGGTAAGTTTCACTTGCACAAAATTTTTAAAGAAAACCGCATATGTCAAATAACTCTGTAGATGGATCGACTGAGGTTCCGACCTGACAGTATGGAATTCATTTTTTCTCTAGATCATAAACAAGTCGATCTATGGTACATGAGAGGTAACCGCGGTAATAAATGGCAGCCTGGAATGGTGAGCTTATTCAATCCAGAAACAGCAAACAAGACATCCAAAATAGTGATCAGTGGAATTAGAGGAACGGACTTCAGTGGAGATATAGCAATTGACGACATCCAATTCCACAATTGTGACTTTAAGGATGCTTTAACACCGTGCACAGAGAGGTTTCCCAAGTGTAATGATCAACCTTTCACCCGGCCAACACTGGGTACGTCTATAAATATGATTTCACCCTGTTAGGATGTGTGCTGGTGAGACCGTCCAGTTATTTTGTGGAGATTTGTCAGTAGGTAAACTACCTCTTTCAACAAGAGCAAATTAGTGGATCCCATATTAAACGAACACGCCTTACAAGGCAGCCAGAATTTTGTTCCTGAAATGTTCTTCCGCATAAGACTGCAAATAAGCGCCTAATGTCATGAAGAGGCCCCTTCTGTTACGCTTCTGCTGGTACCTTTTAGCCATCCATGAGGACACTTCCACTTAATATTTGCTCCATTAAGCTGCCACCGGGAATTTAGTGTACATAGTGCGGCCTTGTTTTCAAAAATCAAATAACCGATAGGTAGGAGAATCCAAATTAGAAGGCGAGTATTGATAAAGATGTTTTAACACACGTTCATCCTAAAGTGATACTGTTTTCACTAACCAAAGATAACTAGTGAAATCCTTACTTTCCGGCAATAAATTGACGTGCCTAGCTTTCCTTTTGCTGATTTATTACATTATAAGCGAGTACTAATCATTTTCCATGTACTAACCATGTCCAAAATTTGCATTTTTCAAACTGAAAAAATAATCGTGTTCTCAATACAGGTCCATTGACTGGTAACTGCAATTTTGAACAAGGCAGCTGTCACTGGAATAACACAGCCGTAAGTGATATGCCGTGGTATCTAAGAGAGGGAGCAACAGGAAGTGCAAACACTGGTCCTGACATAGATCACACCACAGGCACCTCAAGCGGTAGGATGCACATTGTTATCGTTATCTAGCAATTGAATCTCTAAGACATGTTTTAAATGGAAAACGAGAATGAGTGGTCAAATTGTTGTGTGGAACATCTCTTACGACTACTCGTTGGAATATGAACACGGCTATTTTCTACTTATAGCAGATGTTACGTTGTGTTGGTGATATAATTTTGTTTTTTTTGTTATTTTTTGTGGGTTAGGATACTACATGCATATTGAAGCCAGTTACTACGTCAAAGGTTCCCTGGCTATCCTGGAGGGTCCTTACATGATGCCGACCAAAAATTGTAAAATGACATTCTACTACCACATGTTTGGTGGTGACTGCGGCTCACTGCTTGTCTACATCAACAGTGGTGATGACGTTCGGCTGGTATTCAATCGGACGGGTCCTCGGGGGAAAAACTGGTTGAAAGGAGACGTACAATTAACGAGCGACTATGCCTTCCGAGTTCACATCACTGCTTCGCGAGGAAATAGTTACAAAGGCGACATAGCAATTGATGACATTTCATTTCAGGTAACACCACGCCAGAGGTCAGGGCCGGGTTGTTCAAAGCCCGATTAAGTTAACCCAGGATTAGCCAGAATTTTGATTTCAGTTTTGTAACTTTTTGGTGAGGTGTTCTGTTTACATTGTTTGCCCTTCAGTTTTGAGCGGTAGTAATCTCAAACTACACCAAATATAAGAGGTGAAAAACATTTTTAAACGAGAAAAAAAATATTACTTCAGTTAACGTTTAATCCTGGGTTAACGTTAACCGGCTTTCGAACAACCCGACCCCTGGGCCCGTTTCTCGAAGGTCCTGAGGAGGTTTCGAGCCCGGAAAGTCGTAGCAAAATCTCAAGCCTTATGATTACAGAGCTGTTTTATTTGCATATTCGTAACATGAACAGAGCTTTTCTTCATACAAGGAGTTTCAGGCGTATACACTTCTCTGTTTTTAGATACAGATTATCTAAAAATGGCTTTGCGGGCCCGAAAAGTTTCCGGGGCTTTCGAGAAACGGGACCCTGGTCTATAGGCTAATTATTCAGTTATTTTGTGTTTTGCGTCATCACTTTTGTCAAGATCATTTCAATTTCATTCTGCTCAGATAATTTGGCTCGATGTCCGTTGAATACTGTGATTAGCTGATACACTGTGGCAAGTACAATCAACACCTTGTTTTAAACTATCTTGTAGGGTCAATGCTTATTCACAGATGACAATGCGTTGAGGTATGGCGACAAAGCTTTAAATACAGGCTGCTCGGATGGTGCACGAGAAGGTTTCTTCACTCACCCTACTGTAGCAGGCTGTAAGGGCTGGTGGCAAGGTCGCAAGAACCTTAGAGCCCAACCCTCCTCTGCTGGAGCCAAATGCGGAGATGACGTCGGAAACTTGGGTCGTTCCTGCAGTCAGCCAGCTGACTTGTGCCAGACAGGGTGGCATGTCTGTGGAACGTTTGGAGACGTTTTTGAAATTGACAACCGAGTAATTGTTTTGTTGCATTTATTTATAAGTTATAAGACATTACCCATCCTGAATCGAACGCCACAATGCTACTGATTTATTAAACTCACACTACTTCATTAGTAGTACTGAGTACGTTTTATCAATCTATAGCTATTTTCTGTGCCAAGTTTAAACTGATTCAGTTTCTAGTCATGCTGTTATGCCTTACAGACATTTTCTTGTGCGGTTTTAATAAGTCTGTTAACTATGCTTTCCTGTTTCTTCTGGCGTGTACTTTTCTATTTATCCTCAGCTTTGTATTAACATTTAATGATTCTCTGATAAATTAGATCAGATTAATAATACCGACGGCAAGTAAGTTCAGACGTGCAGTTGCGGGAAACTCAGGCAACTTCGATGTTACTATTCATTTAGTGATATGGCGTGGGATAAATTGGAGTGCTTTCAGTCAATCAATCAAATAATATTACTTACAGTGGCGTTATAGTATACAAAAGTTAAATGACGCAAATGTTCATTTATTAATTTTTGATTTTTAAGAATCCGCTATGAAAATTATACTCAAAAATTATTGATGTCTGTGCTAAAAAGACAATTTTGCTTCTTTTTTAACTGGATAAAGCTCGTAAAATTGTTGTTATTATTGTTGTTCAGACAAATGGAATCGACTGTCAAAGGGCTGGCTATGGCCATTTCAGTGCCGGTATCAACCACTGTAAGACCAACAGTGGGGGAGGTGATGGCTGCAAACGAGTGGTGCCCAGAGTTGATTATGGGTGTGGCCAATACCACGAAAGTTGCTCAGAACCCCTGTGTTGTGGCGCTACTTGCCAAGGCCCAGACTCCTGTGATTCAGGTAACGCGAAATAATGCAACAATTGTGTCATGTTAGGTCTGTTGTAGATTACGCATTGCACTTAAATATTTCACGAGTCCCATTCTTGAGTACTCGTGAATATCACAGATGTTCATCGCACATTGCGTAAAGTAAAATAATCTAATCAATCACTTTGTTCAAGTGTGGAAGTGTTTAAGAGTGCCTGCCTGTAAAAATCAGACAAATTCTTAATTTCGCGGCAAGGGTCGAAAATTCGATTTCGCTCATATTCTTATGGTAGATAGGCTAGGGCATGACAAAAACTACTGGACAGTTTTTTTTGGCAAAATATCCTTTTATTTCAAAGAAATATGCAAATTACCAAATTCCGTTAAAATCGTCATTTGACGCACCATTTTATTAAACAAGTTTGAGAGCCTCGCATGCAAAACCACATCATTCTTCCGTCTTTAAAACACTCAAATATTTTTGTGCAATGTTTAAATGTGTACTGGGTTGATTTTAGGGAATGTGGCGTTGTCTTTTTGGGTGCACAATAATTAAATTTCGAAGACATGTATTTCATTCACTTAAAAGTACTTCGTGAATATAATTAATTTTCACCATGTGCGAAACCTTCAAATGGACCAAGCTTCTGGTGGTTGAATCGCAGAAGGATGGTCTACAGATTCCTGTAAAAATTTCTTTGGGCAAATGATTGTGAGCGACGCGAGAGCTTTTCAAAGTACGTCAAAAATGCAAATATTTGACCATCCGTCGTCAAATTTCAATTTACGAGTTAGACGTATATTTTAGCATGCGCCACATGACTTGACCTATGTTAAGTTGAAATAGACACAGAGCTGATAATTTCGAAATGTTCTAACCTCATTTGCTGTAAAAGGCAGGTCCAAAGCCGATTTGACGTGTTTCTCTCACCATTCGTCGCACAAAAAGCAGAAGTTTGCTTTTGTTTACATAACGTCCGATGTACATCGCCAACTGTCAACTTATTTAACGGTCGAATACGATGAATCTGTGACCCTCGTTCGACACACATGATCACCACTGCATCTAAGTCAAAAACGGCTGAGTCATTCGTAGATAGTTGCTTGCTTTGCACTACACCAAAATATTACGTTTGATCATCATGGTTTGATTGCTTGAATCCTTGCTTGCAGCGGTTCCTTGTTCGTCACGCAATTCTGTCATCCCATTTTAGGGGGTAGGGGTGGGACAATTTCTATCCTAATACGTAAGGCTCCGTAAGGCTTGGAATCACTGGGAGCACACAATCGTGTTGAGTAGGAGGAGATTAAATTAAGAAATGAAAAGAAAGAATAATTTACCATTGCCCCTGTTGTTATCTTTTACTCGACCACCGCTACCTACTATGCCCCTGCGTAATACTATAACGTTAAACTCATACCTAGGTCTTTTCGCGCTATGCAATTATTTTTGGTTTACATGTAATACAGTGGGCTACCCTCGGGGAAATGGGTGGCGACCGCTTAATGGGGCTAGCCGCTTAAATAGAGGTTGGTGTACCTTGAATATTTAATTTCGCACTATCGGGCTATAAATTTCTTGGTGAACATGGAGTCAATTCAATACAATCATGATAGACGTGTGTTTGAATTATCACTCGTCATGCACCTTCAATTTCAGACTCTTATCTGCCATCGCCCTTTCCAAAACAAAGTTCTTAAATTTTGGGTGGCCGCTTAATAGGGGTAAAGACAATAATGAAACCCTTGTCGGAATGACCAAATGATGGCCGCGGAGGTAACCGGTCAATAGGTGTTTTATTTACAATATTTCACTGACGATAATTTTGGACTGTATTGAAAACAGTCCTCTATTTTCTGTTATATACCAATGCCTCGCCACTAAGCAAACAAAATACGCCAAATAAAATGGCATGGCCAGGGCTATTTACTCACGTAATTACTAATTAAATTTAGTCTGTTTTTCTCACGAATTAGACACGTTGTGATTTCCTATTTTTATCTCAGCTAGTTCTTGCTTCATCAATCTATAATTTTTTTTATGGCGATTTTCTTAAAATTCTAGTGAGTACAGGTACCAGCTTTATCAGCTGTTGTCTGAAACATCAGAACGTACAACAAACGTGATTTGGACCGAGGCCACGTACACTATTGAATATGATTATATAAATATACACATATATTATTATATATATGAAAAAACAGATGAACAATGATTAAATTGTTTCACTTATCCTGAGAGTACTCTATACAAAATAGATCAAAATGTGCAGCATATGCCGTGACAGCATTGCGTGACGAACAATAACGGCTGTAAGATTGTGCTGCGCCGACACGCTTATCAGCAATGGTCAGCAATCGATCAAACGCAATATTTTGGCGCAGCGCAAAGCAAGCAACTATCTACAAATGACTCAGCCGTTTTAGACCTAGATGCAGTGATGTTCATATGCGCAGAAAGATGGTCACAGATTCATAGTATTCGACCAATAATAGGTCGACAGTAGGCGATGTACATCGGACGTTAACCTTGTGTAAACAAAAGCAAACATCTGCTTTACGTGCGACGAATGGTGAGAGATCGACTAGAAACACGTCAAATCGGCTTTGGACCTGCCTTTTACATCAAATAAGGTTGGAACATTTCGAAATTATCAGCTCTGTGTCTATTTCAGCTTAACATAGGTCAAGTCATATGGCGCATGCTAAAATATACGTCTAACTCGTAAATTGAAATTTGACGACGGATGGTCAAATATTTGCATTTTTGACGTACTTTGAAAAGCTCTCGCGTCGCTCACAATCATTTGCCCAAAGAAATTTTTACAGGAATCTGTAGACCATCCTTCTGCGATTCAACCACCAGAAGCTTGGTCCATTTGAAGGTTTCGCACATGGTGAAAATTAATTATATTCACGAAGTACTTTTAAGTGAATGAAATACATGTCTTCGAAATTTAATTATTGTGCACCCAAAAAGACAACGCCACATTCCCTAAAATCAACCCAGTACACATTTAAACATTGCACAAAAATATTTGAGTGTTTTAAAGACGGAAGAATGATGTGGTTTTGCATGCGAGGCTCTCAAACTTGTTTAATAAAATGGTGCGTCAAATGACGATTTTAACGGAATTTGGTAATTTGCATATTTCTTTGAAATAAAAGGATATTTTGCCAAAAAAAACTGTCCAGTAGTTTTTGTCATGCCCTAGCCTATCTACCATAAAAATATGAGCGAAATCGAATTTTCGACCCTTGCCGAGTTATTTTCCATTTTTATGGACAGGGACTCTTAACACTACTTTAGTACATTAATTGGCGGACAAGCAAACAAATATTGTAAATTGAACAGAAACTTGTTAAAAATCCCAACTGGTGAGACGAGACCAGTTGGCTATTTACTCCGGATCACAAATCCAGCGCCCTTAACCACTAGGCCACGCTGTCTCTCCGTGTATTCAAGTGTCCAAGACGTGTGCCTTGAATACTCTCGGATTCTACTCAGCTCGTTTAGTTCTTACTATTTTGAGTAGTTTTTTTCGCTTATTTAAGTTTAATTTGTTTTTTGCTATGTGATATTCTATGTATTAAGCAAAATAAAATGGTTGTTGTTGTTGATTCTATGGCATCACCGTTGCATATTCGAGGCTAGAATAATCTAGGAAATTTTGTGTTTGGCGCAGTGATTGACATTACAGTGTTTTTTTGCCAATTAATCGCTGTGTCCTGCCCAGGTGTGTTCAAGGGAATGACTCGCTACACTGCTGCTGCTGGCAGTCTGGAAGGTTGTTCATTCATGTCAGCTGGTAATGCCGGTGGGATCATGTGCTGCAAAGATGACAGTACTACCCCCACCTTCCCACCAACATCTGTACCTACTGGCGGGGCGTGTGACTTTGAAGGAGGCATGTGCAATTGGATTGTTAACCAGTTAACACCGGGAAAGTTTACTCGTCGCAGAGGAGAGACGCCGAGCCGAAACACTGGTCCACGTTACGACAACACCAAACAAGATTCAACAGGTAAACTGCTGACACATTCATTCATTCGTTTAGTTCTGAGGGGACGGGGAAAGGGGGGATACCAGACTGAAAGGGGAGTCGAGATGGGGGTTAAAAGGGCGCTTTTTTCGATATGGAAGTATTTCCTACTGCAATCACACCTGCTGTCATCATTTTAATGACATTTTCTGATCATTCCCAACTGCTTGAATGGAATTTCTCACAGTAGCACAAATTGTATGGCTACTTAAGTCTTTCTCACCCAACTATTCATAGTCAAAGAGAACATTTACTTGATTTTTACCAATTGCTTATCTTTCTGTTTGTTTCCTTTAGGGTATTACCTGTATATGGATGCAACAAATTTAAATCCCAAAGACACAGCGGAAGTGTCATATCACTTTTCGGACGTGTCACAGTCGTACTGTCAGATCAACTTCTTCTATTTTATGTATGGCGCTGGTCTAGGTGTTTTACGTTTGATAGTAAAGCCAAAAGGTGGACAAAGCGAAGAGGTATTGTATAGTTGTTTTATTTACATACATGTAGGCTCAGTTGAGTGTGTTACTATAGTTCTGCCTTGTCCAAGACGGACTGTGAAGTGTGGAGTGTTGTAAATTACTACAAGATTGAAGTTTCTTGCTAAACCGGGACAGCCATTACGGGTGATGCCTCTCACTAACTATGGGGCTCTCCTTGGTTTCCCTTACCATCCATTCCCATTTCAGTGACCCTCCTTCTCTTTCGTTAGGTTTGGAAGGTTGCTGGAAATCAGGGTGATGGCTGGATTAGGGGTGTGCACAACTTCAGCGATCTTATCAAGAACAAGACGTCTTTTACAGTCACCTTTGAAGCAGAACGTGGCCCGACCGATGAGAGCGATATTGCCATCGACGACATCACACTTACACCATGTACCCATGGTAAGTCTAATCCATACTTCTCTGGGAATACGAAAACGTATTTTGAAAGCTGGAAAGGTTCGCCAGTCATTGTAGAAATTATAGAGTGAGATCAAATGAAAGGGCAATTTAAAAGTGCTTTCCATTTTAATTTCTTAGTGAACACAGGTCAGTGTAGGCGAGACCAGTTCCGATGCAGAAGTGGTGAATGCATCAAATCAAGCTTCGTTTGTGACCGTTTCCCAGATTGTTTAGATCATTCAGATGAAGGAGCAAACGCCAACTGCCGTAAGTATTCCATTCCTTAAAATGCTGTGTACTTTGTGGTGTGCAGTTCATAGCATGAGCAGGTCACTGAAAAACATGATGTGATTGGCATTAAACGTTACACGTGATTTGTTATCACTCATTTCAAATTTGTCAAACCTTAGCATAAACTTTTGCTCCCGAGGTACAGCACAGTTGGTCTCCTTTTGAATTAAATATTTTCGATAAATAAGCACAAAGGAAGCTACACACTTCTTTTTTGTCTGTGGAACTCCTGGGTTTAGTTCGCGTAACTGTTCTGCCAAACTTCAATTTGGTGGCAAATCATGCAACGACCGCAGCATTGTACAGAAGTCCAAGTATTTTTTACAGTTGATGTTCTTGCCTAATACTTTATTTATTTGAATTCGCAGCGAACCGAGATTGTGGTAATCTCCAGATATACTGTCCAAAGAATGATAAATGTCTGAACAAGTCTTCGCAGTGCGATGGCAAGAAAGACTGTGATGACTGGAGCGATGAGGCACATTGTGGTAAGCGGAATGCACGTGACACCCTTCACACAGCTCTACCTTTTACGCACTTTTCATCAACAGTGACAAATTTTCAGTTTTCCTCAGAAATTATTCAGTTGTGAATATATATGTGTAAATCATTGTAATAGGCAGGATCGCTTAGGGCCACGAGAAAAACCTTCCGTATTTTTCATTTGATAAGACCATTTTCGAGTTGCCTTTAGCCTCCGTGCCAAAACGAGTCTTCGAACGAAAACATTCAAACAATTTCATTTTCATGCAAATCAAACTCATTTTCATATGAAACATTTTACACGAGGACTCGTTTTGAAACAGAGGCAAGGGGTAGTGCGGAAATGTGGTGTGATAGCCGGCAGGAATCAACTACTCACACACTGAGGAGAAATGTTACATGTAGATCTATGTTTGTCAGAACGTGGTGGACACATGATGTTTAAAGAGAGCAAGGATTCAAGAACTGACATTATGACATAACTAAAGCAAAGCGCGCGCTCTGATTGGTTAATTTAGCGTCTACTATTTGCCCATGAGTGTACGCTGCTGACGTGTGTGCTAATGTTTACAAAGCAAATCTTTTGACAGACATTGTTTCCAAAGTAATGGCCGACGTCCTTCTGCCAGAAATACGAAATTGTCTTCACAGTTGTCTGGAGATGAAACTTTATCGAGTTACTGGTGTGCAGTCGGTTGTCATGAATGAATTTTCGCGCGGTTGTTTTCTCTTGTCATGCAAGACTACACGAACATTTTTTTGTGATGTAGCTGAATGAAAGGACTTCTGTTGTTCCAATGTCTCAATGTTATGTTATAAAACAAATGGTAAACGCCATAGCGTGCACTATTGAGTTATAGATGCACGCGGGAGGTTGCTAAGCACGAAAGAAGCGTAAGAGTCGCACGAGGCGATAGCCGAGTGCGACTCTAGCTTCTTGAGTACTTAGCAAACCTCCCGCGTGCATCTATAACTCAATAGTGCACGCTATGGTGTTTACCATGTGTTAATTAATAGTTTGTGATATTTACTTCATCTCCAGCATGTACTCAGGGATATTGTGTCAATGGAAAGTGCCAGTTAGACAACCAGGGACGCCCAGACTGTGTGTAAGTGTCGACAACTAGTGCACATACTTGTAAGTTTTGGGGTTTTCTAAGCTGTGTATCACTTTCATGGAGCGTCGTGCAACGTCATATTGGAGGGGCGGATTCGCGCCACTGTTAATGATTTTAGATACATATTTTTAAAGAAATAATAAAACTTTAAATTATCCACTTTATTGCTGGAACAGTGAATATTACTGGGGAAGCAGTGATAGCGCAGTGGTGAAAGTACTCGTTTCTCATCGAACTGGGTTGAGTTTGTTGTTGGTTCTCGCCCTGCTCCAAGAGTATTTCTCTGGATTCTCGTCTCCCACCGAAGAGGGTTCATTTTTTTTTTGTTGGTTTTCGCCTTGCTCCGAGGGTTTTTCTCCAGATACTCCGGTTTTCCTCCCTCCTGAAAAACCAACATTTTCAAATTCCAATTCGAGCAGGAGAGTTAGGGCTGATGTGGCTTCCTCTCTAAACATTGTAATTAAGTCATTTATTTGCTGCAAAGAATATAGTTTTATCGAACTTACCGGAGTTACCGTTTTCGTTGTTTCCTAGTTGCAACGCTAATTACGCTGGTACGAGATGTCAAAATTGCACCAATTGTAAGTGTCCTGCCGATCAGATTCAGTGTAAAGTGGGTCAGTGGTTCTGCGCAAAGAAAGCCGACATCTGTAATGGAATAGTGAAGTGTGGTCTCAGTCCAGATGACTTTGTAAAACTTTGCAATGGTGAGAATTTCGTGGATTGAAATACTTTTAAATTGCATATGAAGCCAGAAAAGTTCACTGGATACTTCGACATTTATCACTTTTAAGACGTGATTCCAAAGGTTAAAACGTGTTAGAAGGAAAGCCGTTTTATACTGTCTGGAAATTGTGCTGTTTTTTTTCTTACAGTTAGTAACAGGTTTTCAAATGGCGCAACCAAAATGCGACATGAAAACGGCATTGATTTACAGGAAATGTCCAATCCGTGATCACCTGACAATATATCAACTCAGTTACAATATTATAGGGTCTTGTAGCGGTTTTCAAACTGACTCTGTGCTCTGGTGAACTTTCCAGTTTGCAGTCGTTTTATTGGCATATTCATTGACAAAGGAAATCATTTGTCGGAAAGCGACTCTGTGGTTCAGGTACCAAGTTGTACAGGTTTTTTTCTAATTATTGTTTCTCATTTGTTGCAGAATGTGCGGCAAATTACTGTTCTCATGGTGGAACATGTTACATGGATAATGGAAAGCCGGCCTGCAAGTAATTACCTCCCTTTTAAGTGAACATTAAGCATTTATTGGATCGGGGTTTAGTGAAGGTTGTTGCTGATAAAGACCGATAAAGAATTTGTCACAAACTGCAGTTTTATGACACATCATTGCAAAATAACTTTTCTGTTAGTAGAACTTACATTTAAGTGTGACAGGATCTGTGCATTATGTGAGGGACATCATTCGTAAGATGTTCTCTGTATTTTCCCTCATTTTTGTCCCGATCCTTCTCTTGTTATGAAATTCTTTAAATTTTGGTTAGAGGACTTCTTTGGTGGTGGTCGTGCTTTCCGCACCTTTAGATTCCTCTTTTTTCATGAAATAAATTGAACTGCTTAACAGAAACACTCGCCGCCATGTTAGTGGACTCCCACGCTACATAGCGCGACTAATAAAACTAAAACAGGATATATTGCCATACTATGTTAGGAAGGTGAAAAAGAGTTTAGTGGAACATGCACTTACAACTATAGTTATTAGCACCCTGCAAAGTTTTGAGAGAGTTTCTGTTCTCTGCTATGTTGCTAGAAACATAATTTTATTTGGATTTCTTTATATTTCAGTTGTCCATCTGGTTATGTGGGCAAACGATGCGAGCAGTGCGATAGCTCGAAATCTCTGGTGGCTTGTGGCACAAATGGACCGTGTGTCAAGATAAATGATGTCTGCAACAAACAAAGAACGTGTCCATTTACTCCAAAAGAGATCATCAATCTCTGCGGAGGTCAGTGTTGTTTTGTTCAGTTTTTTTAAAAGGCGCCCATCCAGTAGGCATGGTAACGCTTATCACTTATTCATCACCGTGAGCTTATAATATCCCTTTTCACATTTGAATTATAGTAAAATTTAACGTGCGTTTGAGGCAATCTGGGGAAGGAAGAAAAACACAAGTGCCGGAAAATGCCTCATATCCACGTTGGATTATGTTATGGTGTATTCCACTCGTCATCAATTCTCCTTGCCAACTTACATCTTGTGAATGTTAAATCTTTAGCTGGAGTAATCCTGTCGTTGTATTTTCAGATTGCTCACCTTCGGATGTCTGTGCAAATGGATGGTGCGCGTTCGATAAATCTGGCTTCAGGATTTGTATGTAAGTATTCAAATTACTTTCAGCCAAACAGTACAATATTAACAGCAACTGTGATGGCCTGAAGGCTGGTGCATTGATCAGACTCGACACGTAAAAGGCCAGCAACTGTCTGTGTTGTATGCGTCATTGATAGGGAACATGCACAAGGCTAGGTTATTTTCTCACTGTCAGCAATTTGCATTCAAGTAGAGTAACAATCACCGAGATTCATTTTAAACCGATTAAGAGACTGAGTGATAATCCATTGCTTCGCGATGGCTCCTACTTAAACCGTAAAGCGCGGCACGTGCAAAGATTTGATGGCCAAATAGGAGTCTTTCCTCAATACATCTGTATTTCAACGCCAAAAAGTGCAAATTACTCTGGAAATTGTAATAGTTTGAGTCTGCCAACTGTGTCCGGGGGGAGGATGTGCGAGTGGGGGTAAATGGCTGGGTAAACTGCAGCAAATTTGTAGATGTGTAATCGATAACCTTCTCTGTAAGGCATGCAGTGTTCGGAGTCATTTTATTTCTTACTGACCGTCGCAAGTAATGACCCAGGAATGTATTTGTGCTGTTGCAGTTGTCCATTTGAATACAATGGGGTTAAGTGTGATAAGAAGATTCCAAATAACTGTACAAATCAGTCGCCAGCTTTACAGCCGTGCTCAGGAAAATGTGTCAGTAAAGAATCCATTTGTTCTCGCAACAAAACTTGCAGTTACTCGGATAAGCAGATTGACTACAACTGTGGAGGTAAGGGACTGTCTAGAGGCTGGTTAAAACCAGAACTTACGGTTCGTTTCTTTTGGATGATCTAGGCCTGCGATCGCTTGGATCATGGTGCATCAATGGCAGCGATGAATCCTATTCATGAGCTGTACCATGATCCGGGTCATCCCAGAGAAATGCACCTTTAAACGTTGTTTCGTTTCTTTTGACTGACATCAGTTTTCAGCAGCTTTGTTAAAAGATCAAGGTCCAAACAATTGTTAATATTAAGGGAAAACACGTGAAAATATATACCTTTCAGCGCTGTTCTGTCTTTGTCTCCGACTTTTTATGGAATCTAAAAAAGCCATTATAAATTTAAACTGAAAGGCTCAGGGAATTTTCCAATTTTTATGAAGAGAAAAGAAATGAGACGTTAGGGAAAAAGTTGCGAAAATGTTAATATTAGAGACCAAAATAAACTTCCCCAACCTGTCGTGCTGGGGAATGTCTATTTGCAGGTGGCTTTTTTTTGCATCTTATTTTTTCATACAAATTTAGCATTACTGTCTCCTCAATTATCTCATGAGCTCGCGTTGGAAATGAGGTGATAACATAACCAGTGAGGCTTCTTAGAGCTGACTTGGTTAATTCTTCAATAACTTAAAATAAGCGCTCGTTTATTTCCTTAATCCAATCTGATCCATCGCTTGGCCTCTGGTTGTTATGAACATTTTCATGTTAGTAAAATATATGAAGTCAATTGTCACCGACTTATTAATGATCTTTCATGGTTGGATTACAGGATGTTTCGACCAATATTGTTTGAACGGCGGCACTTGTATCCAGAAAGAAAATCAACTGAGATCGTGCAAGTAAGTATAATTACCGCAATGATTCGATTGAGCGCCTTAATATAAGCACACCCACCCCACTCACCTTAATTCAAACCCTCCCCCCTTGTGGTAATAAGTGAACGTTGAGGGGAGTTGTCGTTTGCCTCAAAACGAGTTTTCGTCAGAAACCATTCATATGAAAATTTGTTCCATCTGCACGTTTTTGACGGAAATTCAGCTCATTTTCATATGTATTTTTCCGAGGAATTGTTTATCAAACAGGCAAACTGCAACTTGGAAATGAGCTCTTGTATCGATCAACACTCGACCGCAGATGCCTTTAGTACACGTTGGTTGGTACATCCCTGGTTTTTAACCCCGTTCCATTGGCCCTTAAAAACCCCAACGGGGAACTGGTTTGTTTACAGAATTTTGTTTATCCCTGTTCGTCCAACATGCTATGTGTAGGCAACGACGATAACCGGAAATCACTCGACGTTTTTAAGTGTTATTTGTCAATTTTCGTTGCTAACAATGTTATCTTTTGATGCTAGATGCCCTGGTGCGTGGACTGGCGATCGATGTCAAATTTGTAAGTGTTGTCCTGAAATTGTTAATGCCTGAACAAACTTCTTTTAATTACCAGAAAAGCTCGTATTTGAACATATATAGTTTTAATATCGTCAAACTTCCAGGATTTTCTCTCCAAACCACGCGCCAATCTGTATTCTTCAGTTCACTCTCATTGAACTCATTCATTCCTCGGTTTTTTAGGTCACCTGATTCGGTGCTCCAGAGGTTTAATAAAACTTGACTGGTTTTTGGGTTGCACATAGCTAAATTAAGAATGTTTTCTTTCTTTGTTCTAGCACCACCCCCACAACCAACTGCTGGTAAACAACAAGGTGGACCTAAGAGTAAATCATCAGGTAATTGATATGATTGATCACCGCAGTTATAAACACAACTTAAGCAGCTGCGAAACTAGAGCCTGAATGATTCAGATATCTGCGATACTGGTGCTGTGCTCTACCAACTGAGCTATCAAGCCAACTGAGAGCTGGTCACGGTGTGAGTTCGTAGTATACCCGTAGATGGTGAAGATACAAGATAAATCTAAGACTGAGTGTAGCATCATCCAGATTCCGCGTAAATCCTTTATTAGTGTAGGTAATCGTATGCTCCTCTGAGTCTCAAGATTGGAATGGACAAAACCTTTCCAGTTTCTTTTGTAATATTGCTTTTCTCTCTTTTAGTTTACATCGGAGTGGGTGTTGCAGCAGGAATTATTTTGATAGTCGTTGTTCTTGTGGTGGCCTACTTTGTGATGAAGAGCAAAAAGTAAGTCGTTCTTTGATTTGAATTAAGCTTATGTTAGATTGCCAAACAGTTGCGTATACGGGTTGGTTTACTCATAACGTGAGTCCATCCCGCGTCTAGCCCTTACTAGAGGAAGTTATTCACATAAAGACTGATTGCTGTGCTACTCTTCCATCTGTGATTTACAGGAAGAAGCTCACTCTCTTCTCTGTGTTTTACGACCCCACAAATAAAGACACATCACAGATAAGGTAATTTCTTGTTTCAGTTAAATCTCGAGGTTTACTCCCCTTGTGTGACGTGGAATTCGTAATTGATTTAGCGCTGTGATAAAGATCTCTTGTAACCATGGGTGTTTTTGAACGGCAGGAAAGGCAAAGGAGAAATTGAAATGGCCGAGGGTGTTGGGAACCCTGTGTATGATTCTTTCAACGAAGGACAACCACTTGAGGAAGTAAGTAAATTGTAAATCTTATTTATAGTGGTCATGCATTTAGCTATACAAGCACTAAGCTTATCTAGTTTACACGCATGCCACTGAAACAAATAATTGAAATAAACGTAACATAGTTAAAAATCCCAACTGGCAGGAGGCAGATCAGTTGGCTATTCACAAAGCGTGACCGGATTCGAACTCGGGACTTTCGAGAAAAAACTCCCGCTAGTGGCAGGGTGGTGGCCTTGAACCCGAGACCTCCGGATTACAACACCAGCGTCCTAAACCACTCGGCCTCGCTGCTTCCGTGATTTCAAATAGTGTTGCCAAGGCTCAAAATGCAAACCTCTCTTTCATTTGTTCGAGAACTTACACAGTGGTCACTGGACACGAGGCTTGGGCTGCTAAAGAACCCCATCAGGTGGAAAGCTGGCACAGAAATATCTGCGTGACTTGGAAGCTGCCTTGAAACAATCGGGGGGGGGGGGGGGGAGCGACGAACTTGCGACAATGATCTCTCGGTTTTACGTTAAGCATGTGATCACTTGGTCCCCCTCGATAGCTTCTTGTGTCTATGTTAAATTGATGGGGATTTGATCTAAGTTTGTTATTGTCTGATTTGATTTATTTAATAGTTTCACATGAGTGACGTTGACACCAACATGTTTGCTTCAGACGATGCTTTTGGTATTTCGGTAAGCCCATGCTATTTCTAACAACTCGGTTACTCTTCACACCTAGTAACATCTAGGTTATTATTACTCCTCAGATCATTGGGATTGTCTCAAAAGCGATCTTCTTATTAATGATTGCAAATTTAGTCTTGATGTGGGACCTGCAAATCCCTGATGGGTGGGGGAAAGCTCCGTTCAACCGTTATTATGGATTGTAAAATTTTGTATAAATTTGTAGTTGTCTTAACGCTGAACAGACCATAAGCCTTCGGGTTGATGGATCGCGACCACTGGCAGGCAACTCAAGTTTCTGGGGTCAATCTTCTTAGGAAGGCCTGCTGTAGATGGGCAATTGAACTTGTTGTAATCCTAGCCACGCGCTAACACAATGCCTTCAATCTCTCGTAAATAGCCCGTACTCTAATTCACGCCTGGCCACTTACAAGCCGTAGTTTTTTGTTATATTGTAGCAAACCTTTCAGGAACAAAGCTGAAAAGTTATCTTCAACCTTATTTCAGAATAAAATTGATTTATTTGTTACCCAACCTTCTAATCGGTGTTTACTACTTTTATTGTTACTTTGACGTAGAAGTATTATTAATATGCTTGTTTCTTTGCTTCTCAGTCGGAAAAAGGTGGGGCCACATCTATGGCGAACCCGCTGTACCAAGATCCGTACCTTGAAGAAGACCTCAGCAAGTATTGAACACAGGAACACCAACAACATAAATACCGGAAGTAACACCTTGACTGTGCTTTTAGAATTAGAACATTTTCGTAAATCCTTGTAGGTTGTAAAGTAGATAGTACTTTTGTTATAGTAACTAGTGATTATTGATACCTCAGGCAATCAGCTGACCAGGGAATATACTTTAAAATGTGATTAAGTTTCTTACGGTAGGGGTTTCCTTATTGTTTAACCGCATTGTCATATATCTTAACTAGGACGGTATTTTTTATTACGTGAAGTAACATAATGAATTTCTTAATGTTATCCTTAGTAAGACTGCCTTTGTTTCAACACAATGGAGCTATCATGTTTTGTATAGTACCGACTCGCTTTTAACACAGCACAGTATTTTTGTAATACTGCTCGGAAGTCCATGTTAAGTTACATTTAGTTTTAAGGTTCTAATATAGATGACTGACTCGACAAGGTCTATCAGATCGAGATAATTTTAAGTTGCTGTAATGATCATTTAAATATACCTTCTCAATAAACTACTCTTATTTCGTAATTTTCTTCGTGGTTTGTGTCAATATCGTTGCCAGTGCTGCTCGCGAAGTCTGGATCGCAATAACGAAAACACTCCTTCCCTCGAATCAATAAAGAAGTCCCGCTAAATCTCTTCCTTCATTGAAATGAGTGGATTTCTCGATGTTCGATAACATCCTCGTTTCGCGAGACTTGACTTATTGCGAACATTTGAGGAACGGGTTCTTACTTGGGGATGGAGAAGGGATGGAGGGGGACGGAGATGGGATGGAGGGGGACGGAGGATAAGGATAATCCCAGGGTTTTCGAAGAACGGAGAGCGGCATAAGCCATAATAGACTAAGATATATTAAAATACAGTTTGACAGTGAGGCTTAGAGGACAAGCAAAGGAAAATGAATGACCATGTTTATTCATTTTTTCTTGTTTGTGTTCTCTAGGCCTCACTATCAAGAGACAAAAGAGACATTGGCGGGCATTAAGGGAGGGACCAGATAAAAAAGCAGAGAACTTAAGGTCATGTTGGCAAGATAGCAAAGATCTGCTAGTTTTGTGTTTTGGCTCGCCCCAACAAGATCAATGGTTGAAAATGATCGGAATAACTTACAGGGCACTTTCTTTAAAGAAGCGTTTGGTTAATAGTAATTTTGACAAAACACATGTGCATGTTGTTTACCATTGACCCAAAATACCGCAAATTTCGTTCAGAATGATAAGACAATTTTGCCTCGACCAACCGCAAAATTTCGGAAATAAACTGGCGGAACGTCTTGAAAGGTAGACCAAAATTGTGCTTATCTTTTGCAATAGGCCACGTTCGATATATCAATATTCTAACATGGCACCGACTGGAGGCTGGAGCCAAGCCGGTGTCCACTTGAGGGTGTCCGCTTAAGGCGGGACTTAACCTAAAATTCTGAAAGAAATTCAAAGCTTTGTTTTTTACGGAACTCGAATCTTAAGGTATTGAAGTTTTATTTTGACAAGTACTGTTACTGTAAGTTTAAAGCTCGTTTTCTCAAAACGAGTTATTTTCGCCTTCTAGAAAAGATATCTTGTGAAGGATTTATTCAATTCAGCTAAAATTTTCAGGATTTGTTGTTTTGAGTACGTTCTGTGGGATAAGCATAGAACTTTTCCATCCAGTGCATTCTGTCAAAGTTTTGTAATAAAACGTATGCAAGATTTTCTGTATCAGATTTAACTGGTCATCATTTCACGTGTTTTTAACTTTTCAAAAATCTCTATGCTTATCCCAGCAAGTTGTTTGTCTTCTTTTGAGAAATGTAAAAATTATTCCTTTTGATCAGTTCTTGTAGGAGTTATCTTTTCTCAAGTAAGCCCTGGCATTCCCCAGCAGGTGGCAGATTTAATCAGCCTGTGTCAGGTTACTATACAGTTAAAGGGTACACAAATATTTTTTTCATAATCTTTGCTCTTTGAGCTTTTTAAAACTGTATACTTTGCCATGGTTTGGAGTTAACTCTTAGCCACGAAAAAATTTTTGAAACATGGTGTGTTTTTAAGTGTTTTTAGGTTAGGTCCCGCCTTATTATGGGGCCCTCTTAATACAGGTTTCACTGAACCACATTTTCACGTCTTCTGAGATCTATTACTGAGCAGACGCGCAGTAACATGGAATCTCTTTACTTATATATAATAAGGAAACAAAATCATATTAACTCTGGGTCTTCGGCCATTGTTGACAGTTTCCGTTTGAAACGTCTTAATTTCTATTGCAGACGTTCTCTGTCTAGGTTCCAGACCCCCATTGATACAGTATAAATAACTTTTCAAAAACTTTTAACGGTTATATTTTTGAAAATGTATGTTGACTAGCATACGAAACGTCAAGTTCATAAAATGGATGTTTTTAAAATGTTTATCACCACTGTTTGTGTTATATTTTTAATAAAAACAAAAACAAAAACAAATGTTAATGACGTCATCGATATGCCTGTCCTTCAACTGTTCATAAATAAAAACCAGTCAAAAAAATACGAGAATAATTTGAGTTATTAGAGCCCTCTCATTTGACTTATTAGAGCCCTCTCATTTGACTTATTAGAGCCCTCTCATTTGACTTATAAGAGCCCTCTCATTTTTCTCTACCAGACCTCGCTGGTGGCCCGTTCACTTTTTCAATCGATCTCACTGCTCACTGACCGAAAACCTAGAACTGGCTAACTGAACTTAAGCTAAACTTTCAGTTTTGAGTTTCTGGCGAGAGAAGAGTAACGATCGCCTCTTTAAGTTTCTAGTGCACTGAAATCCGTCCGTATTGTTCTTCGTGAAAACGTGCACATTTCCAGTGGACGTTATGAAAGAAAGAGCCTGAAGCTTGCGGATGAAAGTGCGAAATGCTGAGCTGAATGTGAAAGGAGCTACCGTTATTCCCGCAAGCAAGATTGCCCGAACTAGGGTCAAAGTTGGAAAGACTAAAATAAATAAATAAATAAATAAATAAATAAATAAATAAAGTGTCTTTATTGTTCAAAAGATAAAATTACATATCTTATGTTACATTTAAAAATAACAATGTTAATGGGCTACAATATGTCTCTAAATAAGATAGATATTTACATGGAAACAAATACAAAAATCGAATACAAAAAGTACACTATTTACAAAGCTACATTGTACTTAAAAACTATCCTATTAAAGAATGTATTCTTGAAACGGTCCGAGTGAATGGCGGGCATTGCGGAAGATTTATTCCTTAAGTTGTATCTTGTAATCTTAGTTTCAGGGAAATTAGCTCTAAGTGGGTGGTTCGGGATATTAGAAACCTTCCTACAAATTCTATAATCTTGCACTTTAAGTAATTCACCTATCTCTAATTTCTTGCTCCCACTGGTCCTACTCAGAGCACATAAGAGAATATGAACAAGCTTTCAACTGATCACTCGTCGGGTTAGCGTTGTAATAGTTGAAATTTAAGATTCACTCCTTCGGTGAGATGCCTGGAGGTCACTATTTAGCAAGCGAGTATTACTGCACATACTCTTCCCTTTTCCCTTTTCTTTCCCCTTGCTCATTATTTTGGAGATACAGCAGGATGTATTTCTAGTTGCACCGTTTGGTCGGTAGTCGGTAGATTGATAGGTTGGTCAGTCGACTGGTCGCTCTGCTAATCAATTATGAACACTTGCTGACTTCGTGTACAGTTTTGTAGGAAAAATATCATTCTACTGTCAGATTCAGTTGACGGAAAACATAAACAGTTTCCAAACGTCCTATTTTGTAACATTTTTGGCTGAACTATTTCAGTTTTCATAGGAAATTGGAGAAATGGAGAAACTGAAAACTAATAAGGACAAATTAAAAATCAAGAAAGGATGAAAGAACTTTTTACGGCACGAAAAAAGATTTTGCAGGGTAGGTTTCCAAGCTTACTCCGAATTTTAATGAATTATCCACAATGCTAACTTACATGTAAACACATCTGCAATGGCCTTTATATTGTATGTTATAAGTGTTGTATGTATCTTTTGGGAAGCTCTAACATGACGGATTAATTATCTTTACTGAGCCTTTCACGTGAGCTTTAAAGTCGCGCCACTGGAACACGTTCCCCTCCCCTGTCAGGCGCGACTTAGACATGCGCATGATTTCTTGGCTTTTAATCACGTGATCCCAGATGTTGACACCTGTCATTTCACCAATGAAACTTTGATTGGCCTTAAAGAATCCTCCTTCTGAATCTTGTTCCAGTCCTAGCACCAGGACTCCCCCACCCCGGATCACGTGGCCTATGACAATATCAAGAGATACGATGGATTAACCTGATTAAGAATATAACACAAACAGCGTTGATAAACATTGTGTTCCAACATTGTATACAGAACTTGACGTTTCGTTTGCTAGTCTACATGTTGCTGGGTTCCCTGAATAGTTAATGTATTTTACCGCCTTTTGGTTCCCGCGTTTAAGTCACGTGACGTTTTTAGAGTGAGCATGTAATGGCGAACGTCGGCAAAACGTTGTTGTGTGCGTGCGATTCACACGAAGTAACGATGGATAAGACGGATAAGACGGTAAAGACGCGGACGATTGATGGAATTATTTACAAGCAAACAAGAGCGTCTCATTAGAGTGTTGGCCGAATTAAAGTCAGTGAACTAGAGTGAATCTTGCCTATTGAAACCGAGGGAATTGGAAATTGACACTACATACATTTTCAAAAGTGGCCGTTACAATTTTTTGAGAGCTATATGTATCGTAAATATGAGAGGTTTGGAACCTAAACTGAGAAAACTGATCTGCAGCAGTACGTTAACCTGCCTAGACATCACGAGAAGTAACAGTTAATAAAGCAACAACTTCTCAGTACTGATATTAGCTCTTGAGTGAAATGAGTCGCTTTAATTTTGCAATGAAAGTCCGGCAAAACTGACTTTTTCGACAGGTTAACGTACTGCTGAAGACCATTCTTCTCAGTCTAGGTTCCAGGCCTCTAATATTTACGATTTAACAAATGGTACACGCCATAGCGTGTACTATTGAGTTATGGATGCCCGCGGGAGGTTGCTAAGCACGAAAGAAGCGTAAGAGTCACACGAGGTGATAGCCGAGTGCATTCATAACTCAATAGTGCACGCTATGGCGTTTACCATTTGTTTTATAACATAACATTGAGACATTGGAACAACAGAAGTCCTTTTATTGAGCTACATCACAAAAAAAATGTTCGTGTAGTCTTACATGACAAGAGAAAACAAGCGCGAGAAAATTCATTCATGACAACCGACTGCACACCAGTAACTCGATAAAGTTTCATCTCCAGACAACTGTGAAGACAGTTTCGCATTTCTGGCAAAAGAACGTCGGCCATTACTTTGGAAACAATGTCTGTCAAAAGATTTGCTTTGTAAACATTAGCACACACGTCAGCAGCGTACACCTATGGGCAAATAGTAGACGCTAAATTAACCAATCAGAGCGCGCGCTTTGCTTTAGTTATGTTATAAACATACTTTTCAAAAAATTGTAACGGTCACTTTTGAAAATGTATGTAGACTAGCATACGAAACGTCGAGTTCTGTATTAAAATGCGTTGGAATACAAAGTTTATCAACGCTGTTTGTGTTATATTCTTAATCAAGCTACGATGGCCTAAGAACAAGAGTTTTTGGACTAACCTATATCTCCTTTAGTAGTAGTTTCCGGTTTTGTTTTGAGCAACTTAGAAATATAAAGAAGCAAATTACTTCAGCAAACTCTCAAAACAGTTTATAGTGACTTCGATTCCCATCCTTTCCATCGTAACTGTCTTTTTTTAAAAAGAAAAAATTTAAGAAAGCCACAGAACTTAATCAAAATTGGCGTTGCAGCGATTGCTTTACTTTATAAAGTGTTGTGAGTACGTTAGTTACTGAGTGTTGTATTAAGTACTAAGCTAGTTTAAAAACCAAAGTTGGTAATGTAATAAACTCTACCTGTTTCAAAACCTTTACCAGAAGCCGCAACCTTGCCATCTTTGTACAAGTTCCACGATCCAGCGGTATTCTCCCACGTTACACAGATGTGGTGCCACTTTCCATCATTTGCAGATACAGAAGTTTGGCTTACAATGAGAGAAGCAAATAGTTCCTTATATCAGTCCGATTACCTTATTTACTCGACTGAGCACCGCGACGCTTTTTAAATTTTCAGCGTTTCAGTTGCGGTGCTTATTCGAGAACGGCGCTCAGTAAAAAATCGTAACATTTGTAAATGGTGTCAAGTAAATGTTAGCAAATGTTCGAGGCTAGTTTATATTGAGTTGTACCGCACTTGCTCACTTCTCGACAAATTCATTCTGAAGATGCTTTGATTAAGCGCCGCATTGTCCTCAGTGAATGTGCCTCGTTTTAGAGGGTGGTACTCTTACGCGATGCTTAGTACGGGCGGCGCTTAATCAAGTAAATACGGTATATACAGTAGAACCAAGAGAAAATGAAGGACTTAATTAATAATCTATGTTCTAATGACCTTTTTTTCTGTGACGTTTCTAGATTGTGCTTATCTAACGAACTGTTTTCAAGTATAGTTATAGACCCGCAGTATATTTAGACTAGCTTTAAGTGTAACAGACTTAGCACTATTTGATTTCACAACATTAAAGATAAAATTCACTTCTTGTTTCGTTGTCCAAAATATTCATTAATCAGAGGTGAATACTTCGGTTAAATCAATACAAGAATGATGAATTTCAAGCAGTACCAATTAAAACATTGATTATACAATCAAATATTTGAAATTAAAGTGGCTCTAAGCCTCATGCACAGAATTTTTTAAAATCTTTGCCACCAGTTAAGTCTTATCCTGCTAATCAAAATTCGATAATAAAAACTGGGGGTCCTCGAGCTCGTTTCTGAGTTATTAGCGGTAAAAACTAAAATAAAGGGTGTTTCTAGCAGGTCATGCTTTCGCCATGGTAACCTATTGTGTCTCGGAAATGTTACCACTGTAATCACCAACGATTGGGCAGTTTTTTGATACCATGATTATAACGTCAACTGATACTACTGCTACTTATACTAATAATAATTGATGCTATTACTACTCATCAAAATCTTAGTCTTGGAAAGTGCTGGAAACTAATTGTTGCCAGCCACCTTAACGTTTTCAATCAGCAGAAATAAAAAAGCGGGGGCAGCTTAAGTGATAACTATTACCAGTTGTAACATCAACTGACATCAAAATCTTAGTCTTGAAATGTGTTGGAAATTGTTGCCAGTCACCTTAGCGAAGTCACTCACATACGTTGCTTGAATCAGAATGAAATGATAATTCGTATGTACCTGTAACTGTTGTCCACCCATAACCTGAACGTTCTGTTGTCAAGCAGGGTGAGTTCGTTGTCTCTTCCAGACACAGCATAGCTGAGCGGTGTTCCTCTATTTCCTGTATCAGCGGTTTTCATCCAAAGACAAACTGTCACAGCCTTGAGGCTTGACACGCCACGTGTCATGACGTAATCACTGGTTCCTTTTCTTGGGAACAGCAGAGCGTAACCTGCCCCGACTGAGGTGAAACAAACACAAACTCTATCATTTGCCCTCCCATAATTGTTTAGATTGTAAATAAACTTGCAGTATCCGGAGTGTATAAGCGAGGACTAGAGTTTCTAATTTAATGGGAGTAGTAGTTATATTAGTAAACATCAGCGTATTGAGTGCAGTGCCGGATGGGCCACATTCAAATCTGTAAACTAACATTTGAGCGCTCTTTGATATTATTAAATATATGATATTAGTGAAATACGTTTCTCTAATACAGTACTTCAGATGGTTGTTTTCCGATTAAATCTCTGAAGGCTTTAGAAGTGATTTGCCTCTGATTGAAAAATACGGGGACTGGGCTTTTACATGTGGTAACTAAAGAACTGGCTGGATCTCTCAGGAAAGCTTCACTGTATATGTACCTTGTTTTTCCAAAGTTGTTAATCTCTGAGACATCGCTTGAACCTGCGCGGACAGCGCTGCATTCGACTGATTAATCAAATTCAGCTTTTTTTTCAATTCCATCTTTCAGTGCCCCAACCGTTTGGGACAGCGCTTTTACGGTTTCATTTACTGCATCCAGTTTTTCTGTTGATGAAAAGATTTAAAGAGAAATGACCGTGTTAGTGCTTCAATGCGTTTTGATAAGAATGAGCAGCTTCCATGTACATTTGTTTTGGTCGAGCGAGGGTGTTTGCCTACAGGTGGTTTTGCTTTTGAGAGAGCTCTAAATTTCCTGTCACTAAAGAGAGGTCGTCACAATAACTTTCTATGAGTACCTTGTTTTTCCAAAGTTGTTAATCTCTGGGACATCGCCTGCACCTGTGCGTACAGCACTGCATTCGACTTGTTCATCAAATCAAGCTTTTTTCCCATATGTTCTTCCAGTGACTCAACTGTATTCTCCAGTGACAAGATTCGCGCGGCGAATTTTTCATCTTTCTCGTTCACGGAATCTAATTTGCTTTTAATCTCAGCGAGTGCTTTCTTAGTTTCTTGGGAAGTAGACAAGATAACTTCGTTATGATCTCCAGTAATGAAAACTTTCCCATCCGCGGTTGTCTTGTTCACCGGAGTTGACGAAGCGCCTTGGCATACAACCACAAAAATTAGGGACAGATAAAACTGACGCATCAAAGGTGCAGTTGACATGTTGAGAGGAAAGGCTATTGGTGAGACGGAAAGGTGGAGAGCTCGTCAGTAAAGAATAAAAACACTGCGGATATATTGTTATATAAAATGTTTTGCAAGTGCATGAGCAATTGGACAACTTTGAGAACATGAAGCCTGTGTTTATACACCCCGTCTAAGCATGTTTACAAAACTGAATCTACACTGTCTTTTGTTTTTTTTCAACCAGAAAATGCAAGTCTGCTGGAAACTCTTTTAAGGTCTTTGTAACGAGACTAGCGTGGCGTCAGACTAACGTTGAAACATGCATTAATTTTTTTCTCTATTAACGATAACATTAGATTTTCAACATTTTTTTGTCTAGTCGCTTGTATTTGAACTGTGTCATCTTCCAACCTCTCCGACACTCTGCATGAATTCAGCTGTAAGCTGTCAGAAATTGCAGTTAAATAATTTGTCTAACTCGTCAAACATGAAAGAAGAGAAATGAAGAAACAACGAATCAAACAAGCGAAAAATGAAACTGAGTGGTCGAGGGTTTTGGAGTTATAAAACTTTTGGAAGATCACAATACTTGTAGAAGCTTTAGTAATTTAAGGCGTAGGCAGTTTTAGGATATTAGCTTAAAAGTGCTAGCTTATAAGTTTAGACAGGGATTAGACACAAATGGGCCCATTAAATAAATATTTGAAAGCACTGTAATCATACAATGCCTATTCTTGTTATCGAGGCAAATGCACAAGAGATAACAGGTCAAACGCCATAGAGAGAAAAGTCAACTCTCCTTTAACGGACACCTTAATAAGACGGGCACCTGGTATTGGTCCCTCCTGTTTTTCAGTCATTTGCTGTAAGCAAACTCTCTATGAGAGTCTCTGAGAGAGACACCCCCCTAAGACCGTCAACAACCGCTTGACGGACACCGACAGAAGCTAAATCGTACAAAGTAAACAAATAAATTTCATTATCCCACAATTTCATTACCGAGCTTAAAATTCACCATCTTTATTCACTTATCAAATAAGCAAAATTTTCTCCACTGACAGCACAAGTAGACTGCGTACAGACATCTACTCTTTCTATTCAAGCGGAAAAAATGAAAGGGAACTAGCAGACGTCTGCATGCAGGCTACAGGGCAACAAGAAATCATGACGACCACAGTGAAAAAAAGTGGTGTAAAAGGCGTGTATTTTGTTGGATATTGAAATGCTTCACGAGAAGCTAAGAATGCTAAACTTCCATCTTTGCCAGTGGCTGAGGATTGGTGCTTTTTTTACTCAATCAGTCCGTCAGTCAGTCCGTTAGTCAGTCAATTAGACATTAAGTCAAAAATAAGTATGTCAGTCAGTCAGTCAGTCAGGCAGGCAGGCAGGCAGTCAGTCAGTCAGTCAGTCAGTCAGTCAGTCACTTACTCACTCAGGTAGTCGGTCAGTCATTCAATTAATCATTAAGTCAAAAATAAATCAGTCAGTCATTCAGTCAGTCAGGTAAGCAGGCAGGGAGTCAGTCATGAATGGAAGGATTGGGAATTCAAAGTCCACTGCCTACAAGGTAGTTGGAGAATTTGGCCATATTATTGTATTTTGTGATACTTAATTTGGATGCACAAGTTGTGTTTAAAAGAACCCAGTTTGGACATAACGTCTTAGTCTGTGTGTATGTTGTTTTAATCTTTTAACTACTTTGCGACCATAGAATCTACACGACCACTCTAAACATGCAAGGTTTGCTTTCAAGAAAAGACACCTCATCAGGATTTTTCTTAATTAGTTCTGTGTTTTGAGCACAACCGTTATCTTTTCAGTCTTCTCTCTGTGAAAAGCTGTCATCTGTGCACTGGGGGGGGCGATATTCTTTTTGACTAGGAAGTTACTTCTGGGCTTGCTTCATTTTTTTTGAAAAAAGTTTTATTCCCTGCACACAAATATGTTTGTAAATTACAGTACAAATAAATGTTGTTTTGATCATGCGCAGTTTGCAATTAATACAGCACTAGTATCTGACTGCTGACTTTTCTATCAATGTATCATATTTTGCGTGGTTTGATTGTAAAATTCACGAAAAAAAAAAGACTCATTGTTTTAGTCTAATCCTTGGCTTAATTTAAAAAGTCGGAAATAAATAGAGAGGATAAGCAGCAGATAAAGTAATTGACTAGAACCAAAGTCAAATTAGAAATCAAGGGTGCTCAAAGTTTGAAAAACACAAAGAAAAGATAAAAGATAACCTTCAAAGTTTAACTTTAATGAGGGCTGTTCTAGAATGATTACACTTCACATCAACAGCAATGTATGTTTGAACTGATATGTTCCTAGGGGCACAACTCTAACATGACGGATTAGTTATCTTCACTGAGCCTTTCACGTGAGCTTTAAAGTCGCGCCACTGGGACATGTTCCCCTCCCCTGTCAGGCACGACTTGGACATGCGCATGATCTCTTGATCTTTTACTACGTGATCCCAGATGTTGACACCTATCATTTTACTAATGAAACTTTGACTGGACACAAAGGATCCTCCTTCTGAATCTTATTCCTGTCCTAGAACCAGGAATCCTCCACCACAGATCACGTGACCTATGGCAATATCATTATAAATCTAAATGTGAGGTTAACCTATCTCCTTTATTTAAGTAGTAGTTTTGGTTTTAATTTTCTGCGGAGCAATCTTAGAAATATAAAAAGACCGAAAGCAACTCATAATATTTTATGGTGACCTCGATAGTCATCTTTCTCATCGTTAGAACCACAGAACTTAATAAAAATAGGCTACGCTCGATATATCAATATTCTAACATGGTTCCGAGGCTTTCGGGTCAAGATTGCGTAGATTTTTTGAGTTTCTTTTGTCTCTCAATTTCCAAAAGAGACTTGGATACAAAGGTAACAACACCAAATATAGAAGTTTGTCCTGAAATCCTCGGAGCCATCTTAGAATATTGATATATCGAACGTGGCCTATTGTGTCGAGTTTTAGCAACAGTTTTGTTCTTAGTAGTGGTACGAGGACATTACGCAGTCAGTTTGTTATATCAAGTCCCAAACTACAGTTCAAAAGCCAAAATTTGTAATGGAATGGTAAAAGTCAAAAGTAGAAGATTCTACCCGTTTTTAAGCCTTTACTAGAAGCCACAATCTTTCCATCTTTGTACAACTTCCATGATCCAGCGATATTCTCCCACGTTGCGCAGATGCGGTGCCACTTTCCATCGTCTGCATATACAGAAGTATAACCACTACATAAAACAGCAAATAGGCTGATATCACCCGTCTGGTATGTTTGTTGCTTATTCTCATTGCTACTGTTAGTTTAGAATCAATTCATAACATATTTTACTGCCACTCGGTAGTTTGCGTATCTCAAAAGGCTTTTTGTGGTTAATTTTGATTATATACAGTAGAAAATTCTTTTAAATGATCGACTATACAGTGAAGGTTACGTTGCTAATAATATATTCAAAAAACGATTTCAATTCATTTGTATTCTGTCTTCAGTGTAACTACTTGTGACGAAGAAAGTTTTTGAATCACTTCACAAGACTTTGTAGCAGTCATGCAGCGAGTTCGAGGCCTTAAATGAAAATTTGGATAGTCAGGTGACAATCACTAAGCTCTAAGCGCTGAGGACAAGGAATTTTCTTTTTTTGTAGGGATAATCTCTGCAACTGATCATTTTTAAAATCATACATTACTCACTGCGACTTCATATGTAGAATCTGTTTGATCAATATTTAGCCGGAGAGGAAGCCACGTCAGCCTTACCTGGTTTTCATACGGGACCTGAATCCTGGCAAATTGGATTTTGGAGATTTCTTTTTGGAGAAAAACCCTCGGAGCGAGGCGAGAACTAACAACAAACTCAACCCCCATATGACAGCGGGCCGACATCAAACTCGGGCCACGTTGGTGGGAGGCGAGTCCTCTCACCACTGCGCCAACCGTGCTCCCCAAAATTACGATAATTAGGACAAGAACAGTGGAGAAATTTCATGATCATGGTTGTAATATTCAGTTCCGAGTCCAGCGAGTTCTACAGGTTCCTTGCCTGACTAGAACGTAAGCCATTTTTTCTTATTCGAGAAAACTTTTTCCAAAGTTTTAGAAAATTTCCTATTGTCTTTCAGCCAATCATAATCCAGAAATGCGATGTGTAATTTGCACTGGTGTTACACTTTTTGTACTGGTGTTACACTTGAACTGAACTGCTCTCAGCCAATCAGAATCGAGTATTTTTTCATGTATATTATTAAAGGCGTAAATAGAAATGTAAGGCTTGAACATAGCTTTACCTGTGACTGGTGCCCACCCATAATAAAAAGTTCCTATAGTCTATCAAGAGTATTTCGTTGTCACTTCCAGAGATAGCATAACTCAGCAGTGTTCCGTCATTTTCTGTATCAGCGGTTTTCATCTACAGACAAAATGTCACGGCTTCGAGGCTTGGCATGCCTCGTGTCATGACGCGTAATCATTGGTCCCTTTTCTTGTGAACAGCAGAGCATAATCTTCCCCGACTGAGGTGAACCAGAAATAACCTTTATTTACCCTCGGCAATGTTATAGCACAAGTGCTAGTGGGGCCGAGCAAACAACTGAAACAAACACAAATTCAGTTTTTAGTCTCTAATTTTAAAACCTGCAGTATCTGTGGTATAAACTGCCAGGACTTAAGTGGCTAAATGAAATGTATAGGTGAAAATGCGACTGAAAGGACAAAACAAAAACCTTCCAACAAAGGTTATGTGTATATTGGCGGTTGGAATTCAAATATGTTAAACAAGGGCTCTTTGATATTATAGATCGTGAAGTGGTTACTTCCGATTGTACTTGTAACTGAAAGGGTTTACAAGTAATTTGGCTGTGTGATTGAAAATTAAGTGGGCTTATACATGTGGTAACTATGACTGGGTGGATCTCTCAGGAGAGTTACTTAAGCAATAGACCGCACTTTCTGTGGGATTTTATGGTATAAATCTATTAGCGTTCTATCACGAATGCCGCTATGCTACTCACTATCTACTCTGTGATAGACAGTGAGTAGCATAGCATTGTGCGCTTGTTAACAAAATGACGGCCGCCTCTAGGCGTTTTCGAAGTGTCTGTGAAGAGGATTCAGATAAAGTTTTGAACGACTAATAGATTTATAATGGTAATTGAACTGAGTGGAGTGCAATTTATAATGGTAATTGAACTGAGTGGAGTGCAATTTGGTCTGAAATCATACGCGTGATTTCAAAATCGAACGAGCGCGCAGCGCGAGTTCGATTTGAAATCACAAGTATGATTTCAGACCAAAATTGCACGACCCGAAGTTTAATTGCCACTTTATTAAATCCATTTTGAAATCGCACAATTTTATGGCCTTAAATTTAGATTTTTGGTGTATTGTTCCAGTAGCCGGTTTGTTAAAAAAAGCGGAACCGGAAACGCCTTTACGCCTCATTTAGTATGCAAAACGATGTCATGTGACGAAAACTCATTCCAGCGTGACAAAGAAACAAGCAGTTCTGAAGTCAAAACGAAAATAGTGTACTTCAGGGATAAAAGTTCAATTCTCGTCGCCTGAATCGATTATGGAAGGCCTTCCTTTCTTCTGTGGTTGAGGCTGAGACTTTTCATTGTCTTTGGAGAAGGAATTTAAAGGTGCATATCCTGTGTAATTCTGCGATCGATTTCTTCATGATTTCTTTTGGGTTGTGAAACTCCCTCGAGTGCACGATGCCCAGTGGATAGTACGTTTTTTTTCCTTTTAAATACCGTTCAATGGCATGATTTTAAGGGAGTCCAAATCGTTATCATCTCCGTTTCTTTTTGTGACCTCGGCGTAGGACTATCTACTCAGGACCTTGTCAAGTTCTTGCGGCGCCATTTGTTTTAAGATATTTCCAAGATGGCGGGACTGGCACCGGCTTCGTAAGACGTTCGTTCATTCACTATTTTGTGCAGTGTGGCGTATTTTGACTATGTTTATTCACAGGGACAGAATTGAGCTCTTTGGTTGCTTCGTTTGAAACTACCGTAAACCTGGAAACATCCTCCCTCTTGAGATGGCTCTGAATTTGTTGTTGTGTGGTTTTCGTTTGTTTATGTTTTACTGGACTTGGTATCATACAGATCTTGAGCAGATGTTGAAGAAATATCGCCAAAATATTCGTCAAAATGGACACTGAAAGTTGGAAACTTCCATTAAAGTAGGTCTTCAGCCTGAAGGAGCTCATAATCGTCATTCAGAAACTGTAATTAATTAAATTCGTCAATTTTTTTGGAAAAAAGCTATAATAACAACAAAGTTTTGGCAATAGTAGTTGCAAAATTCTCCACACAATGGCTTTTTGTCTTTCATTTTCCTGAAATTTCATTGATTACTTTAAACTAATCTTGAAATCTGATTAGTTGTTTTGTTTTAGTGTCCCATTCTCATTGGCTGAGAAAAAGATGCGATTTAGAGCAAAAAATAGTGCGATTCGGGAATAAATCGCACCACTGAGAGCCAATCAGATTGCAAGGATAACCAGTGATTTCAAAATGGATTTAATAAATACTAAAACAATTAGACTATTCGCTCTCGATTTCTGTGCGTGATAGTTGACGAGGGCGCAGCGCGATAGTCAACTATTACGCGATAGTTGAATTGGGGTAATAACCCACGTGTGATGGTGGGAGAACACGAGAAAACTTTGTAAATCACCGTTAGGCGAGTGATTTACAAGCTTTTCGAGTGTTCCCCCAACATCTCATGTGAGTTATTACCCCTATAAACCCATAGAAAGTGTGGTCTATTGCTCGTATAAAATAACTATGGAAAATGTTTGCCATAGAGAAAAAAAATCTACTTTCGTGATCAAGTTGCTTATTCTCAACAAATTCGTCAGATGACGCAGGAAAACTAATTACAGAAGCTGATGAAAGCTCAGTCTCGCGCCGGGCACAAAATACGTGGAGCAAAGCAACAAAAACATTTAGCGCTATAAATACTCTTATAGCGCTAAATGTTTTTGCTGGTCTTTTACTTTACATCTTTTATTGATTTCTTCGTTATGTTGTATGTCGAAGAAAGGTATATATTTTGTTGCACATCGAAGTGCTTCACGTAACAAAATGTTGTTAGAAGAATGCTTCAATCTTTGCCAGTAGCTGAAGATTGATGCTTTCATGTCGATGCTTAAAGAGTACCGCCCTAAGCTCTGCTCCGCAAGCAACATTTTCTGCATACCATGGGACATTTAGTGATTGTTCACAAAAATTTATACGTACTTGTTCAACTGCACTTTGCACTTATCAAATTAAAAAGTTTGTTCTTAATCGCAATTATGTTTGACTTTTGGTGTTGACTTTTAGCTTCCAATCCTGAGCATGTTTATGAACTACATCAAGCGATTGCAACCCTTCTGCAGAAGGCTGATTACTAGCAAATCATCTGCATACATCATAATAATAATAATAATCACTTTATTTAAGTGTCGATGTATTAAGCAGTTTAGAGATATACATTAAGCAGTTTAGAGATTGATTTCCTAACACCACACCTGGGCATTTGTTCTGTTTAAAATATTGCGGTAAATCATTCATAAATAAAGAAAATAAAACTGGACTTCGATCATCACCTTGCCCTATCCCCTTGTTACATGAAAATAGGTCTGTAAGTGTGCTCTGGTTAATTTTAACACATCTCTTACTTGGGGAATACATGAACTTTATCAGTGACATTCAAGAATTTTCGAATTTTTGAACTCTGTATTTGTGTAATTTATGGATCATACCGCATTGCAATACACTATCAAAAGCTTTTTCCGTAATCATTGAAACCAACATAAAGCTATTTGTACTTTGGTGTGTTTATGGAGTAGTTGGTGCAGTCAGTCAGTCAGTCAGTCAGTCAGTCAGTCAGTCAGCCAGCCAGTCAGTCAGACAGCCAGTCAGTCAGTGAGTCAGTTAGTGAGTCAGTCAGCCAGCCAGTCAGTCAGTCAGTGAGTCAGTCAGTGAGTCAGCCAGTCAGTCAGTCAGTCAGTCAGCCAGCCAGTCAGTGACTCAGTTAGTCTGTCTGTCTGTCTGTCTGTCAGTCGGCCAGTGAGTGAGTGAGTAAGTCAGTGAGTCAGTCAGTCAGTCAATCAGCCAGTCAGTCAGTCTGTGAGTGAGTCAATCAGTAAGTCCGTCAGTCCGTAAGTCAGCCAGTCAGTCAGTCTGTGAGTCAGTAAGCCAGTCAGTCAGTCAGTCATGGTAGAAAGGATTGGGAGTTCCAAGTCCGAAGCCACAAGGTAGTTGGAGGTTCCATCAGTGGCATTCAAGAATTTTCGAATTTTGGAATTCCGTATTTGTGTAATTTATGGATCACACCGCACTGCTATACACTATCAAAAGCTTTTTCGTAATCATTGAAACCAACCTAAAGCTTTTTGTGCTGTTTGGTGTGTTTATGGAGAAGTTGGCGCAGTCAGTCAGTCGGTGAGTCAGTCACTGAGTCAGCCAGTCAGTCAGTCAGTCAGCCAGCCAGTCAATGACTCAGCGAGGTAGTCAATCTGTCAGTCAGCCAGTGAGTGAGTAAGTCAGTGAGTCAGCTAGTCAGTCAGTGAGTCAATCGGCCAGTCAGTCTGTGAGTCACTCAGGCAGTAAGTCAGTCAGTCAGTCAGTCAGTCAGTCAGTCAGTCAGCCAGTCAGTTAGTCCGTGAGTCAGTAAGTCAGTCAGTCAGTCTGTCATGATAGGAAGGATTGGGAGTTCCAAGTCCAAAGCCACGAGATAGTTGGAAATCTATACGACCATTCTAAACATGCAAGGTTTGCTTTGAAGAAGAGACACCTGATCAGGATTTTTTAATGAGTTCTGTGTTTCCAGTATAGACTTTATCCTTTCAGTCTTCCCTTTGTGAAAAGCGGTTGGATCTAAGTTCATCTTTGCGCGGTGGGGCGATGTGAAATTTGTGAAAAAGGTCGCTTTGTTTTAGCGTAATCCTTATAAATCGGGAGGATAGAGAGCAGGCAGAGTAACTGACAAAAACTAAGCAAAGCAATTAGAAATCAAGACAAAAGAGAACTTTCAAAGTTTCAAAGTTTATCTTTAATGAGAGCTGCTCCAAAATTATTTCACATCCCATCACCAGCAATGCATGTTTGAAATGACACGTTCTTGGAGGTTAATCTCTAACATGATGGTTTAATTATGTTCACTGAGCCTTTCACGTGTGCTTTAAAGTCATGCCATTGGAACACGTTCCCCACCCCTGTCAGGCACGACTTAGACATACGCATTATCTCTTGGTGCTTAATCACGTGATCCCAGATGTTGACCCCTGTCATTTCACCGATGAAACTTTGTGTAGCATGAAAGGATCCTCCTTCTGAATCTTGTTCCTGTCCTAGAACCAGGAATCCCCTTCCACGGATCACGTGACCTGTGACAATATGAAGAAAAAACGAAGGATTAACCTAAATCTCCTTTATTTAAGTAACAGGTTCTGGTTTTCTTTTGAGCAAACTTAGAAACATAAAAGAGAAAATAATTTGAGGCAAAACTCATAACAGTTTATGATAACCTTGACTCCCATCCTTTTCATCGTAACTGTTTCTGTCAAACAGACTTAAAGTCAAAGAAAACCACAGAGCCTCATAACGAATGTGTCGATTGCAGTGGTTGTTTTGCTCTGTAAAGTGGTGTGAAGACTTACTCAGTCAGGGTGTTATACTAAGTCCAAGGCTTCTTTCAAAGCAAAAATCACCATTAGGTAATGAAACACTGTAAAAAGAGTCGAGAGTAGAATATTTTACCTGTATTGAGGCCTCTACCAGAAGCCGCAACCTTGCCATCTTTGTACAACTTCCATGATCCAGCGGTATTCTCCCACGCATAGCAGATGTGGTGCCACTTTCCATCGTTTGTAGATACAGAAGTACGACCACTAAATAAAACAGCAAATACGTTGATATCACCCATCTGATATGGTTCTTACTTATACTTATTGCTACTGTTAGTTTAGAGTTCCAACCTGATTTTACTGCTACTCAATCTGATTAATTTGCCTCAAAAGAAAATAACTTACCTTGAAAACTGCAATCAAATCCAGGCAAAAAGCGGAGCAAAGAATCGAAAAGAAGTTCACGGACAACGCAACATGACTAGAGCTAGCAACGACTACGCACTACAATTTGGCAATGGCCGTCTTTACTCGAAAACAATAACGCGAGATACTAGTATCCAGTCTACCTCGCAGACTACTCATGCTCATAAAGATCTGTCACGTGACATCACGTCCTCAAACCCACAAGATTTCGCCAGCTATATGGGATCTTGCAATATATTGCACAATTCCACAAAAATGATTCCAATCCATTTCTAATCTGTTTTTAGCGTCACTTCATGTGACGAAAACATTTTTCAATCATGTCACAAGACTTTGTAGCACACATTAAGTGGCGATTTTCCTTCATCGAGAAAGATGGAGCACAAATGACTTTTGTGTTTACAAGACTGCATTGACCTTTACTCAGTACAAAGATAGACTTTTAAGTCTATAAAATAGAACACGTTTGTACCTGTGACCGCCGCCCACCCATAATAAAAAGTTCCTATAGTCAATCAAGAGTATTTCGTTGTCACTTCCAGACACAGCATAACTCAGCGGTGTTCCTTCATTTCCTGTATCAGCGGTTTTCATCCACAGACAAACTGTCACGGCCTTGAGGCTTGGCATGCCACGTGTCATGACGTAATCACTGGTTCCTTTTCTTGTGAACAGCAGAGCGTAATCTGCTGTGAAACAGACATAGATTCAATAAATTTTTGTCTGCACATAAATTTTTAGTTTCTAATTTTGAAACCTGCAGTATCTGTGGTAAAAACTGCGTGGCTAAGTGAAATAAGGACAAAAACGCAGAAACAAATTCTAACAAGTGTTTTTGTAATATTTGTATATTGAAAAATAACAGCAAACTGAGACCAGAGATGGTTGGAATTCAAATACGTTAAACAGTCAAGCGCTCTTTGATTTTACCGAATACAGAATATTAGTATTAGTAAAACACTTTTTTTTCAAAGACATGAGGTGGTTGTTTCCGATTGTGCTTGTCAAAGGCTTTACAAGTAATTTGGCTGCGTGATTGAAAATTAGGGGTCTGCTTCGACATGTGTTAATTAAAGAACTGGCTGGATCTCTCGGAAAGCTTCACTGTATATGTACCTTGTTTTTCGAAAGTTGTCAATCTCTGAGACATCACTTGAATCTACGTGTACAGCGCTGCATTCGACGGATTCACTGTTTGGGACAAAGCTTTAACGGTTTAATTTATTGCATCCGGTTTTTTTGTTGATGAAAAGATTTTACGAGAAATGTCTGTATTAGTGACAAACTCAACTAAATTTGACATACAGTTTGGTTAGAATGAGCAGCTTTGCATGCGCTTTTGTCGGGAGGCTATGGAATAAGAAATTTAGGATACTAAAATTTTTGTCACTAAAGAGTTCACTTAGTAAAAGTATGCAGCCTGTGTACCTTGTTTTTCCAAAGTTGTTAATCTCTGGGACATCGCTTGAACCTGGACCGACAGCGCTGCATTCGACTTGTTCATCAAATCAAACTTCTTTCCCATATGTTTCTCCAGTGACTCAACTGTATTCTCAAGTGACAAGATTCGCTCGGTGAATTTTTCATCTTTCTCGTTCAAAGAATTTAGTTTAGTTTTAATCTCGGCGAGTGCCTTCTTAGTTTCCTGGGCCGTGGACACGACAACCTCATTGTGATCTCCAGTAATGAAAACTTTCCCATCCGCGGTAGTCTTGTTCAGCGGAGTTGACAAAGCAACTTGGGGTAGAGCCACGGAAATTAGGGACAGATAAAAACACATGAAATGTGTAGCGAACATGTTGACGGAGCGAAGCCGGTTGACTGTAAGACTGAGTCACCTTAGTCAATAATAGAAAATTTTATTGATTTCATTAAACTATATTGTGAAGTGGAACTAAACACGTTTCTTTTTCTCGACAATGATGACGCATTATTATTGTGATTGTGACAGAAAAAATAAAATTATGATAGTCTGAATAGTGCCCTTGAACCTGGACCGGCAGTTTCCATTCCGGCAAAACTTAAAACTTGATTCGTTATAACTCATTTGTTGAGTGAATCATGTTTTAAAACATCTTTTTGTCTTACATAAATCCGATATTTACACCTGCTAGACTGTAAGTTTGTCTTGGTATGTGTGAGCTGCAATTGTGAAAAATATTCTTGTGCGGTGGTGACATTTTCCTTGGCGATAGACAAAACAACTTTTACGTGTCCGCGAGCTCTTTAAGTCAAATTTCGCTTTTCATTTCCCTGGCGAATTCCTTTTAATGTGAACGCAAATTCCTCTGAAGTCAAGCAGAAACTGCGATTAAATATAACAAACTTTGTCGATAATGCTGGTAGTGAATTTTTTCGTGGCTTATTTATTATAATATTATTCGTGTTTCTTTCAGACGAGATATAGAGAGAGATTGTTTCACGATTCTGTGCGTGCACAAACTATGGCTGATCTTCCACTCGATCAGTATCCTTAGTGCCGTGTGTTCTGAACTCTACGCTAGTCACTATATTTGGTACTGCTTTGATTCTCGCTGACGAATGTTGACTGTGTTTCTAAAGAAACATGAATAATTCGAATAATGAGGATGTGAAATTCGCCTAAATATAATAATTCAATGCAAATTTAATTAACATTGACGAATCTTTTTTTAATTAACATTGACGAAAATTGGTTCGAAACTCGATATACGCACCCTAAGCATGAACTTTCAAATGTGGGATAATGGCACAAAATGTCACGCGTAGAAAAGTTCTCGAACTCGATTCGCGTGCATATCACAAAACAAAATACGAGTGCATGACAAACTGACACTTAGTCTTCTGTTCGCTGCTACGAAAAAGTAGGCACAAACACGTATCATTTTAAGTAAAAGGTGAAGTTTGATTCTCTGTTCTTTTGGTACATGACGAGTTCCTGTTGGTGATCTTCAAGTTTATTAGCTCGTTTGTTGAGACAGAGTTCAGCATAGCCGCGCCGTCGCTGTGCAATACTCTTCCGGAAAACATTACTATAATTATTGTAAACCTATTTTTCAATTTTTAGATAAGTATTTAGTATTTAGTAATAAGTATCTAGTGTAGGCGAATCGACTTCAAAGTAGGCGAAGCGACTCAGAACGTGTAGGCGAACCGACTTCGGTCGTGTGGGCGAAACGACTTCGATGTAGGTGAATCGACTCAGATCGTATAGGCGAAACGACCGGCTACCAATACAGCATACAGAGCGCTTACCACACGGCAGTGAGAGACTCAGAGAGCCAAAAGCACAACAACACAGATGCCAAAAGCAGTCATGTTGATCGGTCAGTTCAGAAATACGAAAACACATTTAACCCGCGTCAATGATTACAATGTCAGATACTCCGAGAATTTAGCTGTTTGTTTGTGGACGTATTTCTATTAGTCTGGCGGCATAACTCGCAGTTTCAGGCAAATTGTGCACTGTTTGACACAAGCATAAAATTTGGCACATCGATAGCAGTCACCAATACGAGCATTTTCAGATATAGTGCCGAGGTGGACATCCACTGGTTTCCATGGAAACCACAATGCATTAAACTTTATTTAATTTCTATGTTTACCTTAGTTTATCAGCAAACATACTTTCATTTCAATGGTTCCAACTTGTTTACCCAGGTCGTTTCGTTTTAGCATATGGCACATTGCCCTTAACTAGGTGTTGCCATGGAAACGACAAATTAAAATCCCATGTTTGTTGAAAATAAAAGAAAGCTCTGCATCTTGTCGATGGGCCTCCTGTTGGTTAGACCATTATTATCTGCAATAAAACCTACAGATTTTTTAGGTGTTCGTAAATTTCCGTATCACACACTCGCGAATGCATTGGCCATCACACAAAGCAGGTAACAAATTTACATCTTTTGCCGCAGCTCTTTATACAACGACAATAGCCGCATCTAGCCCTCTCTACCGAGATGTGTAGACAGCCGGGAAGTACAGGGGTTGGAATGGTTGGAATGGTTGGAATGGTTGCTTGTTCGCGCACGTATCCTCCTTGATATGTGACGCGCTTCATTAGGTTGTTGGATCAGTGAGATACCGTGCGTACCGTGGAACTTATAGCCGCTGTCGAAGACGTGTTGTGGTCGATTTTATCGACTGCCTGTGCAGTTAAAACTCCCGTTTTCAGGTTAGGAGGGGATACCGTGCCGATCCGCAACTGCATCTGCCACTTGTGTCAACAATTTCTTTCTTAAGTAGGTTTGCGTGCAGCATGCAGCCTATACATACTGCTAAAGGGGTCTCTCTCTTGACTTTTGACATGCCGAGTGCATTCTTTGAATTTACTGGCGGGTTTCATGACTGGAATTTGGCGTTTGTCCTCCAAGGATCATGGCTACCGATGCCAGCAGTCTGGGGTTATGATTCTTTTCGGCAGTTATGAGAAAAAGGTCCACTGGCTATGAACGATCTGTTGAGCATTTATTTACGTACTATGCTAGTTGTGCGTTCTAAACTCATCACTTTGCCATCGTTTTCCGCGGAGGAAGTGTGAAAACATTACTAGTCATCCTGTCCTCGTCAAACGTCAAACATTAGCAATACCTCTTTAACTTGGGTGCCGGCAGTCAATAATAACATGCGTAGAGTGTATCGTTTACTTGTCTGCTGCCACGCCTTTTGCAAAACTCCTCGAGTCCGAGAGCTTGAAAACGGTAGTACGCGAGTTCTAGAAAACGAGTAGTACGTCGAGTTCTAGAAAATTAACTCAGCTATAGTAAGATATTGGCAGTTACGGTTTTCCTTTTTTCTGATGACTTTTCCACTGTTATGTTGTCGCGCGCAGTTGACCAGCACTGCCATACAACTCAGGTCATATTTGGATCTAAGGGCAATCATGTCAATTGTACTTAGCTTAGATATAAGATTCAAATGGCATAACTCTTGAACAACAGATCGGACCCAGGATCGGAGTCGACAACCATTGTACACGCCTCCTTTATATCAACCTCGGTAGTCGGTTCCTTCCAAAAGGAACATACTAGAACATTTTGCTGTCTGGAAAATATTTCCTGTACATATGTTTGCTGCTTCTTTGGACGAGACAGTTTCCTTTTGAATATGTGATCCAGTTCGGTTCTGTTTGGTTCTGGCGAATTGGACAAGATTTATGTCAAGTGGCACAATGACTTTCAAATGTCCGAGCAGTTCCATTTTCTCGCGCGTCCAAATTTTCTCAAATCAACCCATTTCTTCCCCTACATGTTGACTTTCTAACAAAGGCTTCTGCTGTACGTAGTTGCATCGAATTGCATAGAAATGAATTAGAATGAGATGCCGCTCCTACCATCCGAACCAAGAGAAAGTGTTGCAGAAATGGAGAGAAAGAGCAGCAAGAGAATATGCAGATTTATGCAAATTAAGGCCTTCATTCATTTAATATTTTTAGCTGGAAAATTTCCACTATTTGAATAAAAAGGGAGAAAAATAACAATTCTAATCAATAACGTCAAAACGTAAGGTAAAAACGTTAATTAATTTTCGAAAAAGAACATTCGCAGAAACTTTGCGGGGGGTCTAATGAGTGAAAACTGTAGTTATTGCTAACTAGCTGGAATTATAAAATTGAGCTTGGCACTATGTCAGGAATTGATTAGTTTGGGAATGCCCATAATATATATCCTACAAAGTTTGGTGCTTGTATCAAAAATCGCCCAGTTCAAGAGCTATGCTTCCGGACTATATCCTACATATATGTAATATATCTTTTGCTGCACAAATTAGATCTGCGATGCAGTCCACTACAGGCGTTGAGCGTCACTATAAAACAGTGTCCATCGACCGTAGCGTTTATGATGAGAATAGCCGGATAATATGGACACTCAGTCAAGTTGTGTGTCCCTTGTTAACAGGGTTCCAACTGAATGTAATGAACTTTAGTGCTAACTAGCAACTTGATAAACAGGTAATCTTGCATTCCGCAAAATTTGCATTACAAATTGTTCAGAAGGCTTCCTTTCATAGAGTAATAAGTATGTTTTAACCAAATGTTGAAACTTTTAAAAACCCGACTTTTTGAGCAAATTGTGCACAACTTTTTGACATATTTCGAGCAACATTTTGAGTACAGCCGCGAGCTCTCCTCCCCTTTGTTCATTTCGTTTTTTTTTTTTCATTTAATTTTTTCTTGAAGGCCAATGTCTTAGACTCTTTTCCCTCTAATGTGTTTTTCGCCCGGTCTCTTTAGGGACCGTTCGATTTTTTAAGAGGTAGAGGGCGGGTAGGAAGGATATTTTTTTAACCCCCTTCGAGAAATTAACACGGCCCCAGTGTTTAAATAAGCCTGACTAATTTCGATTTTGAGTTGATATCTCAAAAGTATTTTTAATTTCAAACGAATTTAGTGAGACTAATTTAAATGCATACAAAATAACTTTTGTTCGGTAGCCATATGCCGAAAGGGTCTATAATTTACAGTTGAACCAAATTGTAAAATAAAATTCAATTTAACACAGGGTTACATATGATAGTCAACTTTTTTATTTACAAAAGTAAGCACCCAACACACGCACAAAAATTTCTTTATTTTTTTACTCTCGTTTTCTTCTGATAGCTTTGCATGCTGTGGACGGCCGGATGTAACTAATTCGCCACCAGTCTTTTGGCATGGCTCTGCCAGCGACAACAACCTGGTAACGATGGTTACTAAGAAGCGTTTAAAAGCGGTGCCCGCAGACGGTCGGCTCATTGTAGCGGTGCTTGATACAAAGCTATTCAGACGTCCAACATCCTCCCTTGCAGTGAATTTACCAGCTAACATGAACGGTATCGTCCTCAGCACTATCATCCTTATTGCCCTACCATGCGGTAAGTACTGAGTCAATATTAATCGAATTGCTTTACATATTTTCTGGCTGTGATGTCTGGAAATGAAACTTGCCGCAATTAACTTATGCTCGAGTGATTTACGCCCATTTTTGAAAACCGATCAAGCCGAATATTCGCATTTGCCTTCACGATTTGACAGAGGAGAAGTTGAAAGAGACTGGCAACACAAACTAATAAATCTTAGCTATTGGTTGTATAAGGAAACTTTCATTGTAAATTTGAGAAGCGACCACCCCCTTAGAATGCCGGTCACGTAGTTAATAGGAATGGTTGAGGCATATGATACTCATAAAGAATTAACCGCCTAATGAACAGAAAGAGTTTTAAATTACTTCGCGTTGAAATAAATCTCAAAATACAATCAAAACAAGATCCACAGTTTTTTTTTTCAGGACTGCTTATATATTTAACTTCATCAGCCCTTACATGAACACTTTTAACACAAAGCCGTTATTTCTGGTCAAATATACATGGCTTGTTCTAATTAGCAAAGTAAGCATAAATAACGTTAAATAACCTTGCGCCTAATACTGGAGATTTAACCTTTTAAGGACTTGGAAATTTTACTAGTTTAATCAAAATTTCTTGAGCAAAGCTTTCTAGGAGTAATTTTCACAAAGGACGCCAGGGGCCTTATGCTAATGAAAACTAGTTGTAAGTGCCTTTTTGAAATTACAAACCTTTCTTCGATCACTGCAATTATACTCCTTCCTTGTTGTTGTTCTTTGAAAATCGTTTGTTCGAAAAACGGCGTCGCTTGAATATTTGTTTAACAGTGTAGAGACCGGAGTTGAATAGAAATTTGCAGAATAACCAGTAATCTCAAAAAATTGTAACCCAGGTGAAACAACAAAACATGCGGAATTCATCGACGCGGTTAATTGCTTACAAACTTCATTTCATGTAACGATCTTCCTTGAATTTCTCAGAAATGAGTATAGCATGTAATTTTCTGTTTCACCTCGCAACTTTTAAAAGCCTGAGAGTACTTGCAAAGTTCTAAATTGGTTATTTTGGAGGAAAAGAGACAATTATACAATTCATTCAGATTCAGACCTGGGATCTAGGAGTTAAGCCATGGTTAAGCGGAATGTTTTATTTCCCGCCACTGTTTATACATTCCTGTGAGACAAAACAAGTTTGGAATGAGTGAAAAGAAAAAAAAGATTAGTTGTTTAAAGTAATTTCTTGATTTAGAGCTGGCGAGAAAACGAGCTAAAAATCATTGTAAATTTTTTTTTGTCGAAAGCTTTATGAGCTAAGAGTGGTTTGATTTAGTCATCAAGAGCACTAGCGTGTTAGGAAAAAAAAATGATTACGTTCCATCGCCCGCCAACAAAGCGAAAGCTTCAATCTCGGACTTACGCAGTAGGACAAATCTTTTTTTTTTTGTTAATCGATGGTTGAAGCCTTCGTTGAAGAAAACCTTATGAAATAAAAGTTTCTTGGAATATCATCAAAGACCTCAACCGCATTTCTTTTAATACCTTGTTGACAATAGACTAATCACCAACAAGCATTTTTTTTCTTATGGGACAGTCTCTTGGGAAGAAGTGCATCCATGCAAATGAAGCTAATTAAATGAAAAGCGGAGCGCTTAGCACAAACCAAAAAATGTTCAAACAAAGACTTGCATTCAGGAACGGAAAACAAGCAAAGTGAATTTCAGGAGCACCGTATTGTGGTTGCGAAACACGGGCTCGCCGTGTAATAAACTCCACCCTCTTTCGATTGAGGCCAAGCAAGCACAATTTGATATAGCCTCTGGCAGGCGCTCAGTTGGTTGGGGCGCAGCGCGAAAAACAGCGCGCAAAAAATAAAAAAAGCGCGGAGAGAAGAAGAACCTTTTCTTTTAGGCGGAAGGACCTTTTGTTAAGTTTGCCCACACGTGTTCTTTCGCTTCCTCTCGCCGCGCTTTTTTAATTTTATTTTGAACGCCTGGAAGAGGCTAAATTTAAAAGGGACGTAAAATAAGCTTGTATACAGAGTTTTTGAGAAACTGTTCATTTGAAAATTTGCATAGTATACGGATGTGGAAAGCAAGGGTAAGAAAAACCTCGCTGCAGAACCTTATGCTGAAAGCCTTATTTGTTTCTCAAGCCACATAACAGAATATTTTCTATTCTGTGGCTACTGCTCATTATGCAAATCGATCGAGATATGCTTTCATTGAATGTATGTTTTTCAGAACTCTAGTCATCTAAAAAGGACTAACGGTTAAGAAATGTTGTTATTAAGACCTCCCAAAACCCATTCGGTTTGCTCGGAAACAAGAAATTCCGTAAGAACTTTTTTTATGCAGCTTTAAACGCCAAGCTAAAAATATAACTCTGCCATATCGATGACCATATGTTGAATACTCTTAATTTAGTTTTGAAAAGATAGGTTTCTCGGCTATATCTTGTAGTTTTTAAGGCCCCCTACCTTATGAAACGTTTTACCTGTAGCACTAGCTCTACTTGTAAATTACTGATAAGCGAAATCCATTGAATTTCAATGATTTACGAGAATGTTAGTAAACTTACAGAAAACTACTGCACTAAACCACTGGCATTAAGCGTTCATCTCTTCATCTATTTTGCTTATTTATTAATCTTTGTTTTTGTAATCATTCAGTTGCACATTTCACTGTTCACTTTAGTAGTTCGCACTGTACTCTGGACGAGATAGGAAACTATTGTGCTGTAATTTTCAGATAAATAGATACGAAAAGACCAAGGCGGGCGGGATTAAACTTGAGGAACTTTTGACCGGAATATTATATAGCAAGAAGATGGGCCCTGTGACGGAGATTGTGTGTTTCTGATGTGATTAGTAATTTGTCCTGCCCATCTACGCAGTGTAACCAAGTTTAACTTTTTTTATTTTAGCACTTGGACTGCAGTGTTACAGCTGTAAGATGAGTGGCCCCACATCCTTGTGCGACAAGGTGACCAACAGTTCCATGACGAATTGCACGGGACTTCTTGATGCCTGTGTTACTACCGCCATGACAATAAAAGCCAAACTTGGCGGCATCGTAAAGAATGTTTACACGATGGCATGCGCACAAAAGGTAGGTATAGAGCAAATGTACCAAACAGAAGCAAAGCACCAGTCGGTTCATTCGTCAACTGACATTCAGTCAGTCAGTCAGCCAGCCAGCCAGTCGGTCAGTCAGTCAGTCAGTCTGTCAGTCTGTCAGTCTGTCAGTCAGTCAGTCAGTCAGTCAGTCAGCCAGCCAGCCAGCCAGTCGGTCAGTCAGTCAGTCAGTCAGTCAGTCAGTCAGTCAGTCAGTCAGTCAGTAACTTTGTGTTTTTTCTCGCCTTCATCAATCAATCAATTAATCAATCGATTAATCAATCAAACAATCAACGGATTTTTAAGCTAACTCGGCTCATGTTTGAAAACTACATGTAAATAACTGTTCTCGTAATATATACTCTGTCTCTTTGCTGTCAGACCCTCTGCTCGAAAATTGAAACAGAAAAGTGTGGTCCCGATGGCTTAAAGAAGTACATTAGCAAAATTCCTGGATTTGAAGTAACCAAATGCGGGGTGGCGTGTTGTCAGACCCCAATGTGCAACAAAATGGATCTGGTCAAACCCAAGGCTGTCGCCAAGCCCACCCCGAAGGCGCTGGCTGCTTACATAAGAGCATCTCTTTTGGTCAGCGGAATCTCTCTTGTATTGGCATTCGTCGTGTCAGCTTAAATAGAGTGCGCTATTTTCACTCCAGTTCGTATTTGACTCTTTTGACAATCTTCAGTTTTAATTGTTGTGTTTTTGTAATGTAAGCTGTCACGGTACCGTGCTTTTGGTTGCTTTAAGTTTTCAACCGATAAAAAAAAAAAACAGACCAAAATGATCTTTTTACTTGCGTTGTGAAACTTGTGTTTAGGCTCTTAGTTAACAATAAATGCATTAACAAAAAAACTCTCTGCCATTTCATTTCAGTTTAAATATGGGTGGGCCCTTCCTAACTTAAACTTCATCGAATCGTCAATACAACTTTAGCGTGATGTCAAATAAAAAATAATCTGAGGCTGGGTGTCAACTTTTTTTGCGTTTCCTGCTGAACTGCTCAAACTTTGAATAGACTTTCTAAAAGTCCTTTCCAAAAATATTTGGTTCCATTGTTTGTCCCGCAGAAAGATGATAAAGCGAAGATTCGCTCGAGGGCGATGACTCTAAGTGAAGGTCAAATTGTCTTGCACAAGTCTAACTTTGAAGTAAAAGCAGTGTTAGAGAAAGAGCCCGAGCGCTTCCCGAGCCAATAAGTTAGTCAGGCCGTCACTATTCCTCATGGCTTTAAAAACAGTTGGCTTGCATTTCTGTTATTAGCAAAAAGGAAGTGTCAAGCGACAGTAAGTTTATTTTAGAGGGGTTATAGGAACAAATGTCACCTCCGCTAAGTCAGTGCAAGCACTAAACAATATTAAATGTTAATTAATGTATCTAGCTCGCATTCATCTCCCAATCAGAAGCATTCATTTGCCTTACATCCTCACTCACCTCATCAAGTCTCTGATCTGATATTGCCAGAGTTAATATCGCCATAATTGTTTGAAATTTTTACGGCTGTGTGGAAAAGCATCACCTACACTTCCGCCACGAGTACACGAGTGCGCATCACGTGTCACTTCACTTCTGCTCCTCAAGGGCTACCCTGGGAACGATACTAGATGAAGTTTTTGGCCTACTTTAATCTCAAGCTGCTTAATAGTCTCCTAAGGCCACGCCCGCCGGACTCTAGTTCGGGACTGGAAGTCCGCCAGGTTAGCCTTAATTTAAGTCATGACAAAATGTTAAAAACACGTGAGAGAGGAAAGCGAGGCCTTCTATGCAGAAATATCGAATACCCTTCCGCGAAATCTCTCTTCTGCACAGGAATATTGGCAATATTGTGATCGGGAAATTACATAAAAACTTGGATAAAGGAGTCATATTTTTTGTCCAGGAGAACGGTAGGCAGGTAGGGGCCAGTCATAGCGAGACTTAGACATCCCCAATAAACATACACAGCCAATTCAAAACGGTCTTTCATTTATTTTGTGCAAGTACAATGGCGAGTGCCGGCAGCGTGCCGGAAGGAATACAATCAAGAGTCACCGTTCATCGTTCGCTGAACTTCGCTTGGGAGCTGTTTAAACAAGTTTTCTGGTATTTTCACGTAAAGCTGTGTTTTGCAGTCGTACATGGCACCGCGGCCTAGATATCCATACTCAATTTCTAGGTAAGTCCTAAGGTCGTTCATTCCATAGACTTCGACTCCTTCAAAATTGTAGGTTTTAAGGGGAGAAAAGATTGACTTAGGAAAAGCCTTTCTTCTGTAATCATAAGAGCCCGGAAAATTCCAGTTCACAGAGTAACAATTAGAATCATCCGGGTGTTGACTCAGAGTAAAAACATCTAAATGGGCTAGATCTAGGTCGAAACTTTCATCGGCTTGGAATCCAAATTGCTTGAAAAGTCTTCCGCTGGCAAAAAATTTCAAACGCTTTCCACCAACCGCACCGCTGAATGGAATTTCCTTTCCGTCTACATCAAACCAGCCTCGTTTACTGTGAGAACATTCATGCGACATTAGAACATCTCCTTCCTTGAACGCGCAAAATGAATCAATACCATGAACCGCGTTTGAGAAATCAGATTCCAGAATGGCAATGTCTATATCACCATCATGTTTGATCATTCTTCCCCCTTCACGATAAACGGACAACGCCGTGCCACCATATATAAAGTAGTTTATGTTCATCTTCTTGAAGTATTCTGTCACAAGTTTTAACAAATGAACTCGTAGGGGTTTAAGACTTTGATTCTCTTGCAGTTTGGTTCGGAAGTTATCTGCGCGGCAGCTACCCCACATGTCAAAACTGAGACATCTCGTTGACTCCTCTTCTTGGAAAAGACTTTCGAGATCCAAACCATCCAGATCTTTACTGACCGACTCGTTCGAGCTGATCTGTTCCGATGTAGACATGCCTATTCTGAAATAAAACAAGAAAAAAGAGCTCTGACAACACGAGACAAAAAAGTTAAGAGTTGCAATCGAACAACTGAGATGCGAACTCAAAATAGAGCCCATGGATTTTTAACCATACCCAGATCATATCACAAAATTCAAGCATCATCATAGGTCTCTCATTTATGTGGTTCATTGGTATAATAAACTACTTTAATGTAGGAAGAAGAAAGGAATAGCATGTCCATAATTTGATCGCAGTGTGAGGTTTTAGGTGCTCAGTAATGATGTAAATCAGGAAATCCATGGTCAGCTGCTAAGTTAATGAGTTTTAAAATTGCTAAATGTGTCCCATAACACTGACGGGGCAGTCCTTTCATCCCAGCAGCATCTCCAAACCTCCCATCAAGTACTATTCACCATTCCCATTTATGAAGACTTGTGCTTTGTGATCACATTTACTGAATACTACATGCATGTAGTTGGAAAGAAAAAAAACAAAGGCTGAGGGTTACTCTAGGATAATGAGATGAAAAGGTGATGGATTTCTTGGGGGGAGCTTATTAGGTTGAGCTGTACTCTAAGAGGGTGTGGCTTTGCTGATGTACATCAGATGGCTAGTAGTTTTGGTATGTTAAATCACAACTTCACTGGCACCCCTATGCCTATTTTATCCATGTGTTTGCCCCTGGGAACAGATAGATATAGGAGACCACACAACCAATACTGGCCATCTGAATCATGTCAATAACGTTCAGTATATACTGGTGCCAAAAATGAAATCTACTGTTTGCTTATTTCAGTGTCCCCTATTAGTACAGAAGTGCTCAACACTTAGACATTTCAATTAAGCGATTTACTGTTTTTATGTTCTATGTTGCAATGACGTTTTGTAAAAATTAAAAAATCATGATGAATAAGCTGTTTTAGAGAGCTGGTAACTCGCACAACCGGATGTTTTGCGCTGTGGTACATCAACAAATTAAAGTCTTTATTTGGCTAGGCATAGTCAATCATTTTGAAGAGAATTATGCTGATTTGTAAATCAATAAATTGGTGAAAGTTGTTAAATCTGATTCATTGATTAATATTAAATTAATATTGATCAATCAGTAGAGATCAATAACAAATCCATTTTATTGCCTTTTACTAAACTGGACCAATGGTATCTTGTATAGTTTACATTTTGTTTTATTTATATACTAGGTTAAGGTAAGGTGAGGTAAGGTCCACAGTTGAGCCTAGTGACCCATCAACCTGGTGTTTATCTCCAGTTTCCATAGCATGTAGCCACCAGGAGTATTTCTTCTCCTCCCTGGATGGGACACAAGTCCATTGCAGGGTTATCTCTCAGCAAAAATTCATCATTCCCCTTTATACACCTAGGTGGGGGGAGACACTGTGAGAGTAAAGTGTCTTGCCCAAAAACAAATGCAATGACATCGACAAGGGATTAAACTTAGAACACTTGATTTGGGGTCCTGGCTCTGGTTGTTTAACAGGTGGATAACGTTATCCACTGAATAGCATGGTTTAGTATAGTGTTATCCAGCCTTTGAAAAACTGGTGCTAGTATGCTAATCATTAGGTCACCACACCCCTCACATGTATTTACTTATGAAAGAAAGTACTGATGCTGTGGAGTGGTAATAGTGGCAGGTGTTTGTTTTTATAACTATAGAAGATCATTTCATTATTATACATGATATTAAGTGCTAGAAGTTTTGAATGCTCACTGTCCATTCGCTTTGGTCAGTATTAGAATATAGATGAGAAAAATGATGTAACCTATAGCGCATAACAAGGAAACTTTTGAAGAACTTGACAAATTGGTGTGACTTTCCCATTATACTGAAACTGTCAATTTTTGAAAAACCAAAAAGCCATTTCCAAGTTAGCTTGTGCCTGTGATTCAAAACGACTCCTCCAGTAAAACCTTTCATTTCGCGAAAATGAGTTTGATTTGCACAAAAATGAACCTATGGGCTGAAATCATTTTGAAATTAATGGTTTCACACAAAGACTCCTTTTGACAAGACCGTAAAGGTAACTCAGAAGTAAGGCCTATTGGCATATTTTGATGTGCAATTTTCGAGGAAATTGGCTGCCTTAATTAAGTAACAAAAAGTGATCCAAGACTGTCACATGCATGCACAATTTCTAAATCACTGGCAAAGTTTAGTATAAGAAACAAATTGACTACATTTTTTTGCACAGTCTTATAGACCACTGACAGAAGCAATGTCACAAAGTGTCCAAACTACTGCATGCAATGAAACTGCATGCTGGTAGCCTGTGGTCCCATTTGATCATTATAAGGGTATAAGGGTCGCAATCATTATAAGGGTGCATCACATCATATTTTGTTGAAAAGAACAGAATTTTCACGGACATTTTGTCACTGTGTTTACATTACTGTACAACTTTACACTTAAAGGGATACCTTTTGATTTTTTTTAACAACATCACTTCAGTCTTACTTAGAATCACTTTAATTAGTCATCAATACGGTCAAAATTTTGTGACACATCGGACTCATGGCAATTGCTTTAGCAATATATCTCAACAACACGTGTTCAGCGGTTGGTTTGTCCAGTTAGTAAATGTTTGCATTGCCAGTCATGAACCTTAGTGTGATTAGATAGTATCACCACTGTGTAAATAATTCACCCCTTAAGCCCTATCAATACCAAAACAGGTTGGTTCCTTTCACAAAACTGAGTATCTGTTAAATGCTAAAGTAAATGTTAAATGCTGAGTAAATGTTAAATGTTTCAATATATTGCAGAAGTTTTGGCCAATGAATTAACTTCTATACACGTATCATCTTCTCTGACTGTGTATAATATTTATTGATGGTAATGAGATGAAAATAATCTTGATCCTGACAAGTCTACATGTATAACAATTAAATCATATTAGCAAGTGGGTTTTGCTCATTCATTGCATAATAATGTGCAGTTCTTTGACCAAATATCCCCTAATTTACTAATCAAACCAAATTGAGCATTCCATTAATCAAACTCAGTCAAACCTAATTGAACACCAATCACTTGACTGGGTTCTATTAAGTTCAGTAATCTAATACAACTGAACTCTCACAAAAAATTTTGAGCGTGCAATCACACTCAGTCGATCATTCAATTGCCTTCAATTGGTTTGGATTGAGTTCAACCCGGGTTCAATCAGCTTTGACTGCTTCAATTTGTCTCAGGCTATGTGCTGGGGAGAGGGCAGGGTGATTGTAAAACAACGGTCAAGTTTAGATTCACGGTCGGTTGAATTGCATTAATTGACGGGAAATAGGGGCATGGTACATGTAGTATGACTTGTGTAAAACAGGGACATTATACAAGTGTCACAAGCATCAGGTATATTTCCCAAAACAACGAATAAATCATCATCATTATCATCATCAGCAGCAGCAGCAGAGTCCTAGCTCTCCTCTGGAAGAAAAGGGCTGTGTGAAAGGAAATTGCTTTTGTCAAATTTATTACTGTGAGAGAAGTTTGATCTCTAACAAAATCGCCAGCTGCGTGGGCTACTTGGGTTATTGAACACTCTATAGGCTGATAAAAACAAACTATTTTCTGTTGAACTTTACTTCCGGGAATTTTCCAATTTCAGTACCTATATCTTTCGTGACTAGCTGTCACATGTACATAAGGCCTCGACTTTTCGATTTTACAGTCTGTCTATTCATTCATTTGTAAAATCAATGTATTTTCCTTGCCGAAAAGTTATTTCAATTAAGATATTTTTAGTTAATTATAAATTTGTAGCTGTTGACAGAGCGTTTAAATATCTGGTGGTATTTCGGGTGAATTTTAGATTTATTGATTGTGTTTGATTGAGTTCGATTGGGTTCGATTAGTTCGGAAGTCGAACGCAATCGAACTCTCTCACAAAAGATTTTTGGTGCGATTGTGTTCAAATATCGAACTGATCGAACCTAACCATTCCATTAAATTCGATTTGGGTTTGATTAAGTTCGATAAGTAACATCGGGAATATCAAAGCGATCAAGCAACTGCAAATCAAATCAAATCACTCAAAGTCTATTACTGTTTCCTTATTCTACCATCGTTGACCACGTGCTGTCTAAAAACAAGGATACTTGCTTGAAAGTAATATTAAATTGTTCCGTATTGTTTCGCGTTTGTTTAATTCTACTGCTTACTTAAGCAAATAGTAACGAACCAAAACACCGTCCTACCTTTGAAAATGCGGGTATCCAAGCAGTGTTTAAGCGCGCAGATGGCTTGGTAAAATTAAAGTAGACAAGAACAGACCGCCATTTTGAAGATTAAGTCAACTGGCACACCACATGACCGCCCCAAGGGAAATGGTTTAGTGGGCGCGAACCATTCAACCAGAATTTCAGGATATTTTGGTCTAAAACTGACCAAAGTCTAAAATTCCGAAAAACCTAATCCACCTTTCAAGGTGGACCTCTTTTCTTGGACGGGTCCGATCGAAAATTCGTACCAGTGTCTTTTCTCAATCCCACTACGCTGTTCGATACTTTCGGCTGGGAACGCTGGAATGCCAGGGCGCTGGAACGCTGAAACACCGGAACGCCGGAATACTTAAAGCCGGAAAACAAAATTACTAAAACCCGGAACGCATAAAAAATTCTAAACGCAGGATTAATAAAACCGGGATACAAAATTACTAAAACCAGGAACACATACGAAACTCTAACGCCGGATTTCTTAACTCTACAACTCTCTTCCAGGAATAATAAAACACATGCTTCAAGCAGGAGAAATTGTTTACGTGTGACAATGTTTTCCCGCCAAAATATAATGATAATTATGTATCAACTGCAGTCAGGTGTGCTTTCATCGAGAGATATAGGGCGCTTCTACAAGGTGAGTTTTTTTCTCTTTTAGCTCGTTTCTTTTCGTTTAAGATGTACAAAGCGTTATAGATCAGCCAATAAATAATTGTTTTATTACCGAAAGCAACTTCCGAAAAGTAACGACCCCCAGAAAGTAGCGACTCCGGGTCGGTACAAAACGTGGACACCTCAATCTGGACCCCCTACTGGACCTCCTTTTGGACCCCATCTGGACTCCTTCTGGACCCCTTCTGGACCCCTTCTGGACCCCTTCTGGACCCCCCTTTGGACCCCCTTCGGGCCCCCCTATTTTTCCTTCCGGAAGATACGGGCTCTATTTAATCAGTGAACACAATGTGAAGAAATGATGAATTCACGCAGCATTGTGAGTAATATGATGGCTGCAGCCGCAGTTAACTGAGTCAGATTTTTAGAAACGTGGTTAAAATTCCCAAATAACTTAACTCGGTTAAAGGTTGGTTATGACGAAACAACGGGGTTATATTTTACGAGTGGCCGCAATGGAATAGGTTATGAAGTGGGTGAACTCAATTGACGTCGTGACGTGGATAAATCAACAAAACGACAGGCTTTGACAACGACAGTCTTTTATTTTCTTGATTCTTTTCCTTTGTTTTGGTGTCCTTCAGTTTCTTTACATTCACAGCTAAGGCAGTCTCTCTTCCTTGTCATGCGCACCATACACGAATTTCCAAGACAGTTCTTTCGAACATGATGTTGATTTCGTGTGGACGTCAGAGTGTTCTCCACTGCCGTCGAATGAATGGTCCTCGACTGGAATCCTACAAGGCATGACTTTTATACCTGGGCTTTTATAGAGAGCACCTCCGAATGAACTTCGAGTCCTTTCAATAAGAACTTTTCGTATTCTTTCAATTATGACAAAAAGAAACGCTCGCTTCGGAGAATCTTTATCGATAGAGAAGCGTGAATTATGGCATCTAGAAACTGTGTGAAACGCTCTCGGTCAACAGCTGTTATGTTTGGAAAATGCACTTCTCTTAAAATTGTTCACGAATTCATTCATTCATCTGCATTTCTTACCATTTTAACGAACTGCCGCTTGCCTTTGACGTACTGTTGTGTTCTTTGCGGAGGTCGATTAAAATTTCTCCTTCTAAGGTGAACGAGCACTTCCTGTTCAGGCCATGGTTCAAGTGTGAAGGTTCCTTGCAAACTTGACTGATATGGTATAGCCGACACATATTAGGAAGAAACTAGAAATCCACTCTAGTAATACAACTGTTTCGAACTGTTACCACTCGCCATGTTCAGTACAAGATTATGCACTTGTTTGTGCCACAGTGAACAGCATTCCACTTACAGACCGTGATGACTGACACATTTCACGAAAAAGCTAATGCACAACATTGATAAGAGACCACAAACCTGGGTTACACCACGCAGAAGGGTAGTTTAAAATGAACCTAACTCGGTTAGAGCGGTTTTCAATTGAGTGTCGTAATTGATTAATTAGAAATAACCCGGTTAACTCTCATAGTGCGGCCGCAGCCATTATATTATTCTAGACACAACGCTGTGTGAATTCATTAATTTCTTCACATCTTGCTCACTGATTAAGTTGACTTCATCGTGTTATTTTCTAAGTTTCATTATTTAAATCAGGAGCCCGTATTTTCTGGAAGAAAAAATAGGGGGTCCAGAGGGGGGTCCAAATGGGGGTCCAGAAGGGGGTCCAGAAGGGGGTCCAGACGGGGTCCAGATAGGGTCCAGATGGGGTCCAAAAGGGGGTCCAGTAGGGGGTCCAGATCGAGGGGTCCACGTTTTGTACCGACCCGCGACTCCCCGAAAGTAACGCAAAAAAAAAAAAAATTGTGGCCGCTGATAAATCTCAAAAGTAGCGACCTCCCAAAAGTAGCGAGCACATTCCGGGTTTCAGTTCAAGCCAATACATGGAGGAAAACACTTATCAGTGCAGCTTTTGAGGATTGTTAACAGCGACTTTATCTGGCTTTGTCGGTGTTACTCGTGCATGCATGTGCAGTTACAACAGGTATCAGAATAGCTGCTTGGCAAGGTAAGTGCATGTTTTGCCTCTTTAAAAACGGTTTATTCCTGAGAGATTTTGGAATATTTCTTTTGTCATTCGAAAGTGGTGTTTGAACTCAACCGGCATATATCTGGAAACGGTCCGCTCAAAATAACTCGTTATATGGGTTAAATTTCTACGCATGAAATAGCCCGCTCCATATTACCAAGAGACCATGATATGATAAAACTCAGCCCTGAAATTTTGGTTCAATGGATCGGGCACGCCTAGTCTCCTCCGCAGCCGTTTTTGGGATCCCAAAAAACCGCTGCTGAGGAGACTGGCTCAAGGCTGACTCGTATTCTTCGTTTGCACTGTCACGCAATAAAAAAATAATTCGGAAACCTTTCAATGGATAAAGTCAAGAAATTGTGATGTTATAGAAGATAAATAAAGAAGACACTTCTCCAAGTTTTAGGTGTGTGCGTTTTCCAAAACTTCAGATATTCGTCGAAAGAGTTTGCACAAATTTACAGAGCCCAGTATGGAGCCGCCATGTTGTGGTACCTCCGTTGTACACCAACATGGCGCCCGGAAATAGTGTAAACATCCGGAACTTACTTTAGCTATCTAGGCGACTAACTATCGGTACCGGACAAACAAACATTTAAAGCACTGAAAACGTTTTTCTAATACAGTGTAGTTAACTTCTTAAAAGGCTAGAAAACACGAGATAAGTTTATATTTTTCGACAGACGCGTTCGTAGCTTTAAGTCACGCACCGCCATAACTCTGAAATTCAAAACGCGCACATTTCCAGACGAAACACGCTATTGAGCTGGACAGTTGTAAAAAGATATAAATCTAGCACCCTTTATGCCTGAGGAGGATAAAAGCTTTGGTGTCTCTTTAGTTTTTGGGTTTTAGAACATGATGACGTCATGTGCAAACGATGAATTACTGACTCGTACCTAGTCGCCTGTATACAGCGCGCGGCACGACACCAAGCTGAGATGGCTACGCCCTTCCCAAGATCCTCTCGCACTGTGCCGCGTGCTGTTCCAGGCGTTCACTTTGCAGTGGGGGAGCATGCGCGAGGAACGGCTGCAAAAACCCGGGGGTTTCTCCTCCGCAGAGGCTGGAACGTTCGTTATAGAAATTCGCTGTGCAGGGCCTAACTTTACGCCTGCACTCACGTCATCCAGTTGCTATTTCTAAACAAAAATTAAGAAGGAGATAACAATTGTCCAAGAGAATATGCTTTTGAATTATGTATTTTATTTTTAAAAAAAAACACATAATAAAATAATAACCTTTATTTACCCTCGGTTGTGGGAGGCGCGATGGCCTCATGGATAGGGCGCTCGACTCCGGAGTGAGTGGTCTGGGTTCGAGCCCGGGCCGGGGACATTGTGTTGTGTTCTTGGGCAAGACACTTGACTCTTACAGTGCCTCTCTCCACCCAGGTGTATAAATGGGTACCGGGGAATGTAATGCTGGGGGGTAGCCCTGCGATGGACTAACATCTTATCCAGGGGGAAGTAGAAATGCTCGTAGTCGCTTCATGCTACTGAAACCGGGATAAGCTCCGGCCTGATGAGCCACTTGGCTCATATGCAGACTTTACCTACCTTATTTTGTCATTTACCCTCGGCATTGTTTATTTCCAATTGCCATCAAGATCTAAATTCAATTTACAGAGTCATTTCATTAGAAAGTAGGCAGTTTAGGAGAACAAGGAAAATTAACAATTAGGAGGTAATAAGTAGTAATTATTACTTCTTTCACTACTACCTCTACGATTATAATTATTATTACTATTTTGTTAATATTTATTGGGGTTGAATATTCAACTGGGACATCGTCCTGTTTTCTGCTCCAGTTGCTGATGCTATTTTCCTTTCTTTCTTTTTATTGTACATGCAGCAAAATGCAAATTCAATAAAGTTAAAGTTAAAGTAAGGGAATCAAATCTGTTCTCCACGCAAACAGCGGGAATAAACATGGTAAGCCAACACATATTTATATTAAACTCGACTTTTCTAATGGTAAGCAACATACATTTTCAAAAGTGACTGTTGTAATTTTTTGACTACTGTTTATATCGTTACTGTTAGCGTTCTGGTTAGGAGCCTTGAACCTAGACTGAGACTGGAAACGGTCTGTCCTGAGAAGCTGCGGTTAATAAAGAGCTCTAGGATTCAACCCCCAAGAAAGGTTACTCTGACTTTACATATTCCACTGAGTCGCTGCCTGTGCTACAGCATCGTCAAATGGCATCCAATGCCTGTCCGAAAACTAACTAAAACAAGTCTTAAAAATCCCACATCAAAATATAGGGTTGCTTGAGCTTGTGAAACGAAAATTCAAGTTTTCGCTGGCTTGTAGAATAGAAAGGAAACCTATGATTGTTAAATACGGTTAAACACTAGTAAAGAAATGCGTTTGGAGTACACGAGGACGGCTTAACGATTTTTACTTTTCCGTTAATACCAAATCGAAAGGACTTCCAGTGCAACACGCTTCCCTTCCCATTTAAGCACCTTTTCGACATCTGTGAAACCTCGATGGCGGACACAATTTCGTTCCAAATGTTGAAATTTCCCAGCTCACCAATGAATGGCCGTGGCTCAAAGGTTTTATCTGTGATTTGCTCTTGACCAAGGACCAAACTTCCTCCTGAGGGAATGATGTGACCAGCTTTAAAACTGTTGCCATTGCTGATCGCGACGCCATCTTTGAAGAACGCCCACGATCCGTCTGTGTTATCCCACGTAGTACAGATGTGGTGCCAGTCGCCATCATTTATTGTCACAGAGATCGCTCTGTTGAGAGAAAATGCAAGTCGGCAACAACGTTTACTGGGAGAAACAGCAAGATCTTTAGCTGTGCTAAAGTTTTGGTGGTACGCATTTATACTGGTAAAGTGGAGAGAGATACTAACAGAGTTAAGTGTCTTGCCTAGGTACGTATTAAACTGAGCCGACCAACTATGGAAGTCCAAGTCGTCGTGATAACTATTAGGTGACTGCGTTTCTTCGCATGTACCGGCAAGAAATCAGAGAAATTAAAACAAAAGGCAGCTTAAGCCAGGACGAGAGTTTGAATTTCGGCTAATTGAAACAAATGGCAGGAATGTAATTAAACAAAGGACAGCGTAAAAAAGAACAGGGGTTTCAATTTCGGCTAGGTTTTGCTGAATAAAGAACATGTCAGCTGACGTCTAATAAACGTTGTATGGAAAGCCACATATATGCACTAGGACTTCTACATCCTTGCGGCACACCCCCAGCAAACATTCCTTGGGATACTTCACTAACGCTTGAGAAAGAGCTCTGCAGATAGAGGCTCAGGGACACGCAAGGGATCTGTTCATTGGAAAATCTGTCCCCCAGTCAATTTTCGCCAAAGCAACTTGTGACCACTTACTTGGATTCTGTCCCCACTGTGAGCTCCACTTGCTTCGTGTCCATCAGAATCATCATCAACTCTTTGGTTTCTTTAGTTCCTAAGTAACTGAAGATGGTCATGTGATGACCGCGGGAAGGTTTCATCCAGAAGCAAACGCTAAGCTGTGGTAGATGAGCCATCCCACGTTTCCGCACGAAATTACCATCAGCTCCCTCGGCAGGGAACAATAAACTGAAATCTTAATTACAAAAAAAAAAAAAAAACCTTCATTAGAGAAACAATTTGACTGTGCTAATGATTCACAGGCCACATTCACATTCAATACGGCCACTTGGGCAACTAACGCCAGCTGATTCCCCTGAAATGAATAAAGAGATGTTACACAAAACTGGAAATGAGTTTCAATCGAGTTTTGTTTAGTTTATATATTCGTTTCTTTCAGTTTGAGCGGCATGTCTGTGAACTAGCTAGATGTAGCTAAGCGCATTGACCACTATAGCACAGCAACAATTGGACAACAACATTTCAACATCGCGTACAACCATGATTGGTCGTGAAAAATTTCCTCAAGAAACGACTATTCGCAAATTACATCAATCGCTCTGAATCGTACCTTTTTTTCCAATCCGAGTATTTGATAACGACTCGCAAATTTCACGGCCCTGAAAAATTACGGCATGTAAGTAGTTTTACGGCTTTTTTTTATCTAAAAACTTAGATGACTTTTTTCTCCTTGCTCACTCACTCACTCACTCACTCACTCACTCACTCACTCAATGATAAAAGTACATATCTCACTTGTGATTCTTGGCAGCAAACGGATTAAATATCAACTTTATGTCCCCGATTATGTCACCATGTATTATTTTTTCGTTTTACAAGAATCATCCTGAAAATGACCCTCATAAACGGTGCAAAGAAACCCTGTACCTTTTTAAAAATAGAAGATGAATCAGAAGAGTCCCAAAAATTATCTGAAGGAAATGTGTATGAAAGATTCCTGAAGGGTGCCAGGAAAGATCTCGAGATTTTTCAACTATATATACTACCAAAATTAATCTGATATCACTAAACTGAATGAAAGGAAAGTTCAACTGACATTGATATGTTCCCGTGTATACAAAATCTTTTATTTGTTCTCGTTTAAATTCAGTTCTTTCACACCGACAAGAAAGGAAACCTTTATAATTGTATTTACAGTAGCTCACAAAGTTAAAACGTGTACGAGATAAGAATATCAATTCATCTCACCCTTGGTGAAGCCAGTTGCTGAAATACTGCTCCATCTAAGAACATCAGGTGGCCTTTTATGTCACATAGGTCTTCCAGCCCGCAATCGATCATTTCACAAACACCAAGACTATGAGTGGAGTGAATAAAGTTGTACGAGATACAATGGGGATCATCTTGGCAAGCTTGAATGCAGTTTAACCAGTCATAGTCTTGTAAAGAGCGATAAACATGACTCACTAACATACGGCTGGCGAGAGTTATTGGATGAAAGGTAAAAGTCCAATTCACCAGAGAGAAAAGAGATAACATATTTAACATTTTAGCGGGGCGAAAATCTAAATCCATCTGTAATGTTCTCCGATACGGTCACTTTACATGTGAAGCGTCATGAATGACGATTTTTTTTTTATTAGAGTCGTTGGTTTTTGTAAAGCTGCTTAAATATGGGATGTCCCGATTGACTCTACACGTCAGAAGGTTTTTGTTACGGGCCATTATGGTGCATTAGTTTGGCATCGTCATCGAGAAATGTGAAAAAAGGGTTTTAACAACGACATCTGTGTCAACTTTCATTTATTTAGTTGCCAAAACATACAAATAAAAACAATGCAAGGAAAAGAGGAAAGGCTAGAAGAGAGGAAACCTTACTTTCTCCTCTCTTCCATCGGCAAAGAAAAATTATAAAGTGGCATTATATGGTACACCCTAATGCAAAAAACAACATCATTCACAAATCCTTCGCTAACTATGTAATGTATTACAGATTGGAACATTGGTTATTCCCAAATGAACTGAATCGTGCTTTAATTAAACTGCACTGGTGACACTCATGTTTCCAGGCTCTCGCTTTCAAAATGTAAGTATGGGACAATAGGGTGGCGACGTGATACATTCATACAGTATGTACTAGCCTCTAAGAAGCGGTACTCAGTTAGTAAACTGCTCTTTAACTTTGCAAATAAGGTTCGGTTTTGGTAAATTGTGGGCGCGCTTTTTTGAATTTCTTTTACAAAGGTAAGCGCTTGCGCACCAAAACGTTGGGCATCCCTCGGATACTCACGATGCTGTGGATTGTTAACAGTCACAGGAACAAACATTAGTCCTTAACCTCGGAATTTCAGCTCCACAGAACACATGACATGCAACTGAGAAGCCCACCAACTCTCCTTGTCATATTGTGTGGGGTAAGGTAAAATGTGTTTGATGGCTTTATAGTGAAATGCATTAAACATTGCATCAAACCACACCGTTGGAACAGCCATTGATGTTTCATTAATACCACATTTCATTCGTCTTTTTTGCAAAATTGATATGGCATTTTGAGGCCCCCGGCTGATCAACAATACCAACTGCTGGCTCATAATCTAAGAGCCATGCTTCAAAGGCTCTAAACGGTGACACTACCCTCATTTCATGAGGAATTAATGAATTGAATCGAAGATCTACATCATCATCTAAGAAGATGTAATAATGGTAGCCAGGCAGTCTCTCCCTTGCAGTAGAGTACAAGATATTTCGCCCTAAGTTCCAAGAGCCTTCTCCAACAAATATGTAGGAGATGTGCGTTCGATTATCCTCTTGACACACTGTTCGGTAACTTAACACTATTACATCACAGTTACACGCATTCTCGTCTCCAATCGGCTCAATAAGATTCTGAGGGAGACATTTCTCAGTCTGGGTCAGATGAATAAATGGCTTTGAAGTCGTTCCTACTGAGCTGTTAACTTTAGCTTCACTGAGTTGAGTTGAAGTCTTTGTTGTTCGAGCTGTAATGTTGCCTTTTGCTTCCGTGAATTGAACTGGTTGTGTTGTCCTTGATGTTGCGGTTTGTGCTGTACTGCATTGTGCTGTCTGGTACGTTGTCCTTACTGTTGTGTTAGGTTGGGATTTACCGGGTTGAGCTGACTGCGTGGTAGCTGTTGTGGCTACTTGCGCTTTAATTGATTGAGCTGGTCCATTTGTCGATCTCACTGTAGTGTATCCTTCACTAAGTTGAACACGAGTTTGCACACCTTTGGTATTGTCCTCTCGAATAGTAGCTAGGAAAAGGAAGATAAGAAATACTGATTTTATAAAGATAAGCGAAACAGGCAATATCACAATTCAATACGTGACTGATGGCAGGCTGTGAAGTGCATGCCTAATGAAGCTTCTTGGTATTGTCACATTTGCAGGCCGATATCATGATCAAAATCAAATCAAATCAAGTATATCAATAGCATAACCAAGATGCATACGTATTTCGGAAAACATCGAAACCCTACCTACAACACGGATAGGCTTCTAAGCCCCAAGAGACCTTCTGGGATTGAAAAGCGAGTCAACCGATCAAACTTTATGGTGCTGCCAATTATATTGGGATACAATTTATATCAGTGTTATGCACTCCATGTATATTATCTTTACTCCAACGGGTGAGAGGGCAGATTGTAGAATACTATCTAAGCGTACGTATAGTACACAGTGGTTAATTCAGTTCTTCTTGGTTTGATAAAACTCAGCTCTCGGTTGGAAGACTAATTGTGTTCACTGAGCTTTTTACAAGCAGTTCTATTTATCACATGCATGAAAGACACCCTCTACAGTAACTTTAAGCATAGTGATCATGATTACTAAGTTTCGCCTGCTAAAATATCAGTTAATCCCCAACGAACGAAGCTTACTAGTCAAGGGAAGCAGAGACCTTAACCAATTGCAAACTAGAAAAATAAAATAATCTTAAGCAACAGCTAACCTTGACCGTACCTGGGGGAGGTAGTAGCCAAGTTAAGGTCGCAAGAACGACATAAACAATACATGTGACTTCCGAACACAAAGTTCTACTGAATGAAATGTTTCCAACGCAAACGGAAGAAGCGTTCAAGAATTGAGTGTGACACATACACTCTTTTTTTATGTAAGAACGTCTAATTTTGGAACTGAGGCTGAACATTCTTATATTTTTTTGCGTTTTGAGGCTGAAAACGTTCTTAAGATGTTCTTAAATTTACATGGTATGAGAATATTAAATAATGAAGACAGGCCGGCACGGACTACCTACATGATAGATGTGATGTGATTACATGTGTCTCTCATAACTTGGCTCTTCAGAGCTTGTCTTTGAGAGATCTACCTCTTTTGTAGGCTATAATAGGTGGATTTCTGAGGATGGTTTTCAGCAAAGGCTGATTTTGTATTAATGCCCATGATAAGTATTTGGGTTAATTTACATTTTTTGTTCCCTTTATTTTATGTTTGTCATTTAGTATACAGATTAGCAAAAGAAAAACGTTCTTAATAGACTCCCAGCCTGAGGAATGTTCTTAATACGTAATTAAGTTCTTAAAATTTTGATTAACCCAGCCTCAACGTTCTTATAAAAAAGTTCTTATAAAAAAAACAAAGTGTATGGGAGTACACCTTAGCCTGCCAAAACTAAGCTTCTTAAAAACATAACTTCTAAATATATAGTAGCACAACATCAGTTGTATGTTGTAATGTTGGTTGATTTCTTGAGATGGTCCCCGGAATAACACATACACTCGATGAGATCTTTTAACTTCAGTTTGAGAATTATATTTGATGTGGCAGGACACGAAACACCAATTGGAGCAGTTGGCTTTCAGTTAATCCTAGGCTGCTCTTCACAAGAGCATCAAAACAGCAACGAAATATAGATTAATTATATTCCTAGGAATATTATTATCCTAAAGGAAATTCATGCGCCTCGCTCGGATCATGGTTCGTAGTTATTATTATTATTATTTAGTTTTTATTATAACATTTTAGCCTTATTTTTATTTATACGCTCACTAGAATCTTCAGAATTGAAGGAGGTGAGTCGCCCAGGAAGAAGAAGAACAAGAAGTGGAAACTTAGTAGAGCAACACTATATTTACTTTGAATTTCGAATACGGTCTTTGCTTTGCTTAAAGCGTTTTTGTTTGAGCCAGTAAAACCTGAGATATGTAAATAGTTTTGGTTTCTTCCGAAATAATTGATCCCTTGTGCGGTTCTATGAAATTCAGCAGGCTGAGCAGCTCTTATAGGGGTTTAAAGAACAAAGCATTTCGTTCTGAAGGCATCTAATATTTCTAACAAATGAGACTCTCACCGTCGCTACCACTTGTTTCTTGTGTTCCAAATGCTGTTCTGTACAGGTAAGCAATGTAGAACAGCGAAATTACAAGACTGACAATCAGCAGCAAATTGAACTTCTTTTGTGTGATTCGAGTCATTCGGAGACTTGCTCTTGCTTTTAGGATCTTTTAGTTGGCGTTTGATATTTCGAGGTTGAACTGAACACGTCATTATTATCCAACTGCAGCGAATATAGCCTGCGAACGCCAACCAATTGACAGCTGGAAATACGTCTGTGTTCGCAGGTTACATTGTAAGTTAAATTGTAACAATCTGTTCCCAGTGTTCCAATCAGCATATCGACAGAACCACAGAACCACAGCACAGAAACTGCACTGCTTAAAGTTATGAATGACATTCTCCTTAACATGAACAATCAATGTATTACTTTGCTAATTCTGTTCGACTTGAGTGCTGTCTTTGATACAGTTGATCATGATACTATGCGACGTCGACTTGAATACTCATTTGGTATACAGGGAAAAGCTCTCTCCTGGTTTGCGTCCTATTTGTCTGGAAGAAGACAGCGGATAATGATTAACGAGTCACTATCTGAACCTTTCAACTTAGAATGCGGCGTGCCTCTAGGTTCCTGTTTGGGTCCGCTATTGTTCACGTTGTATACAAGTATGCTTTTTGAGATCATTAAATATCATCTGCTCATGATTCACTGTTACGCTGATGATTCACAAGTTTACATCTCATTTAGTCCGTACGACAGCTGAGCAACTTGCTGTGGTGAGGAATATAGAAGACTGCATCAGAGACATTCGGTTCTGGATGTTGAATAATGATCTTAAATTAAACGACGACAAGACTGAATTCCTCGTTATTGGTACATCACAACAGCTGGAAAAGCTAGACAATATCAGTGTTCGTGTGGGTGACTCAGATATTCATCCCGTGCCAATCGCGAGAAATCTTAGTTCTTGGTTTGATTCTAGATAAAGACTCTTGAACATTCAATGGTGTCATTCAATGGTCATTCTTGAACATTCAATGGTGTCACACCATTGAATGTTCAAGAGTCTTCATTCGGTAAATTACTCATACATTGAACAAATTTAATGTCAACTCCTGATCTCCATACAAACTCTTATATTTTAGCCACAGTTCTCCATACAAACTCTTATATTACACTTGGGTGACCTGTGATTAAGCCCCATCAAGAAAGACCTTGAACAGGGCAGTGATAATTCGGTAAATTACTCATACATTGAACAAATTTAATGCCAACTCCTGATCTCCATACAAACTCTTATATTTTAGCCACAGTTCTCCATACAAACTCTTATATTACGCTTGGGTGACCTGTGATTAAGCCCCATCAAGAAAGACCTTGAACAGGGCAGTGATAATGACCTGAAGAAAGAACACAAGGTTGGTTTCTTTTGTTCAATTTTCCCATTGCACACACAGGTTGTTTTATTGACATCTAAGGGACCGTTCATTTTTTATGAGGGAGGGGGGGGCTGGTGGGATTTGGGAAGCGCCATTTAAAAATCGCGTGACCCCCCCTCAGCTTACCAATTTTTTCACATGGCCCCCCTTATGGCGGTCATTTTTTGGGATGACCCCCCCCCCCAAAAAAAAAAAATTGAACAAACAATATTTAGATTTCAACTTTTTTAATATTTCTCTATTATCCCCCTACTTCACGTTATTGTGCTCACTATGAAGACAATATTTACAATCTCTATACGACAGAGAGCTGTTGTTTAAAAAACAAATCAAAAGAAGTCAATTTCGGATCTCCTAGTTGTGGCTCGCCCTGAGCATGTGGCATTTGGCCTCTCATTGGCATCTTACTCATCTGAATTGATGAATGCAAGAATGACGTCACTTGAGTCATCATCTCCCCCAGAGTCAATGGCATCACTGTCATACTCATCGTTGTCACTTTCATCGCTTTCACTGCTGTCAGCACTTGCCCTGTTGTCATTTTGTGTCAATGTCCTGGCATTTCTCAGTGTTGGTTGGCCAGCTCTGAGAGGACTCTTCTGCTGCAAGCATGAATGTCTTACAATTGCCTCTACTTTCTCACTCTTGCTGCTTTTCAAATGCTGCTTCAGCCCGTGGTGGTTTGAGTACTTGTTTGGTTCTGGAACACGTAGCTTTTTAAGCTTGGTTAGATCTTCGCACAACTCAGTCCAAGGATAATCCTCCTCCCTACTTAACTTTGCCTTTTCTTCTGCTCTCTTTTTCCTTTTAAATTCCAGCACTTCAAGATGCTGGAGATAATCCACCACAAACTTCGATTTGACAATAAATTTATCTGCAAATAGAGCAACGCTCTCTGGGTCAGATAAAACCAGCCTGCCACTTCCATGCTCTTTCTTCTTTATATTGTTAATCCAATCGGGGAAAGAGCGCATTACTACATGAGCATCATGAAAGAGGCTCACTCCAAAATGCGCAATAATGGCGAAAGCGACGAGTCGTTTAAGAAAAGGTTTACAGCTGAACGATCCAGGCAGTTTGACATCTTACAAGCAAAAGAAGCAATCTTTCTAAGTGCGGATGGCTGTTCAGAAAGGGCGAGTGAGTTTTCCATGCAAGGGTACCAGTTGAAGCCCAGTGATGGAAGAAAACTGAACTTCTCCATCAAAGAGCACAGAGCAATGGTGGAAAAGTTGAATGTCATATTGAAAAATGTAAAGGAACACGATTCCACACTCTTTCAGTCCAATGGGCTTGCTTTAAAGCAGGGCGGAGAATTCGCCCACAGTTTTAATGTAAAACAGATCAAATGTACAGAAGCTAAGTTGACGAAGGTCACGCAGGACCTGGAAGCACTAGAAAATAAGAACAGCAATTATAACAGCATATTCAAAGGCATACTCAAACAGCACATCAACAAAAGGAGAAGGAAAAAAGAAAACCGCAGAAAGTCAAATGAAAGAAAGAGGAAGCGGACTGAAAACAACGTCCAACGAGTTTATGGAATCTGTGTTCGAAACCCGTTAGGAAATGATCTTCCACAATGCCTTGTGTACCCTCCTAGAACGGCCGTCCCGGAAGAGTGTATTAAAGTTGAGGATGTTGCCACGTCGATATTTAGAAGAGATGGGCCATACATCGCACAGCTCTTGGAAGGGAATTATTTCACCAATGCTGCAAGAAGCAGAATCACCACCAACCTTGAGCAGGAAGTCAGAGATTATGTTTACACCTTCATGTACCCTGAAGAGTACACTCTGACGGAAAGCATTGCTGCTTCTTGCAGCATTGGTGAAAGAGACTCCCATAGCAGTACAAGCGGCGACGAAGAACTCGACGACAGCGGAGATGAAGATGAGTGCCAGTGAAAGTTGCATTCGAAAATAACAGTGTTAAATACTCCTTTTCAGTAGCTACAAATGCTTTTTGTCGCCAAACGTTTTTTTAAAGCAGAAGGAAAGTTTGTAATAAATTTGTATCCTGCCTTCTATGTTTATTCTATAACAATTTTTTTGGTATTCAAACATTATGCCATTTTAAAGTTTTACTAAAATATTTCACGTGACCCCCCCTTTTCCCCTTATTTGTTTGGGATGGCCCCCCCTCGAAAGCCATTTTTTTTCGCATGCCCCCCCCCAAATCCCACCAGCCCCCCCTACCTCATACAAAATGAACGGTCCCTAAGTAATAGGTGGTTTAGTGGTTCCAAACTGCCAACAAAAGGTATCAAAACAGTTTGCATTTTTTTAAATTTCATCTAGTGCTTTCTCAAAGTTATGGAGCCATAAATGCATTTATAAGCAAAAAGAATGCTTCATTCATAACCACTACATGTATTGTCTCATTTGATGAGTAACAGCTAAAAACTGAGGGGAACTTTTTACAAAATTTACCTTCAGCGAGAGATGGGGTCTTACTTGAATGCGGAAGCTTAATGCTGTGTATCCTCCCGTATAGCTGTTTTTTTGTTTTATTTTCATACAGAATGTTGTTGATATAACCATAAGCCCTATCAAAAAACAGCTTGATCTTCATGTCGGCAGTGATGCTGGCCTGAAGGAGGATTGCAAGGTTATTTTTGTTGTTCTTGTTGTTGTTGTTCACATGTTTGGGTTGCCTGTACACTTCTTATCTTTCATGAGTTATTTTATTTACACTTTGAAAGTAACAAGAGTGCAGTGTTAAAACAATGAATAAATAATTCCCCCTAGGATTTAGAGAACAGAGATAGTGATTGCAGTCTCACGGAAACACCTTATTGGCTGCAGGGTGCAAAAAGGGTCAGTATCATCAGTTAACTTTTCATCATAGTTTTTTGTAATAACCTTTGATTAATTGTATTTTTAGCTAGCAAGAATGCAGCATGTGTGTGTCATCATTATTTTATTTCCACATATTCTACCATTGCACATTGAACAAGGATTTTTTTTCCAAAAAAAGCTTCATTGCCACTCTAGGATCCAGGCAATAACAATGTATTTAATAACTGTTGTAGGGAAATGTAAAAGTAGAGTTATGACACTCAGATGAGTCATCAGATGACTTCACAAATGAATGCAAAAAATGTGCAAAGACCTTTTCAACCAGGTGTAATCTGTTAAAACCCATACGGCTTGGGAGGTGCTAGGGAAACCACAAAGAAGTGTGAGTAAATACCACATTCTAACACAATGAAAAGCGAAATTAAAGTATATTTAGTTTAAACATCAAAGTTTATTATTAAAAGACACAGGGCATTGGATGTTGAGTGTTGTAGGCCAGCTTTTTCTGGCCTCCACCTTAATTTTAAGGCCTGAAGGCCTGGAAAATTTTTTGGCCCTCCACCTTGGAAAGAAGTCTGCATCTGCCACTGAAAATTGTGTGACACCAATAAGATAATAATAAATGATATTCAGATAAAAAAAAAAGTGATTATTATATATATATTAATCAAATTTTGATTACTCTTCGTAACAAAAAATGGTTGCCCAAACTGTCTTAGTATTATTGCTCATTATGAAAGATTAAAAATTATTTTGTTATTTTACAGCCAGCGTCAATCAAAGAATAGACAGCCATTGACTGAAGTGTAAGTCTAACAGAAATTGTGTATATTTGATTCCACATGCAATAGTTTTATGTTGGCCAGGGTTGGGATAATGACCCAAAATATTCCTTAGCCAATTAAATAGTAAAAATGTTTGCATATTGGTAAATAATATACTGCGCCGTTTTCATGTCCCTTCCCTAGGATATGGAAGTCCATGAATGGATGGGTATTTGCAACAGGCACAATGCCCTAGAGTGACATGAGGTGGCCTATGGTTAGTGGGCTGGACTCCAATCCGAGCCATCTTGGTTCAAGCCCTATTCCTATGTACTTCATGCTACAGAAACTTGGACAAGCTCTTGCCTCATGGCCACTAGGATAGTACATGTATGCACACTTTACTTTACAGAATGTCCCTTTCACGGGGAAAGGAGGTGCTGATAGAGTATATTTTGACAAATGACACATATTTTTCCTCTGAAACTCGTAAGATCTGATCATTGTTTGTCTGAATTGGCCTAGCAGAGTTTGTTTTAATGTTTTACATTAACTTCCAGAAATGTGTTAGCTCACCAACAAGAAGTGAAAGAAGTAGAATATCTGCCTTTTGATGTGGATGGGGATTGTGCCTCCAAAGTTTCATGCATAAAAGCACAAATGATGAAAGCTGCAAAAGATGGAAGACCTTGGAAAAAGTGGGTAACATCATACAGGGGTATCTTGTTCCAAGAGATAATCATTGTATTTTTTCCAGCCTAAAATGAAAAATCAGCTGCCATGACTCAGCGTCTATATAATGCCAGTGTGTATTAATAATTGCCATCTGATATTTTTAATTTTTCATTGAATAAGACTGATTTATTAGCACCCAAAAGTATCAGTTATTGATCCAGCCACATGCTCTTGGGCTGGGCTCCTTTAATTTTTAAATAGATGTTGCATATATTTTATTATTATAATTATAATTTTATTTTATTATATGCGCCACCCCTGAATAAGCGCCGCTCTCAAATAAGCACCGCATTTGGGTTTAAAAAGTTATTAAGTGCTGCCCTCGAATAAGCGCCGCTGTCCTGATGTGGCACTTATTCAAGGGATTCTGTATAACTAAATAAAAAACACTACAAAGCAACTCAAAAACAGTATTAAAATGAACAATGAAAATCAAAGTTAAGTGACGACACCACTAGCAAAGCAATTCGAAAGGGCCGGGAAAAGACTAATGATGACAATCAAAACACACTTATGCTTGTTACATAAAAGTTTCTTACAGATAGAAAAATACTGTTAAATTCAAAGAAAAGATTTCTTTGTCGTGTTAAATTGTTAAATAAGCGCCGCCCTCGAATAAGTGCCACACTTCAGGGCAAAGCCCTGCTTGATGTTCTGAACTTTTTTAAGGTTAGTGAGGCCTTTGGCCTGGCTGTATACCTCTTCAATGTTTTGCCATTATGCATAGAGCTTTTCAAACATTCATATGGAAATTGGCTGGGCTTAGATGCTGAATTATTAAGGAAAAAAAAAACTGTTCAGCTTTGAGCATAGCATCAGGTAGTGGAGGTTTGGCTTCACACGTGTGGGTGCCACTATGGCAAACTAAGACATGCAAGTTCTCAAACTCCCACACTTTTTTGGCAAAATAGGGAACAGCTATATTTATAACATAGCTAAAGCAAAGCGCGCTCTCTGATTGGTTAATTTAGCGTCTACTATTTGCCCATGGGTGTATGCTGCTGACGTGTGTGCTAATGTTTACAAAGCAAATCTTTTGACAGACATTGTTTCCAAAGTAATGGCCGACGTCCTTCTGCCAGAAATGCGAAATTGTCTTCACAGTTGTCTGAAGATGAAACTTTATTGAGTTACTGGTGTGCAGTCGGTTGTCATGAATGAATTTTTGCGCGCTTGTTTTCTCTTGTCATGCAAGACTACACAAACATTTTTTTGTGATGTAGCTCAATAAAAGGACTTCTGTTGTTCCAATGTCTCAATGTTATGTTATAAAACAAATGGTAAACGCCATAGTGTGCACTATTGAGTTATGGATGCACTTGGGAGGTTTGCTAAGCACTCAAGAAGCTAGAGTCGCACAAGGCGATTAAGCCAAGTGCGACTCTTACGCTTCTTTCATGCTTAGCAATCTCCCACATGCATCCATAACTCAATAGTGCACGCTATGGTGTTTACCATTTGTTAAATAACACTATAGCTACAACAGCCACAGACAACATCTGCCTTTGATTTCTGCTTAAAGTTCTTCTTATTTTCTTTCTTGTAAGACAGCAAGTATGGACACTTGGTATATATGCATCTATAAGTGCCATCACAAGATGCTGTGCGTCTGACACCATGGAATCCAACAATATATATATAAATATATAAAAAAAACATAAATCTGTGTAACTGAAGAGGATGAAGACCAACTCTTGACTGTTCTGGTTTTAATGCAGCAACATTTCGGCTATTCAGCCTTCTTCAGGTTAAGATAAGCTTTACAGTAAAAAGTTCAAAAATAAAAATTACGACCATAAGAAATTACAAGATGCGAACTTATATATACAAAACTAGTGTCAACATAGGTTATGTAATCAATTACATAATAAAAGAAAGGAAAAGTCTAAATAGTGCAGACAGCACAATACAGAACGCTTCTACTTGTGATAAAATGTGGTAAATGGCTAATTACTTGACAACAATTAGAGCAGGCACAAAATAAAAAGCGTGAACTACTGCTAAGGTAGATGAAGACAAACTAATTGCCAGAACAGGCTATGAATATGCCAATCAGATACAAAAGAAAAAGTGTAAACTACTGCTAAAAAACATTGATATATAGATTTATGCACAATAAATAAATAAATAAATAGATAAATAAATAAATAAACAAATAGATAAATAGAACACCAGATAAAAATAAATCAGTATGTAGTTTGGTTAAATCTTTAATTTCCTTACTTTTAAGAGGTTTTGGGAATGTAAGTAAATACCTATTTACTCAAATAAGTACCACAGCACTTATTAAATTTTTTGCCCTGAAGTGCAACACTTATTCTAGGGCGGCGCTTATTTAACAATTTGATGCGACAAAGAAATCTTTTCTTTGAATTTACGGGTATTTTTTCTACCTATATGAAAATTTTATATAACAAGCATAAGTGTGTTTTGATTGTCATCATTAGTCTTTTCCCGACCCTTTTCATCAATTGCTTTGCTAGTGGTGTCTTCACTTAACTTTGATTTTCGTTGTTCATTTTAATACTGTTTTTGAGTTGCTTTGCAGTGTTTTTTAGTTATACAGAATCCCTAAAATAAGTGCCGCATCAGGACTGCAGCACTCATTCGAGGGCGGCACTTAATAACTTTTTAGTCCTAGCGCTTGTTCAAGGGCAGCGCTTGTTCGGGGGTGGCGCCTATTCCAGTAAATATGGTAATGAAATGAACAATAATTATTATCATGATAAAGGAAATATGTAACTTGAAAGTTTTATGACTTTCTTGTTGCATCACCTTCTTCTAGGGATACCCTTTCTCTGCCTGTGACCAACAAAATGGCAGTAATACTCAAATATTAAATTCACCTTTGCAATAAAGGTATACTTTGCAGCATTACTGTAATCTTACATCGCACCATTTTGGTCCCATTTACAATAAAATATACACAACATCTATTTAAAAATTAAAGGAGCCCAGCCCAAGAGCATGTGGCTGGATCAATAACCAATACTTTTGGGTGCTAATAAATCAATCCTATGGAACAACAAAAAAATTAAATATATCAGATGGCAATTATTTATATGCACTGGCATTATATAGCCACTGACACTTCCACCTGTCCCTGGATATATCATGTGCTTCTGAAAACAAAATTCTAACTAGGTAACAATTCTGGGATCACATATAGGTTTTGTTTGGTGTATAATTATCTAGAAATCAAAGATTATCTTTACCACAACTGCTACTAATCTCGCAATCTGATTGGCTAATTTGCCATTTGTTTGGCTAATTTGCCATTTTGACCACTGTGATGACGTGTATCATTGTTGATAAGAGTAAAGACCACACTAAACTACATTGGATTTGTTAATTTACGAAAGATTTTAATGGTTAAAACCCTGGCCGATTTGACACGCAAATGGAAAGACATGACTATACGCATTCATTGAAGTGTCAGCTATTGTTTCCAGTCTAAAATACAATTACGAATGCAATACTAGGATAGATTAAACAAGATTGCCCTTACCGATCTGCCATCCTTGATTTCCTCCATCTTGAATAGAACTCAGGATGATGACAAAGTATGTTGTGTAAAACCACTGAAGATTTGTTGGAAACCCCATCAAAAGAATCCTGCCAAAGAAATCCTACCTCGAAAATCCAACTGGAAAATCCAGCTTGAAATCCTAACTCGGTAAATAGGCAACATCTAGACGGGTGACTTCTGAACACAAAGTTCTACTGAATGAAATGTTTCCAACACGAACGGAAGAGGCGTTCAAGAATTGAGTGTGACACATACACTCTTCTTTTTGTATAAGAACCTCTTATTTTGGGACTGAGGCTGAACGTTCCTATATTTTTTTGCGATTTGAGGCTGAAAACCTTCTTAAGATGTTCTTAAATTTACCTGGTATAAAAATAATGAAGACAGGCCAGCACAGACTCCCTACATGATGGATGTGATTACATGTGTCTCTCATAATTTGGCTCTTATGAGCATGTCTTTGAGAGATCTACCTCTTTTGTAGGCTATAATAGGTGGATTTCTGAGGATGGTTTTCAGTAAAGGCTGATTTTGTATTAATGCCCATGATAAGTATTTGGGTTAATTTACATTTTTTGTTCCCTTTATTTTATGCTTGTCATTTAATATACAGATTAGCGAAAGAAAAACATTCTTAATCGACTCTCAGCCTGAAGAATGTTCTTAGTACGCAACATTCTTAAAATTTTAGTTAATCTCAGCCTCAACGTTCTTAGAAAAAAGTTCTTATAAAAAAAAAGAGTGTATGGGAGTAAACCTTAGCCTGCCAAAACTAATAAAGCCTCGTAACTTCTAAGGGCCTGTTTACAAGGAGGGAGGGTTACCCTAGCAAGCGGGTTGACCCTAGCTGGAGGGCAAAAGATAGCCCCGGTTTACAAGCACAATTTCACAGTTAGGGTAACCCTACAACCTGGGACAACTTAATGTGCAGTGACACTCAAAGGGTCTGGAAACAATTAGAAAATTAACCTGGGTAGGCAGGTTAACCCTACCTGAAGTGTTTACAAGGGAAAAAGTTGACCCACCTGCCAGGGAAACCCTAGCACGCAGATAGTGTAACCCGCCTACCCGGGTAACCCTAGGAGCCTTGTAAACAGGACAAAGAAAAAAGAGGAAATGTGTGAGTGCTAGGGTATTAACCCACTTCTTAGGGTAACCCTCTCTCCTAATGTAAACAGGCCCTAAATATCTGGCAGCACAGCATCAGTTGTATGTTGTAATGTTAGTTGATTTCTTGAGATGGTCGCAGAATAATACATACACGCGATGAGATCTCTTAAGGTCATTCCACTGAAATAGAACCTGCATTGCGATTTTTGTAAAACTTTGCCTATTGATTGCTTATATTATAGGAACTTAAATTTTAAAATAAAAATGAGGGGTCCCCATGTTCGTTTAGGAGCAACAGCACCTTGTTTATACCCATATAAATCCTTATAATAGCACCATGATTGTAGTCACGATTGCTTGCTAAATTCACGTTTCCGACGATTGCTTTTTGTTCTACACTGAGAATTGGTCCATATTTGTTTTACACAGAGAAATTTATTACTCAGTTCAAAGCAACAGAAAAAAATGATAGGTCACCATACTCGTTTGTGTAAAAATGACGATTTACCTCTATGGCAAGGTCCAGCTGTAAAGAAAAAGCCGTCATTCTGTAATGCGCGCACACTAATCACGCGTGAAATTATGCGCAGTAGGGATGCGCAATGCAATACTGGGGAATAACCATAACTTCAGTTTGAGAATTATATTTAATGTGGCAGGACACGAAACACCAATTGGAGCAGTTGGCTCTCAGTTAATCCTAGACTGCTCTTCACAAGAGCATCAAAACAGCAACGAAATATAGATTAATATTATTATCCAACTGAAGCGAATATCGTCCAAATAACAGTACAAATACACAGCGATATTGCACAGTTATTTGTACAGTAGCAAACCTGTTTGTCGGAGAGTTCGGCGCACTCACGCAAAACTTATTGACTACAGCAGTTGGATAATAAGTGTTTTATATGGTGTGTAGTATCGCTGTTTATTATATGGAGAAGAGTGTTTTACTGGGAACTAAACCACTCGTAGATTCCATACGCCACTTCATCCGGGACCCGAGTGGCGTATTTTCCGTATGTCACCTTTGTGAGTGTCGTATCGTTCAATGAAGTCACGATTCCCGCCTTTTGCTTTTGTTGAATTGGTTTCTCCATACAATAAAAAGAACATTACACGTTGGCTCGAAGATATGAATTTTATGTTCTCGTGGCAAGAACAATATCTCACGAGTGAGCGAAGCGAACGAGTGAGATATTGTTCTTGCCACGAGAACATAAAATTCAAAATGTGTCCGAAGCATATTCTTTGCTTATAGCAGGGACAAAGCTTCACCATATTACAATCTTTTAGGAATTCTCAAATTTGAAAAGGTGTACAAATTAAAAGTGGCTCTATTTACTCATAAAATTTTGAATGACTCAACAAACATTCCAACTATATTCCATAGAACCCTTACTTAGGCATCTGAAGTCCATACCTACAATACAAGATTTGCTGCGAATTTGAATTTTCATAGGCCAAAAGTAAATAATAACTATGGGACCTCTACTTTCTCTTTTGTTACATCAAAACTTTGGGAAATTATTCCAACAGAATTTAAAAAACTGCCTTACACTTCCTTTTATAAGCAATATAAACTATACCTTTCAAATACTCAATATTACTCTTCAGCATTATGATTTATTCATTTAACTTGTTTATTTCGAATACTTTTGTTATTCACATTTTACTTCCTTTATTGCATTGTTTCTATTAATTGATGTGTCTTGTCTTTTATTTTTGAACGTGTCAGTGACCAACACGATAGCATATGCTTCTTTGGTCACTGAGCACATTTTGTTTTGGTTTTATTATTATATTTTCCTTATTTTGATTAATGAATTTTTTGTAATAGTGTGCGATAGTGAAATATGTCTGTAAATAGTGTCAATTAATAAAAAATCTGAAATCTGAAATCTGAGGCTGTCGGGTCAAAATTGTAAATTTTTCCAGTTTCTTTTGTCTTTCAATTACCATTAGATACATAGATACAAAAAAAAACAACACCAGCTATAGAAGTTTATCCTGAAAGCCTCGGAGCCATGTTAGAATATTGATATATCGAAGTGGCCCATTGATTTCCTTGAAAATATAAAGTGCTTATGGTCTTGTTTTCAACTCTTCCTCCCATTCACCGTAACAATGTACCTTCAGCTTGTAACTCCGCTAAGGAAACCTCTTTGATACAGTCGTCAAATTTCCATTTGTAGTCTCTTGTAGTGAAACGGGGTCCTTGGATCAGGATTTGGGAGATTAAAAAATGGTAAATCGGCGAACGTAAATCTTCGCGTGTAGTATTTTCCTGGAATCGAGAATATTAATACTCGCGAAATACAGCTCCCGAATTTTTCGCGAAATTAAGTACGCTCGTAAAATAGAAAGAACAAGGTAGTTATCCATTCAGGAACTTGTTCTGAATTATTACGCAAACAAGATATAAAACATTTAAATTTAATTAAATCCAATATACCCTTTTGCTCCCAAAGCTGACTTTTGTGGCAATTTGGAGGAGCAGTCATTGAACCACTTGTTAGGTCAGTAATTTATATTAATTTGCATATCAGCAGTACAGATGGAATAGATCTCTCAGCACGATAGTTTGAATTCGACTTCAGGCTGACGAAGCTGGTCGAAAGAAACACAATCAGGAACAAAAAGGAGCAAGAAAAAGGTTCAAATTTTGCCTAATACGCATGGACGAAAGCAAAGTATTTTGCATCGTAATATGTACACCTTTAAATCTAGCTTGTTAAATACAGTGCTTTTCGAACAAAATTAGGACAATTTGGCATCATTAGAACCCAAAAATACAGTTTTTTGGGAAGAGATACAGCTCAAATATCAGACCATTTCTAGCTTGAATTGTTGAATACCCTAAACTGCCCCATATACAGCATTGCAATGGGGGTTTTGAATGGGCGCATAAATGGAGAGGTTTATAACCGGGTGAGAAACCGTTTCAAAATAAGCTACATTAGTGATGATCAAAGTACGCTTTTCATATACTGGTTTTTAATTAAAAAATAAATCGAATTCATTTCATTTTAGACTATGGGAGGGGCTTATAGGCGGGAGGGGTTATAAGCGGCCATTTACGATATCTGAAAATTGACTGACAGGCAGTGCGGGGTATCTTTGCGTGAATGGGGGGATATTACTCATGTGATACCAATGTATGTGGATATATACGGAAGGTTGAAGCAACTCTTACGCTTCTTTCGTGCTCTCCAAACGTCCTGCGTGCATCCATATATGCGCACGCTAAGCATGAACCAATTCTTTAATATCGATCGAAAGAAAAGACGCCTGTTGAACTGCCAAGACGTGATTTATTAATTTTTCATTAGTGTAAAAATCAAGCATAAATCATTATGACCTCTATTTGTGACAAAGATCTTTGGCTACCTTACGCCTAAAACAGCAACAAGAACTTCTTCTGGCGCCTAACTTGTTATGCTTACTTTTTAATTATTCCTATTAGATTTACTTGTGTCCTTCATAAGTTTTCAAATTAAGAACGCAATCAGGTTTCGCCATGGCAGATGTCTCAGACTCAGTGCAAGCGATTTTTACCTTACGCTTTAGGGGTAGGGTTAGCACAAGCGAGCATTTTAACGTTCTCGGCTACAGACTCAATGTCTTTCGGGTCCACCATGTTTAGCACGGTATCCGGGTTGTTGGAAATCATCCAAAGCTGTACTGGATCGGCGAGACCAATGCCGACCACGATGACGTTGACGTTTTTCTTCCTAAGATCACTCACAAGTTTGCTTGGAATTGTAATGTCGTAACGTCCGTCTGTCATTAACACCAGTACCTGCGATCCAGAAAATAAGCCTTTTTAATGTTTCAAAAATCACACAATAAGATTCTTGTGTATAACGGTTGCTATCTAAAGGATAAGGCAGCGTGGCCGAGTAGTTTAGGGTGCTGGATTTGAAATCTGGAGGTCGCTGGTTCAGATCCTCTTCCCTACCGCTGGATTTGTTCTCAGTAGTCCCAAGTTCAACTCCTCGACCGCGTTGTCCACAAATGGCCAACTGGTCAGCCTCCCGCCAGTTGGTATTCTTAATAGTTTATACCCTATTTGCAAGATTTGTTTATTTATTTACAGTGTCCCCAATAGACCATTTTACAGTTGTCTGCTCAGTGACCTGGCCTTTGGATGGCAGCGAGGCTGGAGTTGACCTTGTTTTGATACAGACCTCTCTGCTTCTGTATAATCAAAAACATGACTTCCATTTTTTCCGTTCAATGTATAATAAAACATTTATTAGAATCGGTTTTTGTGATTTCCAGAATAATCAAGGTCTAGATCTCGGTAAGGGTTATCAGCCTCAGCCTTTGTCTTCCGTTGATAACCCCTACCTCGACCTTGATTATTCTGGATATCACAGAAACCTCATCCAATAATTGTTTATCAATGGTAGGACTTGGATTATCATGTGAAGTATATATGAAATAATTCATATAGAACTGCGGTTGTAGATGAAAGTGAAGAATGATCATGACAGTAAATTTTCCAATTTAAGCAACTGGAAAGAAGAAGCCTGAAAAAAATCAGGGCCTCAACGGGATTCAACGGGATTCGAATCTCGTTGAAGCCCTGATTTTTTTCAGGCTTCTTCTTTCCTGTTACTTAAATTGGAAAATTTACTGCGATGATCATTCTTCACTTTCTTGGATTATCATATTATCAAATTAGCATACTTGGATTATGACTATGCCAACCGAATCTAACAATTATGTTTTATTTGTTGTAGTATACATATTCCAAGACGTTATCAGCTAACATGATGTTGCACCGAACCGACAATCGAGACATGCGGTCTTCGATGTCAGTATATTTACAAGAATTCTAGGCATGCATGTTTGACTGCTCTGCTAGCAGATCAACAGCAGATCTTTTGTTTTCAACAATTACTTAATAAAAATAATAATAATAATAATAATAATAATAGAAATGGTATATACAAGGTAAAAATAAGTAAAAGAAATAAACTATTAAAACCTATTTCAACAGTGTTTACATAATGGCTCCCTAATAATAATAATATTGAAACTAATATTAATAATAACACTGGTTTTTGCATTTTAGATTTTAACTTTATTCTTTAGCAACGATGGAAGTGAGTTTGATTGGAGCATGTAATTTCTTTTTTTAGCTTTTAGCTCATATTTACTCCAAAATTAATTTTCGCAGCGTAGACTTGCGGAATTGTTAATAAACAGAGTGTGTCGAATTCCTTTTCTTCAATTGTTGAATTATTTTACCGGATGAACGGTAGAATTTTGGCAGAGTGTCTCTCAGCTCTTAGGAGTTTAATATTTCGTAGCACATTGTTTCGTTCTGTGAACATTCTGTATTTATTCCGTATTTATATTTTAACAAACTGTTATTCCTGGAAAAAAATTCAAAGTAAAAAAAATAAAAAATAAAAAGTAATGAGGATAGTATAATAGTGATACAATACAATAGTTTATTGACAGTCCCCTGATGGGACTTTTCAGTGACAATACAAAAGAGCTAAACTAATCAAGTTAAAAGAAGTGGTTTACAATTCAATTAAACGGAGAAAAATGCGATAAACTTTAAACAATAATAATAGAAAATTCATCATACAACAAATACTAAAATGTAGTGACATGCCATCGCGACGTGCTATTTAAAAGTCAGTAATTAATTTGTTTTTCAGGTAAAATTTAAAAGTAGAAATCGGTTTTAAGAGAATTGCCTAGATTGTTGCAGATGTGCACCATTGTGCTATAATAATAATAATAATTCACATTCATCAGTAATGATGACGATGGCAATGGCAATGCAATGGCAATAGTAATGGCAATGCAATGGCAATGGCATTGGCAATGGCAATGGCAATGGTAATGGCCATGGTAATGGAAATGCAATGGCAATGGCATTGGCAATGGTAATGGTAATGGCAATGGAAATGGCAATGGCAATGGCAGTGGCAATGGTAATGCAGTGGCCATGGCAATGGTAATGGCAATGAAAATGGCAAAAGCAATGGAAATGGCAATGGTAATGGTAATGGCAATCCAATGGCAATGGCATTGGCAATGGCAATGGTAATGCAGTGGCAATGGTAATGGCAATGGCAATGGAAATGGCAATGGCAATGGTAATGGTAATGGCAATGATAATGACAATGGTAATGGCAATGGTTATGGCAATGGCAATGCAATGGTAATGGCAGTGGCAATGGCTTTGGAAATGGCAATGAAAATGACAATGCTAATGCTAATGGCAGTGGCAATGGTAATACAATGGCAATGGCAATGGTAATGGCATTGGCAATGCAATGGTAATGACAGTGGCAATGGTAATGGTAATGGCAATGGCAATGCAATGGCAATGCAATGGCAATGGTAATGGCAAAGCCAATGCAGTGGTAATGGCAATGGTAATGGTAATGGTAATGGCAATGGCAATGCAATGGTAATGGCAATGGTAATGGTAATGCAATGGTCATGGCAATGGTAATGGTAATGGTAATGGTAATGGCAATGGCAATGGTAATGGCAATGGTAATGATCAGTGATAATGATAATAATCAGTGATAATGATAAATACTCATAACCTAACCTCGTCATATCCTCTCGCTCCAGCGCCGTCGGTGAAAAGATCAAGTGCAAGTTGTAGAGCGTTGTCTATTTCAACGGGACCACCTGTAGTAGCTTCAGCACCAGGGCGCCAGGTTTCCATCTGTTGCTTTACGGCATCTAAACTGTTGCCTTGCGAAAAGTCGAGAAGTACCTCTGCTGAAGTTTCGTCGAACGAAATGGCCCCAACGTGCGTCATGTCGTGAGAGATTTCAAATTTGCTGTCAATTATATTCTTGACAAAGTACATGACGTCATTCCAGTCTGTGCCGGAACCATCACTTCTGAGACGTCTATCCATCACAAATCCAATGTCAACAGCTTTTACGCACATTTGAGGTGGTGCATTTTGGACTGTTGGTAAGAGCAATTTTATGTTATGAATAAACATAACATGAGGCTACGCTGAGCAAAATGTTGTGACTCCGTTGGCAGAAAACAAAAAGTATCCATCTTAGTACTAATTTAGTTACGTTGACTGGTATTCTTTTGGCTGAATTGTGCCATTAAGCTTAAATCGATATTAAACAGCTTTGTTTCGACGATACGAAATTCTGCAATTATTACAAAAATCGAAAACGAAAACGCAGCGACTAAACGTACTGCTTTTAGTCCGAACTCTGCGACTGCTGAACGATAACTAACTAAATGAAACGGCCGATTCGAATAGTAATTAGTTAAGACTTAAATTCAAGCATGCAGTGTTTTGTTCGGTGGTTTTGATTGGACGGCGTTAGTGTTAATGAACAAGCGTTCGCGGAACAAGCTTCATATATGCATATCAGTATTTATGCCATGCCATACAAAATACAGCCAGTCAGAATACAGGAAAGCCGTTGTATATTTAACAATTATATAATAACCCAAGTTATGCTCGCATTTTGATTGGCTCTCGCCTATGATCTATTAGAGGACAGACGCACGATTGACATCATTATTACAAAGTTTTCCCCTCTGTGTTTTAAAATGGTGGAAAGTTTTGAGAAGTTAGATAATATTTTACGTGACTGGGCAAAAGATAAGGTACAAAAAAGTCTTGTCGAGGCATTGAACAGGTACGAGAAGCAGGAAGGAGAAAGATAAAGCCGTTTCTTTTTTAGAAAATGACTCAGAGAAAAATACTCGAGCAGTCTCAAAGCACAAAATTGGTCTTGGTAAGCCAAGAACCATTGCTTTATCTCGAATTTAACAAACCCAGTACACAAAATGTTTATGAGATTAATTTATTTAAAAATTTCAACTTTTCTCAGTCTCAAAACAACTGTTGACACACTGATTGATGTCAGGAATGAAACATCAAAGCATCACTTCTTAAAATCAGTTAAATTAAACACATAACCTTGCCTTCCGATGCGAATGTTCCAGTCCGTTTCAGGGCACAGCCACAAGCAAAGTGTAGCTCACTACAGCTCACGGCCAACCGCATCGCAGCTGAAAGGTGTCTCCGACACTATTTCAAACTGATTTGAGAATCAGCAACCACTGAGGACACAAATTTCCTCCGTCACTAATATATTGACGCTCCTTTCTTTGAAAACCTCGAATCAAATAGCCTCCAGGTTGACCACAACCGTAAGTTTTCCGAGCGTATTTTTTCACCCCTGCAATATTCAAGGCAACGTCCAAGCTTTTTGGCTCACAGGGCTACTCTGATAACAAACACTGATTTGACTTTTCCAGCATTTTCTCAGTTAAGATTTGTAGATTTTGTAGTTTTCGCTGTAAGTCTTAATTCCACGAGAAGCGAGTTTGAGTTTTATTTCAGAATCTTATGGTGAAATAAAAATAAAAAAGCTATATCTGTAGTAGTTTGAATCGTTATAATATAAAACAAATAGATTCCATGTTGCCGTGCGTCTGTTCAGTAACAGATCCGCAGAAGACGTAAGAACATCAGTGACACACTCGGCTATCGCCACGTGTGCCACGTTTTTGTTCTTACCACATTTTGACGTCATCTGTGATCTGTTACTGATAACGTCAATCGTGCGTCTGTCCTCTAATAGATCATAGGCTAGAACCAATCAAAATGCGAGAATAATTTGGGTCATTATATAATCGACGATATCACATCCAATCTTGCCATCATGCGCCGCGCGTATGTCGCATTGATTGTGTTGTATTTTCGATGGCATGGTATAAATAGTGACGCAACGCTCTCTCGTGGTATACCATGGAATGTACCACTTGTCACGTGTATTTTCTCGATATAAACATTCGCCTGAAGGCTGCTGGTGTTTATACCGAGAAAATACAAGTAACTCGGAGGATATACCATGGTATACCACTCAGAAGCGTTGCATAACTACAGTAGTATATATATCAAAACAACATAACTAGAGCCTTAAGCATATGTGAATAGACCGTTTTCGATATTCAAATTCAGCTTGGCAATGAGGCTTAGAGGAAACAAACAAAGGAGATTGAATTACCATGTTTATTCATTTCTTTTGTTTGTGTCCTCTAGGCCGCTATCAAGCTGAGTTTTAATATATGGAAAGTGGTCTATTGAGCATAAAGTTTCGTACATTTAGTACTCTTATCACAACAAATTAAACAGGAAATATTCAACGGCTTCTGCAAGAAAACTGCTCAAGTTCTTCTGTAGTGTTTTTTTTTATTTGATTTATCGGTTACGTTTACTGTACCTGAATTCCTTCCAAATCCCCGTAGTGCTCTCCAGTTTGCAAACGCTTGCCTTGATACTTGCTGTGAAATTCAATTTTAAGAAAGGAAAAACAATTTCAATTTCTATGTAATAAATTAAAAGTAACATGAATGGTGCCTAGTTCTTTTGCGTAGCATGAAATCTAAGAATTCCTTCCTATAACAACTCGGTTCGGGGGAGATTTAAAAAAGAAAATAAAAGCAAAACGTGTTCACTTATAGTAAATCTAAACTGGTTATTTTGTCATGGAACTCAAGTGAAAAAAGAAGGAACACGACTTATCACTCGAATATTATAATCATATATGAGGTAGTTTGAGGTAGTTTAGCTTGGTTCGGAGGAGGTTTAAAAAGAAAAATAAAGCAAAACGTTGTCACTTATAATAAATCTAAACTGGTTCTTTCGTCATGGAATTAAAGTGAAAAAGAAAGCAGGAAGTATCAGTCGAATACTATAATCATATATGAGGTAGTTTGAGGTAGTTTAGCTCTGTTCGGAGGAAGTTTAAAAAGAAAAATAAAAGCAAAACGTGGTCACTTATAATAAATCTAAACTGGTTATTTTGTCATGGAATCCAAGTGAAAAAAAAAGAAGTATCAGTCGAATATTAATATCATATATGAGGTAGTTTGAGGACGTCTTTTACTAATGTCGCTTATCTTTTTGTAAAAATTTATCTCTGGTAAATTTGCTTTCCCGCGAAGAAAGATTACAGTAAGTTTTTTTTTTTTTTCGGTATCGTGAGCATAATCTGTTTTGTCGCTTTGTTTTCCAAACTGAACAAATATCGATGGCATAATGAATGTGCGATAAGATCGATATTACATGTATATCATTGATATTGAACCTCGCATTTTTGTCAGATGTCGACAATACTTCTTACTCAAATTTTCGTCCTTTTTGATTTAAAAATTCTGTGGACAAAAAAGTCTTACCGTTTCTTCAGCGGCACCGAGAACAATCAACAACGAAACAACGAGAGCGTGTAGTGCAGTCATGATGAGGGAGAAAACTGGAAAATACAAAAAGAAAAATATAACAAAGAAATTAACATAAGATATGTTCAGTAATACATACATACATACAGACAGACATACATACATAACTTTATTTTGACTCGAATTTACAGGTAGCTAAAAAGCTAATATCTTCGAGGAAATAAATAATAACAAAACTCATCAGTTACTCTATTGGTTATTATTAAGGAGGAGTTTGTGTGTTGCGTGGCATAACTTCTATAATTCACTCTAGCTACGCTACATCACTCGTTAAAATTGTCTCTTTGTCTTGCAGGCCCAGCCAAATAATTACTTGCACTTCATTTGCCGCAAATTTGCAACCGACATATCTGACTTGATCGCCATATATTAATTACTTTTGTCCGGAATTAAGATGAGCAGCTGTCAAGTAAATTTCTATACTTATACGATTAGTATTTATACTTCAGTGCTTGCTTTGCAGTATTACATTGTACATGTGCTTGATCAAGCTTCGAAATCTATAGTAAAGGATTACAAACGATATCCAAGACAACAATTTGAATGCATTTCTCTGACTTGATCATAAACAAGAGACGTGCGCAAATTGGATTCGATCATATTACTCTAAGTAAATAAAATGAGTATCACCACGCTTGCCTCCGTGGCAAGATTTTATTGTTCCTTGTCATGTTGCGATCAGATTTTAAGAGAATATATAAATGGTATAACCTTGCGACTGATTAAAAAAATCGGACCACTGCACAGTATAGGAATCTGATTTGTATAATTCGGACAGAAAGCAAATGTATCATAGTTCAAAGTTTACAAAGAGAACTTACGATTTGAGTGGATCATAACTTTCGTCAACTGTGACCCTGCTTGCACCCAGCTCAGTGAATCTCGGGTATGTTTTGTTTGCCTTTTATAATGTTCAGCACTAATCGAGTCACTCATGCAAGCAATGCGGTCTTGCCAAGTCTCCTCCCATGTCGGCGGGATGTACAAAACAGCGTGACAATATCTAAAATCCAGCCACGAATCCAGTCGGGCTGGCAGAATGAAGGGCGCCAAACTATTTTTTGGTTTTTACTCATTGCTATTTTCAATAGTGTTTTTGGATGTTGATATGCATAGTTTAACATGCTTCACATTTGATACATGCTTCACCTTGTGAACTTCTATCGAATTATATGGTGTAACCTTTAATAATGTAATATATTTTTTAACAGTTCGTTAGAAGAAATGTGAAGTTCGTTCAAGTTCTAAGAATCGGTGTCCAAACTACCCTCCCATCCCCTCAGATGGGATGCTAGATCATCTACCCTCCCCCTCCCTACCTCCCCGCATTTTGTGTACTCCTAACACTGAATAAGTACAAAAGTACGACCTATTTGTTGATGGTGTATCTCTTGATAAAAACTGCTTCCGTGCGGCCACTTGGACAAATTTATTTAAAGATTTAGGAATCATGGCGTATTGCGAAGATAAAGAATTCAGAAAGTATACAGTGGCTCTCAAGTCATGTCAAGTCTCCCAGACCCCCAAAGGGCCACGCGACCCTTGCTCTTGTCTCTTCGCCATTCATGTAAACACTCAAAGTACTCGGGCTTGCCCATCCAAGCGGCACCGACTCGCGCACGCCTTCAATCTGTTCAGATATACGTATCTAAATATTTACCAGCCATCCCGCTAACAGCTCTTATTGCTAAAAAGTAAATCGCTTTTGAAACCGAACTGGATAAATCGATCAAAAGTGGCCAAAAGACCCGATCACTGATAAGAAAAAAATACAAAACCAGTTTTCGTCTCAAAGATATTACTGTTTTAAAATTGACATTCAAACAAACAAATACCCTTTTTATTGACAAACCAAAAGTTCTTTGGTTGTGAAAACACAGTCTATAGAAGTAGAAAGCTGTAAAAAAAAGCCTTGTATCAAGTCATCACTTTGATTTTAAGACCGCTGGGTTAATCAGCTTTAGGTAACACAGGGCATTTGTTTAAGAGCAGCCTGCATTCCGATATCGTTAGGTTCTGATATAAACTGAACGTGTTGTTTGTTGTTATTTTTAGATTATTTTGACGCCCAGTTTAGGAATTCATGTCCTACGCGTAATACCGATAGTACTAGAATATATATTTTACATTATTCTGTCAACCACACCGTTGTAACTGGTTTCATCTTCAACAGATAGCTTAATAACAAGTCCATGTAGGATTGATGCTCTTCGGGACTCTCTGTCATTGTATCGAACAGTCATAGTTCAAAGCACTGCTGGTGACAAATATTCCCATTATACACAGTATTGGTATGAGCGCCGAATTCTGCTCATACTTTCAAATCTGTTTACCAAATAAAGATGATGTTCCATGTTTCGGAGAAAGTAATGCACGCGTTAGGTCTTGAAAAACTGCCAGTGGACGCACGAGCGGAACGTGACTGAGTTCAGCAGTTTTTGTTATATTTTTGTTTTTGCTCGGAACTCTGTATTTATCAGTCTACATTCCTCTTGGCGTTAGGAACCCTTAGTGCTTGAATATAAATAGTTTGACGTTTTTGTCTTAATCCGCTATATTACCGTTCGTCTGTGTTCTCCTATCGACTCATCCAGTCACCAAGTTAAGTACTCCGCCTACAAAGTACAGTTGTCTCCTTAAGTTTGCAGCTACGCTGGTATGTATAGAAAGCCACAATGTAATAAACAATATCAGCCAAGATTAGCTTTCATGCCCAGTTTAAAACTACGCCCAGATGTCATTCTTACTAAAAAGATGAGAGTAAACTTTTCAAGAATTATTGACGAAGTACGTGAAACCGAGGCCTGCCGGCCGTAAAAATCTGGGATTTTTGAGATGTCGAGAAGTTCTGGTCCAGTCGAGATCTCGTATTAGTCGAGAGATGTTCATTTGGTAGGAAATTTTAATCGTTTGAGAAATTCTGATCTGACGAGAATTCATTTTTTAAGGCAGTGTAACTAAAACAGCTTACAATACCTCAGAAACTTCTGCTTTGTGTTCTCAAGCTGCGCACGTAGGTAAATGCTAAACAGTGTTCTTTGTATACTCTGTTTCTTGTATCAGTCTATTAGCGCCATTCAGCACTAGTTTAGAACAATTGTACTGTATGTCAAGTTGGTTTACTTAGATCTAAGCATGATCTAAGGGTTCAAGGACTTCATTGTTTGCTTATTATAGCCTCCCAGCAAAAATGCTTTTTTGTTTCATTTAGGAAAATGCAATACTCATTTTAAAAACACATACTATTATTAGTCACAAGTATGCTACTATTAGTGTGAGAAATACACCGTCTCTTGGTGATATTAAAACGCTTTCTCGGTAATAATAACCACAAGGAATGCTACTTGTGGATTAATTCATTTCTCATTGATCTGTTTTGTTTGCGTTGTCTGTGCGATTTCATTTCAACCTGTAAGTAGTAGAAGCCTGTGCTGAAGAGACCACATTTGTGCGCAGAATTTTCTTTCCATACATTTTATAACGAAAGCCTCCTCTTTTGAACCAAATGAATGATAACTGTTTAATTAGAAAAAAAACACAAAGGAAGCATGTTTTGGCCATGAAACAAATATCTCAGTAATTTTTGGGTTTGTTCCCGTGCGCCGTTTTTAACTCTATCGGGCGCAGCTTGACCGACGTCAAGTTCAAGCACTTGGATATCTTCGGGGAATACTTTAATTGAGCACCACTTTTATGTTGCTTTAGGTCTCGGATTTTTCCAAAAAGGTTTCAAATCTATCAGACGGTCGAGCTGAAGAAATAATTAGTTATTACTACGATGACACAAAGATAGCAATGATCAAAATATGAATTTAAGAGCAAATTTCTTATTAATATCAGAATATCAATGAGTGTAAGCGATAAATTTAAATTTAGTTACACTTAAGTAGTACTGCCCCTCTGCTGGCACATCTGCCTCAGTCCTGCTGTCACACTGTTACTAGCCACTCTTGGTTCAGGTTTGTTTCGATTCGCGGTTTATACGTTACCGTCGAACTTCATTCATGACTAATATATAGATTTAGCCAAGTCTAAAAGCGGAGCTCCTAATTAAATATTTAACCATAAACAAAAGAACATATTTTCCCCTGTGTCAGAAACTCAAAAAAATGATCAATCGTGAGCATATGATTGTTCAGTGTGTGATTTCACTATATTTTTAGTTATATTTTAACAAACCATACCTTATGAGTGTAAGGGTTTAATTTGCGCCGAAATTTTGCCTTTGCATGTACTCCCTCCCTCTTCCCCAGAGTTATAACCTGGTGTGAGCCCGCGATCAAATCAAAACCCAGTACCTGATCAGTGGTCATCTTCCAACAAACACGCGATCTCAATTAGCTCTTGACCTGAGTCCGCGATATGGTCACGTGAAACTGGTCAGCGTATTCCTTGTTTTGACAGCTGTCAATTAATTATAACATGGCTGTCCAATATCAAAGATGTACCTACGGTAATGGTGATACTCTTATTTTTCAAGGTATGGGGCTTGGCGTACGGACGTACGGACGGACGGACGGACAGTCACGTGACAACCAAACTTTTTGACATCGATGGGTTACCAAATTTTCTAAGGTATGGGGCTCCTCTTGCGCGCCTTCGGCGCGCAGGAGCTCCGCTATTAAACTTAGTAATGGGTCAAGACAATTAGGGTTAAATAAACATCCGTTTAAACAGTGTGGCTGACTCGATATTGCTCAGAGGTGAGATGAAAGGATCAAGCGACACTGAGGCGACACTGAGACAGTCCGCAATCAGCCGGTGTTTGTCTTTTGATTTTGTTACGTAGGGTAAGGTTGGCTTTGCGAACGAGAAGCGACAAGATTACAACGCCATGTTAACCATAAAGAAAGAGTTTGTGTACTTAGGCGCACTGCTGGACAAAGAAGGTGGAACAACCAAGGACATACAACATAGGCTGAGTAAAGCTAGACAGGCTTTTCATAGGATGCGAAGAATATGGGGCACCAGTTAGATTGGCAGAAAGACGAAGGTACAATTGTTTAAAACAATTGTTAGGTCAGTTTTGATGTATGGCTGTGAAGCTTGGAAACTTACGAAAACAGAAGCAAAGAAGCTGGACGGTTTCCAATACAAGTGCATGAAGAGGATTTTAAGAATAAGGTGGCCTCAGACCATCTCCCACCAACAAATTTAGGAGAACACAGGAGTGAACAGAACGAGCGATGAAATCAGACGTAGAAGATGGAATTGGATTAGACATATAGTGAGGAAAGACAAAGAGGAACATTGCGTCACAGCTCTGGAATGGAGGCCAGAGGGGAAAAGAAGGCCTGGTCGACCCAAAACAACATGGAGGAGAATGGTTGAAGATGAAAGGAAAACAGCTGGGTGGCAGTCATGGGCGAATGTCAGAAACCTCGCAGCAAACCGTAGTGGTTGGAAAGAGAATGTCAAAGCCTTATGTTCCTTATGGCATAAAGAGAGATAGGATAGTTAACCATAAAGACAAAACTGAAATTCATTATCTAACTAGTGCTGGATCACGCATCCTAACAAGTGCAAGCCATCATTATAGAAGAGTTTTCAATTGAGTGTCGTAAAACCAAAGCCAAAGCAATCACTCTGACCAATTACTGAGGAAACTGACAATCCAGTCAAAACTTGAAGTAATTGCACGTAGCTGACGAAGCGAAGCGCGCAAAAACGTGTGCGAACCAGTAATGGTATGTTTTGGCTTCACTTATAGGTGAAAAGAAAAAAAAGAAAAATGACAAAATGTGTTCTTAGACCATTCAATCACGAGGTTAATCATAAAATGACTAAAATGCTTGAAACATGAATTTTATGAATCAGGTAAGGAGTGTGTTTTGTAAAACTGTGAAAGGAAAGTTAAGATCTGAGCCTGTTTCATGGATACAGTGTAATAAGAACTCTACCAGTCGATGGTTTCCATATTTGAATACATTGTGCACAGAATTTAAATGCAATACAGTTCACGCCCACAATATACAGTTGTCAGGTCGCCTACAAGGTTAACGCCTCTATGCATTTCAGAGAACTGAACAAAAATCTGATCATTTCGTTTGCACGTGAGTCAATCGGCAGTACGCGTTTTATCTTTCCTCAGAAACATTTCTTGAATTTATCGTTTGTATAGAAGGCGGTTGCTTTGGAGAACTGACCACGCTTAGCGGAAACTGTGTGTTTTTGCGTCGCGAGCGTGTTCTTTCACCGGTCTCGAAAGTTCAGAAGTGTCTCACAAAAGAGCGTAACGTTTGCGTTCTCAGTTCTTGCATGGTCCTAGCAGTGAACTGTTCTTAACTCACTCAACATAAATAAATGGTAGATAATTGTTATAAATTACGAAATTGTGGTAATGATTTGATTAATAGAACCGGAATCGGCATTTCTGTAACGAATAGATTCCAGCAGTTTGAGTGTTTTTGTTTCATTTTATCCTGTCGATGTACCCAGTAGCAGTGACTGCACTTTCCTTTTAGAAAGAATTTTAAAAAAGCGTTATCATGGTTATCCCCATTGAAAAAAGCGTTTGAGTGCGATTTCTCCGACAATAGCAGGCAAAAATATCAACAGTTCGTCCTTGCTTAAAATCTGTCATGCTTTGTTCAGTGAGTGGAGAGCTACAAACCTCAAGAAGTCTGCAACGGTGTTCGGGAGTTATTTTAACTTCACCTGCCTGAGGAGAACGAAGACGGTTTCTGAAGACACTGCTGTTAAAACTCCGTTTGTATCTACGTGGACCTTCAAGTTTATTTAATTTTCATTGGACAGTACAGTCGCGTTGCCTAGTTTCGTCTTTGAGAAGTGAAACCATCCTTAATAAATTCTTAATTAAAAAGCAAGCCCTAATCGCTTTCCATTAGCCACGAATGATCCAAAACAATATTACAAGCCTGCAGCACACCCATTGCAATTTTTAAGACTTCCTGTTTGTTCTATTATAAGAATTGTATTAAATGTTGACTTACTTTGCCTTGATGACATGTTAGTTCAACATGAACGTCTAATCAAATGAATATTTTATTCCCGTCAGAATTGTTTTATTACCTCAAAGCGTATTTAAAAGTTGAAGGTGATACGTCTTTTATTCTTATCACTCAGTTTTTCTTTCAAAAGTTCCAATGTTGGCCGGATTTTAATGCGAGACGTGGCTGGCCAGGCCAATGAAAAAATGAAAAAAACAATCATTGACAAACCAATTAACATGATGTTATCTTCTAGCTGTCAGGGAGTGGCAATTCGAGTCCAAGTTCAGAGATATTCTCTTCCTTGTGTCAGTTACTAGGAAGCTCAAGAAACCAAGAAGTTCTAAGAACTTAGACCCCAGATTCCACGCTGTTTTCGCGTAGTAGCCTCTGCATTCCTCCCGCTCACGAAAAGAAAAGGGAGGCTGTAAACACAAGCTGAAGGTGGCAAGATATCGAGGCTTACTAGTAATTAATATTGTCATTTTGACTAAAATCAAACCTGTTATGTATACAGGCGAATTCACACATAAAATATAAAAAGACATATAAACAGCGGATGGCAAGTGAGGGGAAGAAAGGTTCACAGATGGATTTCCTAGCGAAAAAAAAATTTAAAAAGTGACTTACACGTTTGAGGGAAAAATACTTTTGAAACCCGTACCGACAAAGAGTACCTGTTATTAAACTGGAGTAAGAAAATAAACAAAAGTATTACAAAAGAACTGTAAAAACAGTACTTACGAGACTGTATAAAGGACATTTACATCAAGATGTGGCCGTTCGCTTAGCTGTTCCAGTTGACGGTTAAGGTGGCGCCTAATTTTTTCAAGTGTACGGGGCCCCGGGGTATACGCAGGTTAACCACATTACAAGTAGTTTATCTAAATGGTACAAAATGCTGCCGAAGGGGAGGATGTAAGGAGTGTCAATGCAGAGCAGGGCTGTTCCCAAACAGAACTCCTGATCGTCGGTAACAGTAACAAAGTGGTTTATTTAACTTCTCGGGTTACAGGACTCATCAGCACTATAAGCTTCGTTACATTTCTCATTGCTCCCTTATGGACGAAACTCACGCTCTTATACAAGTACACCCCGAATTCCAGAAACTTCTCTAAGGAATTAAATAGCATTGTTGCAAGGTTTCTAAATTCGAATGTTACATGAGAAATAGAACATTCCAGAAGGTTCTAGGTCACGGCTAAATAACTTCCAGTTCGAGATTTTAAATAACGACAGCAAGCCGTAATTTTTGCGAAGGATTGGAATGAAGTATATTCTTCTCCCGTGTGATTTCTAAAATGTTGACTACTGTTGTGCAGAAAAAAAAAAATAAACGGTACCACTAAAATCTGTGATTTTTTAAATGATATTAACTTCAACAGATCTCAAATCACACTTGATGAGAGGGAACTCTGCTTCAAACTATAAAACAGATGCCTGGTTAAAAATCAAAATTTTGTTTGCTGTTGTGAAAATTGACACAGTTAAACGTCATCAATAGCACAATGTAACGCTGAACCTTTTTCGCGAGTGATTACAACTGGTTTACTTCTACACTTCTGGTTTTGAGAGCTTTAACACTCACGGTGAGCAGCACATGGAAAACAGCGCATCTTAATAGAGAGCTGCCTAATACAGAAAAGACTAAGATTACAAAGAAAAGTTTATAAAGGAAAACAGGAACGATAAAAGAAGCGTCAAAAATAGAAATATCACAGCAGAAATCGTACACTGCGACCAACGATGGCAGTAAGTGATAAAACAAACAATGATAGGGCAGATGGCCATTGCTATGCTTTGCCTGGATTTAACGATCTTGGACGTTCGGTGACCCCTACTTTTGTTTTGGTAAATCATTTTCTCTACCGATTTTTTACGTTTAGCGAAAAAATGAAGAAAATCTATCGACTAGAAGTTTGAATTTTTTGCAAAATGCACCATCGAATTCTGTTCTTTTTAGCTCTTCGTTTGTCTGTGCGACGGTTTCAAATGCCGCTTAAAGAGTTAAGTTTTGTGAAAATGTTAGTAACATTTAGAATTATTTACGCAACAGACCCACTTCTACTAAATATGACTAAGATCGTTTGCCTCCGTTGACTCACCTTCGATATTTTTAGTTATAAACCCCTTTAGTATCACCCAACTAGTGGACTAATGCAAATCCTGCATTTTAATTGGCTACGCTACTAAAGGACTATTAGTAATAGGCCTCGAGTAGCGAAATTGGCGCAATCGAGCGTGACGCTTTCTTTCATTTTATTCCCAAAAAAATATTTCTTCAATGGCCCATTCGGCTTCGCCTCATGGGCTATTGACCCTTAGCCCGCAAGAATACGTGCGCTAATTTTTCAAAATCAGTGCAGTTTTCCACGCGCTTTATCTCTGAAACGAAGTTGGTGGCCCCCAGTTTTTTGTTTTTTGTTTTTTGCATTTCTAACACAAGTAACTCATTATCCGACTGCAGTAAAAATTTAAAAATAATCTATCGACTGGAAAATTTTCGCGCCAAAGTCCTTAATTCTGCCATTCCCGCATAACCACAATTCCTTGCGCCTTTGATCTTACCGCTACCACAATTCCTTGCGTTTCACAAAAACGTGTTCAAGGCCCCTACAATGTGTCCTTTTCTCGATTAGAGAGCTGCCTCGTTCGCTCGCTTCAGGCTCACTCATTGCGGCAGCAAACATCGGCCAGGCGTGGCTCACTGAATTAGAGATGGTTGAAAACTATGTGCCAATCTATACTTAAACTGAGATGAATACCGATATTATCGCGAAAGAAATGATACATTATGAATATATTTTGGCCCATTCGGTGGTGAAATTAGCAATGGTTTACTAATCTGTCAAAAACGGCTGCTTAACTCATAAACCAGTAATTATTCGGACGAGGGAATTACCTAATCACTTAGACGAGATGGTGCCCTCAGTGGTCGGAAGAAAGAAATCTCTTATGCTCGGCTCAACGACTCAAGTCGCCAATTAAAATGATAATCAAGAAAGATAGAATGTACCCCCGCTCGAGATTCTCGAATCATTTAGGGCAAGCGTATGAAACTATTTTGCACGCTTTAGCTGCTCTGTGCAGCCTGAACGCGCAGAAAATCTCTATGGTCCTCTCTCTCCCTCTCAGGCCAGCCTGGACTTGGGTGAAAATAGAAGTGCAATTTTCGCGAGTAAGGTTCATGGATTAAAGGTATACATATTGTGATAATGATAGCGCCACAATCCTCATAGTAATGGCGCGCGCGGGTACAGTTATCATAAAATTAATTATGAAGAACAAATTGGAATGATTTCAAGCGATTCAAGGGCGCAAACGCTATAGATGAAGTCAAATGTATTAAATCGGATAATCAGCAATCATCGAAAAAACTGACGCGATAGTTCAGAAAACTAGCAGGTTTTAAGGTCATTAACACCCACATAACACTGAGAATAGTATAGAACTTAGAAACTCACATATAAGAAGATCGCGACTTCAAACACCTTGGATCAGCGAGGCTGTGAAGTGAAGGCCATTAAGTTGAATGATTAATCTATGTTAGCGCGCTTTCTTTTATAACTGCGATCACTCGGGCAAGAAAATTGCGTCCTGACACTTGCATGGATGTGTCATTAATCATGCTAATATAAGAATTTACCGCATGAATCTAATTGCTGTTCTGAAATGAGAGATAGCGCCAAAATTTTATATGTTGAATTTCACCTGAGCTTTTAGTACTGTGAGCAAGTCTGACTGAACGTTTCTGATAAAATTCGTTTGGAATTATTCTCCAACAAAATTTAAACAAGTTCAGTCTAGGATTATTTGCAATGTTCGCCACTGCTTTCCAAAGTCTTGCTTCGCCAACAATAACGATTGCGATTTTATTTCATATTTGTCAACAAAGAACAAAAGATCACCAACCACGCGAAACTCGATAATAAAGTCATATCAAAGTCATCTCAATATCGTTAATTGAAGTTAAAACTCGCTGACATGTTTCCCGGGGGAGGGGGTACTCCCATATATGGGTTATACAGGCTATAAAGGTACGTGCGGCTCCAAAGGCTATGGTTTTTGAGCTGCTTTGGTTTGAAAAGGAGCATAGATTTGACCGTCTTGGTCTGAAATAGGATATGTTTTTCACTCTGGCTTGGCATTGGGTGTTTTTCTCCTCATCAACATGGGCAAGTTTGTAGCTCTCCTCAAATTTTTATGCAAATAGAACGATTTCCGGTTAGCTGTGGTCATATGTTAGAGTTGTGTACTAATTTTAGAGGTCTGAAATGGGGCATTGATTTTTGGCTCAGGTCTGAAATATGGTGTGGAAAATAACATTTTGGTCTGAAATATAGTGTTCGGACGTCAAACCCCCAACAAAAACTTTGGGGAGTACCCCCCCTTCCCTCCAGGACATGTTATAGGTTAAGTTGGGAACAATAAACGAAGACGACGAACGGAAAATAACAAAACAAACTTGACAAATAAATCTGGTTTAGATCCATAATGTCTGTCTGAACATTGAAGACATTGGAATGTTGTGGTCACGAGCACAGCCAGAACATGTGTTTGAACTGACTACAGCATAAAACAATTGACGATAAAACAGTTAGAGGTCAATTAAGCAAAAAGACAACATTGCAGAAACCGCAGCCAACAAGCAAACATTCTGGAACGAAAAGAGCGCGCCGAACATTATATCGCATAATTTACTACATTTGTTTTTTTCTAAAAATGAAACAAAAAGTCAAGAATATCAAGAACACCAACATCATGACTTTGCTATTCGCATAAGTGCTTAGTTTGTGCAACTCTGCGTGAATTTTAATTGCATAAATTATCTTAAAATAATAAGATGATAATTCTGTAGAGCGTTTTATAATTCCCTCATAACCAGAGTTTGATATTGTTTGCAATTGCATAGCTTCGTAGCCTGGAAGCACCTTCCACGCACGAGCGAGTCGGCTGTTGAATCCAAAACACACTGATTATCAGATATTCTTTTACTGGGGCGAGTGCGACCAAGTAACTGAACTCGAGATTACCAAGTCCAAATCGGGTTAGTGACAGGATCTGCTGTCGATCAATTGCAAGAGACCTGAGCACTCTGAATGGAAAAAGGGCGCACTCAGGCAGCGCTGCATAATTTACCACATTTCGTTCTGTTTTAAAAATTGCCGCGGGGGTCGAAGCTGATATTGTTATATTTTAAACGTTCCCGGGCAAATTAAGCGGTAGTCAAAATTCTTATTGATAATTGATAAATCGATAAGTTGAATAACTACGTTCGAATGAGCTGAAGTTAAAAGTTAGTTCGATTTAAGTTACTCAACATATCCCAGGGATCATAGCAGCGGTTTGCTATACTGCTCGTTTGTGTGCAGGCCCTTTCGAAACAACAAGCATACCGCTTCCGGCTTCACACTGAACATTTTTGCTTTTGTTATTTTACATTGTGCGAAATCCTTCTTCAACTTCAAAGCTCTACCTCGACCGACTATCAGAACCATCACTACAAATTCACTTGTACATTCTGCACCACGAATGACGAATAGTCATTTTTAACTCAACGCTTTGAGTTCGTTTGGACTGCGAAAGGTTTCTCATCCCTTTGAGCCTCAGTGGCTCGTTGGCCAGAATTTAATGTCCGATACAACTGGGCTAGGGAAGAAATCCCATTGAAGGAAAAGGATGTCGCTTTGCATACCGGAGGACAATGTTCCCAAAGGAAAACGGAAGTTCGGAAGATCATTACAAAAACGTTTTACAGGAAACATGAAAGAATTCGTACACTCAGGCTGCATACCAAGAGAAGAATGATCAACAGACCGGTGCGGAAACTTGACTCATTAGAAGAGAACACAGAAGAGAAAGTCTGCAATCATATATTTCCTCCATTAGATGCTACTGAGGTTGAATTAAAGAGGTGGAAAACTCCTCGAAGTCCAAAGGTACAAGAATCCCTAATAAGAGAAAAACCTTCCCGCGGGAAAAACTGTGAGAAATCAAACAAAACAAGTGTTTACCAAATAAAGTTTCCTCTTTGCCTTCAAAACCTTCACTTATGGTTTTCTTGACGATAACGTTTCTCTTTTCTTTTCTTTTTTTTTTTTTTTTTTGCTTTCAGCTTTCATTGTAACGAAAGAGAAAGGAACCACTTTCTTCTACTTGTTTGGCATGGTAAACATCGGGTATCCCTTGAGATTAATTCTTACCAAAACTTACGGTATTGTAATTTTCTTTCCTTCCGTCTTTCTTCTTTCTTCTTCGTCGGCGTTCGTCTTCGGTTTAAACCAAGCCTCTATAATTTGCAAATTATATAGCTTTTCGTGGAGAATTGAATGTCATTTGTCGCTGGCTGTCATTTTAGTTCTTTCACAAAAATGGTCTGATTAGTGCATTTAATATCTACGTAAACCTGCTGAGGCAAAGTCGAGTGTTAAAAGTAAATAGGAAAACCATTTACTTTAACGAAAATTACTAAGTATAACATTGATTCAACATATTATTGATCCAACTAATGTGAAGATGCAAAGCTATATTTGCACTTGAGTGGTAAGGAAACAAAACGAGATCATTTGAATAACTAAAGAACACGGTTCTTACAAAAGAAAAGCATTTTCGCACCAGGAAAATTGATACAACTTGTTGTTGATTCAACTAATGGAAGACACAAAGTTGTATTTATATCTGTAGTTCAAGAAAACAAAACCTGATCATTTGAAACCATTCAATTGTTTTGGAGCCAAATATTTAGAAATCATGCTTTTAAGAAAGTTAGTTTTGGCAAGCCAAGATTAACTCACATACGTGGAACACTCAATTCTTGCACACCCCTTCTGTTGAGCTGGGAAACGTTTTATTCTAGAACTTTGTGTTTCGACGGTTACATGTGTACATGTTTGTGTCGTTCTTGCAACCTTGGCTTCTAACTCCGCTTACTAGATCCAAGGTTAGCTGTTGCTAATTGGTTAATCCCAGCCTGCTTGCGTTATCAAGTCAGCTGCGTTCGTTTAAGATTTACGTCCGAGTACTTTAATTGTCTTGTGCTTGAGTCCCGAGCGTAGCTAGAGTCAGTTAGCATAAAAGTGAATGCATTGTAAAGTAAGAGTAAGAGAAGATCAGAGAAGAGAAGAGTAGAAGTAGAAGTTGAAGGAAGAGTAGAAGATGGGGTAGTAGTGGAAGACGTGGAAAGTAAAGACTTAAAACGACCTCCTGTCGGGGACTCAGAATTTTTCTTTGTCCCACGCTCGTGTCATGTTGATTAATTCCCCTTCACATTTCATTACCGAGCTTAAAATTCACCATTTTTATTAATTTATCACTACTCACGATGACTTCGATAGCGTTGATCCTAGCAGTATGCAGGACACCTGTCATGTATGAACTCAGTTAAATGACTTCGCTCTCCATGAGTTCTCGTAGCTCAGTGGATAGAGCGCCCGCCCGGTGTTCGAGAGGTCATGGGTTCGATTCCTGTCGGGGACTCAGAATTTTTCTTTGTCCCACGCTCGTGTCATGTTGATTAATTCCCCTTCACATGGCTAATGTATCCCAACACGCTGATTTGTTCGCACAATCTGGTTTTTCACCTTCGTTCTTGTCAGTTATTTCTTATTTTTACCTAACCTTCATTACTTGTTAATTAAAGACGGGTCTCTGTGGAGTCCCGTGCATTAAAAAATGTCTTCGCAGACAACTTTTAAAGAACTAAGGACGACCGTGCTGGCCTTCTAAACCGATGAATCGTTATATTTTTAATCATAAAGTGACTATTGATTCATAAGTGGCAACCGCAAAATTTACACTTTCACATAATAGTAGCGGAGGTTTGTACAATCTGCGTTATGGGTTCGTTAGATATATTTTCTTTTTTTTTTTTCAAACCTCCGTTGCTTGTAGATTAAATCCGCCTTCTGGGGAGCAGGGATGGAGCAATGTTGAGATCACTTGCCTCCCACCAATGAGGCCTGGGTTCGATAAGTTTGTTGTTGACTCTCGCCTTTTTAGCTCTTTTTCCAAGGGTCAAGTCTCCGAGTTCTCCGGTTTTCTTCTCTCCTGAAAAACCAACATTTTCAAATTCCAATTCGACCAGGATAGAGGAACCGTGTGAAAACCAGCTAAGGCTTATATGGCTTCCTCACTAAATACTGTCAGTAAATTACTGTAATTTGAGTGGAAATCTCAATGATCACCTGATATCCTGGGAGTTAAGAAGTGTTCTCTGTTTAACTGGTCAACCGGTGTAAATATTAGTTGTTTGCAGACAAAAGGTAACACTTGAAGCCATTAAGTCAATCGGGAAAACAGTTACTTTACAAAAAAAAATAAGCGTAATGATTGTTGACTCAACTAAAAGGAAGACGCAAAGTTTTATTGGTACAGGAGTTACAAGAAAACAAAAGGAGACCATGAGAACAAGAAAAAAACAATTTATGTATATAAGAATAGAAGAGCATTAGGTCACCGCCTCACTTACATTTATAGGCCGGGTGACTGTGCACACAACCGTAAAATGGCCTATTGTTTTCTTATTCGCTAAATGGTTTGAGCTGTCACCTTTTGTGTGTTACAGTGTTTACCGCTTCTGAAACACTTCTGAAAGAACCGGGCAGCAGCAAATGGCTGAGTGGTTTGATAATCAAGAAACCGGCGGAGGTTTGGTACATGGTATATATAATATTGGTAACAACCAGACTGTGCAAACCAGCCAGCAAGCTAGACCGATAACAGTAGCTGTGGCTGAGCCTTAAAATAATCCTAAACAGGTTAAAACAACAGTGAACCTGCCTACTGTACGTATCGTGATTGCAACTTATGCCGTGTGTTTTCTATTTGTTGAATCAATATCAAATATTACGCCTTTCTCATTTAAATGCCAACTAGTTAGCATAACAACAACTAGATTTACACAACAAAAACAGTGAGGTGGCCTTGTTTTCATTTGAAACAAACAAGTTACCTCCAGTTTCGCTGCCATTCAAAGGCCAAGTCACTGAGCTGACAACAGTAAAATGGTCTAGAAAAAATGTGTTGTATTAATTCAGCTAATGGGAAGACACAAATTTATTCATGCTTGAGTTGCAAGAAAACAAAACGAGATCATTGAGCAATAAAAAAAGCAAACATTTACCGGAAAGAAAAAATTATGATTAGTCCAAACGATCGTAACTTTAGAAGCATCGCTCTTTATCACGCCTTCATCCGGCAAAATGGATTTCAGGTGGCCTTCATCGTTTTAATCATAACTGTAACAAACTCCTCGATTTGTTTGGTTAGGTGACATTATCAACATCTTCACTATAGATCTTAAAGAGTATCCAAGGTTTAACTCGGTGAAATATGGTAAGCACTCGATCAGATATCTAGGACCCAAATTGTGGTCAAAATTACCAAAGAGCATAAGAGAGGCCACATCTCTCAGCACTTTTAAGACGAACATCAGAAATCTCAACAATCTTGATGCATTATTAGATGATGGCTGCAGAGGCTGTCCCCTCTGCTCCTCCTAAAGAATTTTTTTTTTTAACTATGTATTATTGGATTATAAAATCCACTGTACATAGTCTCATAACATATTTTAACTTGGATTTAAATTTTACTATAGTAAATAGCTATAGGTTTTTTTTTTGTTTTTTTTTTTGTTTTTAGGTATTTTCTTCTAATTTAACTCGTTTTTGTTATGTCCCCGTATTAGTAGGGGAGTTTTTCCCCAGCTAGGTGGTTGATGACATTCTTAATAAAGTTTCTATCTATCATGAGACAACATTTAGTGGCTTAAACTGACCTGAATAATCGGTTATATACTGACCAACGTTAGGTAACCATTAACTGCTTTTAACCTTGGATTTGAAGGATTATTTCCGCACTGGTTTCCCTTTCTGTGACCTTAAGGGCCGTATGAAAACTGCTGTTTTTCCACCCAAAAATCATTAACAACTTCTAGTGTATTTACAAGGCCAGAACATCATAAATAATTTAAAAAATAAGGGTAATAGATGGTAACTTGAATTGTTATCGAGAAAGAAGTGAATGAGATCTGATACTTCTCTCAAGGAACTGTATTAAAAGTACTGTCTTTCTACTCGGGTTGTCACGGGTGCGAATCCCGTTGAAGCCCCAAAATCCTTTTTTCGGATTTAATTTGAAATTGCTTTTTAAAACTGAGATTGCAACTGCATCAAGCGCTTCCCTTTGTACTATGTAACGCTTGAAAAGAGTCGGTATATCATACAACCAGATGAAATGAACGTGATCACATAACAACTTGTTGTATACAGATATAAATTGTACAAAGGGTGATTTCTTTGGCGGCATTTGATTTAGAACACTTTTATTTTCTACAAAGTAGTGTGTGTACTCCACATGTAGACAAATGATACGCGTTTTTCCAGTCTTACAATAACGACTCTATGAACGGCTCCCGGAAAGCAGCGAATACAATGGTCCGGGACATTAATTTGAGGACTTTTATTTGACTTCAAGACTGAGACTATGATCTATAATCATAGTCCCTTGTTGTCTTCTAACAGTTTGGGAAACTAAGGGACTGGACGAAAACAAAAGGGCGCCAGTGCATGAGACTAAGCCTGGGGCCCGTTTCTCGAAAGTCCCGGGAACTTTTCGGGCCCGCAAAGCCACTTTTGGTTAATCTCTTATCTGCATCCATAGTTAATGGAGGGTCCCCTCCATTAATTATGCTGTATCTAAAAATAGAGAGGTGTATACGCCTGAAACTTCTTTTATGAAGGGAACCTCTGTTGATATTACCAATACAGGAGCTAATCAATGATAATGAGCTCCTGACCAATATGTGAAAAAAAAAAAAAAAAAAGAAAGAAAAAAGAAAGAAAGAAAAGAAAAAGCGCTTGGGTTCCGGGTGCTATAACTTTTCGGGAGGCCAAGGAGAGATCTGATTTTATCTCCAGGGAGGGGTTAAATTAACACGCGTCATCATCAAATCGAGGCAACGGCAGTCGTACGCCAACAAACTCTTGCTACTGTTTTTTGCTAACAATGTCACTTTTAGCGATAAAGTACCAACGTGGACATCTTGAAATCTTAAACCAACTTGTCCTGCCTCACAAGTCAGTTTACGAGGAAATAAGAGGCGTCGAAGATGGCTGGCAAGCGATAAAGACAATGAAGGTAAGCGAAGCGCGAAGTTAGCTTAATACTACCCGCGGCGCCTTGCTGAATAATTAAGCTTAAGCTTAAATTTGTTAGAATAGCGCTAGCGTCTTCTGTGATTTTCAAATAAATGCCGAAGTTAGCTGACATAGAACTTAAAAAGGTTTAACTGCTTTTGCTACTATTTAATGTGCAGAGGCATATAAATAAAAAACAAATTTCATTGTTCCACGTGTCACCCTGCTGATGTTTGCAGAACTTAGGAACGTTTTGAAACGTTTTTGGTACGTTCCAAAACGTTTCGGTTCATAAATTGCTACTGCAGTGCTCTTGGGTTTACGAAACTAGTTACAGAAATATCCTCCACGTATCAGAATATAATATTAATTGAAATTCAACTCGGCAGCAACTGGTAATAATTATATTTAGTTATGGGTTCGAGCAATATTTGTCCACAAAGCTCTCAAACATTTTGTTATTCATGTGCAAAGCAAGGAGTTACAAACAGACTTCTGCAATTCCACGTAAACTTCGAGGAAGTTATTTTGCTGTGTATCGACCAAGGTTGTTTGTATCCTCTGGGTTCAGGGGACAAAAATCTTCTTCTGAAGTTGAATCAAAATTCAGAAGGCCAGTTTGTACTCCAAGCAATGAAAGTGGAAGTGTGAGCAACAACAAGCCAGGTAAAAGCAGACATCACTTTTTGACATGTAACAGTGCTACTGAGGAGCAAAGAAACAATTCAGAAAACTTTGCTGGAGACTCTATATTATCTCAGTTAATTCCAGAGATGGTTAACACAGATGTACCTCCCCATTCTGTTCGAGAGGACAAAAAGTTTGTAAGCCATGTAAGACGATCAGTGAAAACTGTGGTTGAGCCATATATTCCAAGAAGAAAAAGCTCTTGCTACTCTCTGTTGTCAAGAGATAATGCTTGTAACAAAGAGTGTATACCAGTGGATTTAGAACAGAGCTATAAGGAACTTACTGATCATGAAGAAAAGTTTGTTATTGATATTATGTTGAACAAATGCTGATCATGATCAGTAAAGACGGCTTTGGTTTGGCAAGTTCTTTAGAACTTTAATAAGATAGATTTGCTGTACATGTACTTTATATAAGTTGCATGTCTTTAGGTTACATTTTGTATCTTCTGAATTTATCATAAATTGATTAACATTCAATCAATCAATCAACAAACTTTATTTAAGTGTCTAAAACTTCTAGTCAGCCCGGAGGCAGACTAATCAGGACACTCCCATTAAAATTGTATTGTGTTGGCCAGAAGGCATAAGTTGTGAAAAGTGAATTGATGGTGTGCATAGGAAGCATTTCCATGGGAACAAAGACTTTCATATTCTGGCCATAGGAAAATTTTGATCAAGCAATAATGATAATTATTATAGGAGGAGAAAGGAGGAATATTAATTTGCCCCCCCCCCCCCCCCCACCCTCCTCTTTTTTTTACTCTCATCCCAATTTTATGGAACCAGAATGTGGAAACCTCTTAGATCATATTGGAATGCTTCCTATGCAGGCTAGTGAATTGAATGTTCGGTTTAAGTATGTTTTCTTCTTGCTTTTCTTTTCATTTTCTGTTTTAGGTTTAAGGGTGTTGTTACATACTAAGATTTTTAAATTAGTTTGCACACTGAATAATGCGACTGCTTTCTGCTTTGCATATCAAATAAGAACTCCTTCCACCTTCTCACCTCCTTGGGTTGTGAGTGTGTGAGGGCGTAATATATAATAGACTATTAGAATACTGTAGCTGGCATACTTCAGGAGTGGAGAAGATGACCCAATTCTTGTTCTGGTGGTTGGTGGTGGTGCTATCTTGCTAATACTCAGTATAACCCACTGTTTACCACAAGAAAATGGTGTTCTATATGAATTCATAAACCTTTATGGACCAAGTTTGTTTGGTCAAGAAGGCTGGATATTAGCTTGATATTCTTGTTTTCAGTCCATAAACATACAAAAAAACCCAGAACTTGGCCAGCATCCAACCATCTTGAGAGAACAGGCCAGTTCAATAATCCGTGCAAACATTTGGTGGTTCCATGAACAGTGTGTATATTGTACACTGAACATTTGTCCTCATACATGTAATATCAATGAAATGGTGAGAATAAAGGCTTTAATGAATATGGCATTCAGTGTATTAGAATTGCGCTTTTTGATTGTGTTCCTCATGAGAAGTGTTATTGTTCTACCTGTAGGTTCGTGGAGCTCCTGCAATTGCAATTGTTGGCTCATTGAGTTTAGCGATAGAGATTCTACCAAGGTCATTTAGTTCTACAGAGGAACTGGAAAACTTTGTAACAGAGAAATTACAGTATCTTATGAAGGCAAGACCGACAGCTGTGAACATTATGGAAGCCTCCAAGCATCTGATATCATTTGTCAAGGATTTATCATTAAAAGCAAAGGATACTGAAACTGTCAAGATGGAATTGATTAAAGAAATTGAAGGGATGCTGGCAAAAGATATAAGTGATAACAAAGCTATCGGGAGGTTTGGAGCAGCACATGTGTTGCAACAAGTAGGTGTTGATAAGCTGAAGGTCCTCACTCACTGTAACACTGGCTCACTAGCAACAGCTGGCTATGGAACTGCTTTAGGGGTAATTAGAAGCTTATCAGAACAAAATCATCTTGATCATGTGTTCTGCACTGAAACCAGGCCGTACAACCAAGGATCAAGATTAACAGCATATGAGCTAGTTTCTGACAAGATTCCTGCTACTTTAGTAGCAGACTCAATGGTATCAGTGCTCATGAAAACAAAAGGAATACATGCAGTTGTTGTGGGTGCTGACAGAGTGGTTGCCAATGGTGACACAGCAAATAAGGTTGGAACATATCAGATAGCTATAGCTGGTAAGTGTATTACACAGATAATAATGTATTTGTTATTAATGCTGTTACATTTTTTGATTCTCATCACAATAAATTCTGGTTGGTTCCGAGTTTTGGAATTTGACATGAGCCATTAAGCTAAAGAGGCCAATAGATTGTGTCAATCAAACTTCAATCTGAATGTTCAAATGAGATGCCATACAATTTTAGTCTTCTGTTTCTGAAAGTAAGAAGTAGCAAAGGCTCTGATTATCCTCATCTTGTCACAAAGAAAAATTATACATCTTGAAACTTTGGTGGCTGAGTGATTGGCTGTTTAGACAAAGAGCTACCCATTACCTGTGGCCAGATTTTGGTGTGCAATAGGTTGCTATTAAGAATAACAGAAGGCTTCTCTAAATTTCACTTTTTAATGTCATATTACAAAGGTAGTCAGCAATATGGTGGTGTAATGGTATGGAAGCTGAACTCTGGTTTGATTGGTCAGGGTTTGAGCCCTCACTTTGTTGTTTTACCCTCACATTGCCTCTCCCCACTTGTTTTCAATGATTACTCGAAGTTAATTTTCAGCCTTTTCTCGTCCAACTTTCCAGCAAAACACCATGGGGTTCCATTTTATATTGCCGCACCATCCACAACTGTAGACTTGACTCTGGAGAAGGGCAGTGACATTGTGATTGAGGAGAGACCAGCAGAAGAACTGACAACTGTAGCTGGAGTTCGCATTGCAGCTCCTGCGATTGGTTGCTGGAATCCAGCTTTCGATGTCACTCCAGCAGAACTGATTACAGGGGGCATTGTCACAGAATATGGTGTGTTTAAACCTTCTGAACTTAAGATGGGGTTACAAGAGAAATGTCAATAGCTAAGTAATGTAAGTAATTGGAAAACAAATTGTACAATAATCACTCAAGACACCTCAGGAACACAACTACTAGTACAGTACCTGGTATGCCTGATGAGAGTGGTGTCCACTGACAATACAGCTTCAGACCACAAGCAATCTCTGTTTTTCACAAGTCTGCAATGTTACCAAAATAGACAAATGGAAATGCATCTACATATACTCAGTTCTTATTAATTTAATTACAAGGCTTTCCTGCTCACTTATGCGACTCATCATGTTATGTTGAGAAATACCTGTGCTGGACAGAGGTTGCTCATAGTCTTGGTAGTTGAGACCAAGTTTGGGATATTGTTTCTGGTGTGATACATGTAGTTTCAGTAACAATTCTTCATTAACTAGGTTTGACAGTAAAAATTATGTGAGTTTTTGTCATTTTGATATCAATTCTAGTTTGTTGAAAAATCCATATCACTTGAATTACACAATCTTTCCACACAGTAGTTTGTTTACATGCAAGGAATGTTCATCTGATTTAATTTATTTTTATAATAAACCAATTATTGGATGATGGTTTTTGTGATATCAAGAATAATCACAGTCGAGGTAGGGGATATCAGCCAAAGGCTGAGGCCAATAACTCTTACCAAGACCTTGATTATTCTGGATATCACAAAAACCACATCTAATAATTGTTTTATTATACATTGAACGGAAAAAAAATGGAAGTCATGTTTTTGGTTCTTCACTGACAGCAAGCAACACAAAGTGTGCAAACTTGACATGATTACCCTTAGAAATCATGCACTGCGGTCATACATGACACAAATACCCATGACCTTGAGTATCCTTGACACGATTATTGTACAACCTGCAGCTAGATGGCATCATACTGATAGGCACTGATTTCGAAAATTCGCTGTACGCTTTCAGCTAATCAGAAAAGAGATAGTGAGTTCAATGTATAATAATAAACAATTATTGGATGAGGTTGTTGTGCTATACAGAATAATCAAGGTCGAGGTAGGAGTTATCAGCCGAAGCCAAAGGCTGAGGTTGATAACCCTTAGCGAGACCTTGATTATTCTGGATATCACAAAAACCGAATGTAATAATCGTTTTATCATACAATGAACGAAAAAAATAATGGAAGTTGTGTTTTTGCTTCTTCATTAACAGCAAGAAACACAAAGCGTGTGAACTTGACATGATTACCCTTAGAAATCATGCACCGCAGTCATACATGACATGATTACCCATGACATTGAGTGTTCTTGACATGATTATTGTATGATCTGCAGTTATGACGTGACACGCTCTGATTTCGAAAATTCACTGTACGCTTTCGGCCAATCAGAAAAGAGATAGTTAGATCAATGTATAGTAATTGAGTTTATGGGGACAATCACTTACTTTCAATACTTTTAAGGTCTCCTCGCCCTGTCTGATTTTTTTTGTTTTTATTGTATATGTACATGTGTTTTATTTATGGTGTGGCAAATAAACAGTGATGGTGATGCATATTGAAATACTTTGCTAGTGTTTAGTTATTTTGTCCAGTGTACTCTTTTCCTGTTAATAGCCCATATTTGTATTCCCATATTTGTATTCCCAGCATTGCACTGGAACTAGCTTGCAACTGAGGCTAATGTGTGTGGAGTCTTTTCAAATGTAAATGAAATTAATCTCCTTTTAATGATACATGGTATTCCCCTGCAAGAGCTATTCCCCTGAAATCTCGCCCCAGGCTTCTACACAGTGAGCTGCTGCATGTATTCAGTAAATCTTGATGTTAACTGGAGGCGATGTACCGTGAAGGCTCGGTAGTGGTAAAAACTTACAGGCATATGTTAATCAGTGAGTTTTGTCTTGCTTGTGAACTGTATATAGAAACCATAGTTACATGCAAATGAAATGATCAACTCTGTGGGACGAGAATTAAGAGAGAAAATCCACCAGTGGTATAGTGGAGTGCCATACATGCGGTTTTCACTTGCATAAAACTGTGGGAAAAGGCTAAGTGCGATTGGATGAGAGGGGAACCTGGAAAAGCGCGATCGATGAACAAAATACAAGGTGTCTACACAGTCCGCGCTTGCCTGTACTCTTCGAATACAGGTATAAAGCTCTAGACTAAAGGGATTTCACGGAAAACACTGACTTGTTTTTTTAGTTTCGTATCCCCGTTAGAGGGAGTGTTCGAATTTGACTAGTCCTTCGTACGTGGAGACGAAGAGAATGACACTGATGTTTGGGCTGCTAACTGCCAGGAAATGCTCTTCAGGTCTCAGTAATTTATTGTAAAGATTCAAATTGGACGCCAACGCCGGCGAACATTTAACAAACAGCTTGACATTTACTTGAGAAATTCTCTTAATTTTACACCTGTGACGCCCAAACTATGAACTCAATTATAAGAACAGAGTATAGCAGACAGCAACAAAAGATAAAAGTTTACTTGCTTCTGTAGTGCCCCCACACTGTAGATATCCAGTGACAGGGGCTTGATTCAATTTTCGCCTTGTCTGTACATCTAAGTAATGTTTTACAGTTTCACTGTATGCAATACGTCGCACAGCTAAGAGTATTAGTTTGTTTGTCTGTTTTTTTTTTTTTTAATTATTTTTTTCAATGCAATTTATAAGGAGAAAAGAAAATTGGCTGCCATGATTAATTGTATTATAAACATAAAGTCCTGTATCACCTTATACTGTTATTCACCCTTGTTCCAGAGGAGAAAAAACTTCTCTCGACGTTCTTCTCTCGCTTACTTCGATCGGCATGACTTTTTCGATTTAAGTTTCAGAATTACTGAATTGAAAAGCCGGCAATGTGAGTGCAGTGATAGGACGTAATAAGAATACGGCAATGCTCAACAGAATTTCCGGCAGGACCAGATACACTTTCAATGATCTAACTTTAAATTATATTTGCTATTTTCATAAAAAGAAAAAATAATAGCCGCGGGAATAGAATGTAATACTAGCGCCTAGTGCTCCAGTAGTTTTATTGTGACTGCTATAACGCGACGAAATAAATTGATTGTATTTAGCACAACCTGATACAAACTTTTAGAATTGCCTAGCATTTAAAGACAAAGAAAAAAAAACATGATAAATATTAGGTTATTCAACAAATGCAGCGGATTTTACGCCTGTAATGACCGGCTGTGTTTACTTTGTAAGACATATCGCGTAGATTTTTTTGAGCCATTTTATTAACAGGATTGACGTAATGTTTGGTCATCTTTCCTCATGGTTTTAATTTAACTGACACACTCAATGCGTAGAAGGCAGGTTGCTTCTGTACTTGAAATAACTATTATCAGTTTGGGAAAGACATCCTTGACTCAACAGAGCAAACGAGTTTCAAGTTGTTTTCTGCGGAAGAGACTCTCACTGCGAGCCGGTTACCATGAAAGGAAATTAAACCTTTAACTGAGTTCAGATTAGAGGGCAACAGCGATATTTTCCATCGAAAATTACCCCTACATGTTGGAGGAAGGTATAACAAGCTATATGATAAATTATTTGTTTGTTTGCACTTTTCAACCGCGTCTGTGTTATAATTACGACTATTTTGCCAGGGTCTAGAGTTTGTTAAATCTATTTTATATGATAGTGCCCATGCTTCGGGCGTAGATGTAGTGGGTGCCCGAGGAAAGGTGTTAGTTCAAAAGCGTAATTCAACAGTGCCCGAGCGCAGCGCATCAAGAATTCAAGCACGCAGTCTTCGATTCGATTTCATAGTTGAGGATGCTTAAAAACAATCTGAAAAATCCGTGTTCGGGTTCATTAATTCTCTCAGCAAATTTAATTTCCCCTTTCTTCCAAAGAACTGTCCACTGGATGTCATTTGCGAAACGAGAAATTAGAATTGGATTAACAAAACAGATGTATTTGCTCATTGATTTCAATCAGTCTTCTTCTTCCAATAGGAAAACGATCATTTAAGTTTATGTAACTATAGCAAGCTGTAAAAATAATTCTTGTTTTTTACTCATTTTGTGTTGTAATACACTGAAACTTGCCACTAGATTTCGATTTTTTTAAGCCATGAATGATGTGTATTTTACCAAAATTAAAATTTATTTTAATCAATTTCATATATTAAAATATATGCAAACGTTGCTAAATATTTGCGTTCTTTTTAACGAGAAAATGAAAACAAGAGAAAATTATAATCTTCTCTATAAAAGCTGAAAATTTCTTGTCCAAGGTATGTCCAGTTGCCCACCGCGAACGGCAGTTTCTTTTGGTTCTTATTTTTCTGAAAGTTGTAATCCGAATACAACTGACAGGATAAATAGAGATTCAGCTTTGAGTTTTAGTTTTAATTATCATGAATATCTTGTGTCTTGCTGCCGTTCCTTTCTTAAGTTAGGGAGTTAAAGTAGCCACGACCGCGACGCCGAGGATAACGTCGATTAAAAAATGACTTTACATTTTACCTACGAATCTCGCGAGACTCTAAAGTCATTTACTTTGTTTATCACTGACAAAACTTTCACCAAACTGAATCTGGGACAGAGCGATAAACTTGAACTAAAATTTTAAAAAAACTAGCCGTCGTGGTTTACGTTCTCTAGACAACGTAGAATTTGGTCATTTCACGTTGTTGTTTTGCCGAGGACGGTTAAGAAATGTGCCAAGAATTATAACGCACGTGCACAGCCATTGTTCTCCTAATTAAGTCTTTTGTTTAACGACATTCCCGTTGCCGTTGCCGTCGTGGTTTTCTTAAACTTCCTAATATTGATCCCATAGCGTATTCTAATTTACACAAGCATACTGGCAAATATGTAATTTAAAAGTGGTGGGTTCACGTAACAGTTTTAATCCAGCTCATGCCACAGAAGGTCAGATAACAGCTCTCCCAAGATCTCACATGAATGGCTCGATACCCTTTGAGAGAAGAATCAATCAACAGAGACAATAATCCCCCTAGCCCCGAAACAATAATAGTTGCTACGCTATGACGACAAATGGAATCAGTACAAGCTTACGAGAGCTGCTACATTTCGGGCCAAAAATTTTGACGAGTGTTAATGGACCAAGTTCTAATGAAATATCTGATTTTCCTACTAATGATAACTTGCATTTGGTATCACTCAGACTGAATGTTAGGTAAGATGATGTCAGCCCTGTATCTGTTCCTGTTAGTGATTGGCTTGAATATAGACACAGCTGCGCTATCTATGATCAGCGGTTCAGGTAAGTTGGACAGTTAGGTTGAGTTGTCCTGCCACAGAATGTTTCCAAAGAGTGGTAAACTTACAATTTCTTCACAAGCAGACAAATGATTACGGAATAAAGAATATGGTGACGTACAACATGCGTCACTACACTTTCAGAACTTTCTTGGCTTAAAGAAATTCTGGGGTTGTTTCAAGCATCAGTTTCTAACTTCTAGAAAATCTAAAGCCTGGTTTGTGCGTAATTATATTTAAGCAATAGCACACTTTTTCCGTGTTTACATAGCCTCATCTAAACACGAGTAGAGTTCGCAGAATTCGAGACAGTTATGCAAACCCGAGACGTAGTCGAGGGTTTGTACAACTTTCAAGAATTCTCCCAACCCCCGAGTGTTTAGATGAGGCCATGTAAACACGAAAAAACTGCTCTATTGCTTTTATAAAATAATTCTCAAAAATACGCGCGAATCTAAAACGTCACAACCGTGTTTACATACTCTCATCTAAACACACCTATCGACCAATCAGAGCGCGCGTAGTAGCTCAGTTATTTTATAAAGGAGAATGGTTGTCAGAGTTCTTCGTTGTATGTTTTTGTTTTTGTTTTCCGTTTTTTTTTTTATTTACCATTGAGTGAGGAACTAACCAATGGAAACGTTTCGGGTTGCATGATTTATGCACAGTGCTGCATAGGTACAAAGCGAAAGATTGTGCACGATTGTGAACCTTCCAACATAAATCTTGTCGACTTTGTTTGCTCCTTTGAAGTTTGCTGGGCTTCAATACTATTCACCTCTGTTAACTGTAGTTTGTGCAGCTAATTGTGATGAGGTTCTTTAGCACTCAGTAACTTAACATTGTTTCTCTACGATTTTCACAGAATCTTTCGACCTTTATTTTCCAAAAAATTCGGATGGTTATGCAATAACAGATGATATTGCCATACCGGATATGACGTCATTCTCGGTTTGCTTTTGGGTCCAGCTGATATATGCCTCTGGATCAACAGTGACCTTGTTGTCTTATTCCAATTCTGTTTACGAAAAGGCGTTCCTATTGGATACTCAAGGAGTGACCATAAATATCTACATGGACGACGACGGTCAATTGTAAGTAAAATGTTCTGGTAAACTGTGAGGATATAGGTTAAAAGTGGTGGTGTGTCTTCACGCGGTTCTTTGTTGCACACGGCAAGCGTTTTTGGTGACACGTTCCGCGTGAAAATATATGATTTCTCACATGCTGCGTTTTTTGGCCTCATATCTATACTTGACAAGACCATTAATACGACCTACTTGAAGATATGAACTGTAAAAATCATTAAAGCATCAATTCAGTGACTGTGTCCTTCGTAATGGAGGACGAGGACTTTGGAGTGTTGGTCAGCGGACAGCAGCTTCATCCCTCTTACCCATGAGCCTCCTGTATCCCTGCAAAGAAGAAAGCTCGACAATAATTCAGCCTCACGACTCTCCTGGACTTCAATAAAAACTCAATCTTCTTATCTCTTATCCACAATTTTAGTTTTGTGCATAGGTCCAAGGACGATAAATTAATTTTTTTTTCTTTCGCATCCCTACACATCTCCACTGAGATAACAAGTAATGCTTTTGTGGGGCTTTATCGCACACGAGCCTATCTGTATGAAATTAAACAAATGACAACTCTTAGCGAAGCTATCAAAGTTAAATCGCCTCAATGTCTTGCAAAACTGATACATCCCTCCCAAAAGAGAGTGCTATTTTTTAATAATTGTATTATTTAACGGGCACCTAACCAGTTTAGTTTCATATAATTAAGAGTTTCATATAATTAATTGGGTATCCTCTTACCTATTTTCCGTGAAATACATTACACATAAATATTTTCTTTTGATTAGAGGTACAAAAAAAAATATTGTTGTTTTTGTTGTTGTTGCAATAGTAGTAACAGTAGAGACCCTACTTTGAACCTTCCCTTGTTTTGTCTTGCTTTGTTTTGCCTTGGCATTGTCCCCTTACGGCTGGTTTTTACTTTTTTAACTGTGATTTCATGATCAGGTACCCGACGCTTGATCTTAAAGACGAAAAATGGCACCACGTATGCATCTTGTTGGACCAGATATTTTCTAATTTTAGCTTCTACTTTGACGGTGTTCATACCACTTTGCGGAGTTTTAGACGAGGTGACAAAGACATACTGCATTTAACACTTGAATTTAATTCCCTCTAAGATAAATTACGGATAACCAATTTAGTCTAAACTTGGTCCTTGTTCCTTTTAGTCTATCCTTGGTCTAGATAAAAATCTAGTGCCCTATCGCTATGGAGCGGTACTTTCATGACCTATCATGTTGTAGTTTTCAGTTCTCAGAAACTATACAAGGTCCTGGTGTGCCCGAAGTCTTTCCATGAAACAATGGTATACGTGACTGTTTAAATGAACGTCAGTGATCAGTAGCTTACAATCAATCAATCAATCAGTGGATCAATCAATACGTCAATCAATCAATCAATCAGCAAGCCAATTATTCATCTTCAATTTTAATCGCAAAAATGTGGATAGGGCCGGAAGTTTTAGGGGACGTGTAGAAATTTCCGCGTACTGAAACAATGATAACACCATGTTGCCAGCATTTAGAAGTTGACTTTGAGAAAATAAGCTTTCCAGTCACTTTGTGTATTATGAACTGTACTGTATTTGTTACCGGCAGAGAAAATCCTAAAAGGGGGCGGCACCTTGCTAATTGGTGCGAGGAGGACTAAGTCGATCGGCCAAATCACTCACCGCATGAGCGGAAGGTTCAGTAACCTGAACATATGGGACAGATACCTGACTGAGGATGATTTACACAAAGTCCACCGCAGCTGTGACTTGAACAGAGGAAATGTCATGTATTGGTGTGAACACGTGATCGCCCCAATGCTTAGAAACAACGTCAGTATAGTATCTTCATCAACAGAGTGCAGTGCTTTGTGTAAGTGTAACGGATTATCTCGTTGGTTTTTCTTGCACAGTTAACAGGTTCGATAATTCATTTTCCAGTAAACATCTTGTTCTCTTTCAACATGCAACCAGCTAGAGAGGATGACGAGTAAGAGAGCTTATCCCCCAATTTGGCCTTATTCCCCAAATGAAAAAAAAACAACAATTGACTAGCTTCTTATCTCCTCATTTGTGGGTCTTCTGTTTGTAAAAAGTAATTTCACGATGTTTAAAGAGGGGTAATAGGAAAAGTTAAGTAAGCTTGAAGAAATTCTGGTGTGCTGACAATTTTGACAATTCTGACAATTTGTCAGCTCGACAAGAAAATGTTATCAATTGACTCTTACTATTATTCGTTCGCTTGTAACTGTTAGCATGATGACAGTTTTTCCCACTTTTTTCAGATGCCGATGCAAGCTTTACTAGGCAAGCTAGCTTCAAACTTACGGGACACGAGATTACCCAGACTACAGTTCGGGACGACTTTACATGCGCTTTGTACTGCCTGCGGAATTGTAGCTGCCAATCATTTAACTTGTCAAAACAGTCACATAACCAGTACATTTGTGAACTGAACAAAGCGACAGACAAACAGTTCCCTGGTGATCTCGTGTTTATGGCTGATGACGATGTCACGTATCACACCATGCTGACGCTGCACTGATTGCGTGACAGGCTAAGTCACATGGCTGCTCAGTTTGTTAGATAGTAATGTTACCGCTACAGGTGCAAGTCAGTTTTTTTTTCCCACTTAACATTCATTTTTGTGCAAGTGATTAGCAATACTTGCTGTATTAAAAGTTGCTTTATTAGCACAAGTGAGAATTTGTCTAGTTAAAATTCACTGGATCAGTTTTTGGTCACTGTCGCGATTAGATTTTTTAACATGATTTTATACTAAGCATGTTTAGCTAGTGTGAACCAGGTATTAAACCACATCACTCTTTGACTGTGAGATTAATTACCCAGACTCCAGAAACAGACGTTTTGAGCGCCAGCTTTTCGTTAGAGCTAATCCCAATACCAACTAGATTTGTTATCTGCTCACCAATATAAATTTGTTTCTTTGGGACAAAATCAAAATCTTGATGAAATGCCAACAGTCTAATCTGGTCACGAGATTAATATTATGATCGATTGCTTAATTGTGACATGAAGGCCTGGTTACCCTGCGTCTACGCTTTCCGTTGGATATGGCCTGTATCATAGCCTTCAATGTGACCCAGCTCGACCGAGCTTTTAGTTTACTGAAGACGTTTCTAGAGTTGTATTTCGACATTTTGAATAGACTACATATTGCATAACTACGCCTTTGGTGGAATATCTTTTGAACACAGCACAGATGTACGTTTATGAAAATAAAAATAGAACCAGTGCCATTACGAATGTCTCCCTGTATGAAGATTTCAAACTTATGATGTTCACGGTTTCACTGACAGTTTGACCGTGTTAGTGAGTATGCCAAAGCCTGAGTGGCCGGCAACAGAACAGGTGCACAAGGGACTGGTCAAAACGTATTGGGGGTGAGGGGGTGGGCCAGAGCAGAGAGAGGGGGAGGGTGGGTCATTCATTTTTGAGCCATTGGTAAGGAGTGGTCGGTCAACTTTTAGCTACTCATGGGGGTGGTTCATCCTATTTTATAACAAATAATTTAAGTCTAGAACTACTGGAACAGTTGGCCACACACTTAAATTTTGTACGCATCAAGTCGTAATTATTTGAGAAGTAAAAAACATGCACCGTGTTTCTGTTTAACAATTAGATTATTCGCTCTCGATTTCTCTCGCGTAATAGTTGACGAAGGCGCAAGCATAGAAATCGAGAGCGAATAACTCGATTGTTTTTGTGTAAATCTACTCTTCGTTCAAAACTTTTGAATATTGTCCTTTTGAATATTGTCCTCTTCACAGACACCTCGAAAACGGGGCCGTCATTTTGTTAACAAGCGCACACTGCTAGGCTACTCATTATCTATCACAGAATAGACAGTGAGTAGCATAGCCAATCAGAGAACGGCATTCGTGATACTAATGCTAATGCTTTATACTAAAACTCGATAGAAACGCGTATATGTTTTCTATTTCTTAAATAAAAACAAGCAGTTACCAGTCCCTCATCTTACGCGGGTTTTGCGGTAAAACGAAAAGCTGAAGTGAGCGGAGAGAGGAACTCAATACCTTATTACAATCCAACGATTAAATTCAGAATATAATTATTTTAATTTATACTAAAAGTGTTACACTTTACTACTCGACAAATTGCTTCTGTTGAACGTGAGGATACATTTCATATTTCCTTGCAACTGCCCTGAAATAAGATAAAGCTCTGTGAAATCAGTCGTTTTCTTTCCGAGGGCGTCTGAAGTCCCGGAAATTAATCTTGTACCGCGTGACAGAGCACATCAAATGTCTAGTTTATTTTATTTAACACTTCATGCAACCCTTCGAAAACTATCATTGCAAGACAAGACTAAAATAAACTGTTTGACACTTGCTAAATACTGGTGGCTACGCAATCGCCATATTGTAGTTATACCGTCATACGCATCCATGTCTTTATTCAATTATCGATATTCTAAAATTCACTACTTATTCATCGATACATATAGTTTATGTCGGTGAGACAAATTCATCCTTTCTGAGTTAAAAAAAAAGACAACGTAAATTATGTTTATTCAATAGTCAGTACATAAAGTACAAATAAACATTGGCGTCTTTGGAATAAACTGAGCAGCAATTCATCTCTCGAAAGTGAACATGATCCAACAGTTGTCAAGAATCTGAAGCAAGTGCAGATAGATTCCACACTAAGATTTTTGCTGTTTTCCTGGAGTGCCACTGTTTTTCGTTTTTTCTAAAACAAACAAAAAAAAAGCTGAGGTTTATTTGTACCTTTCTAGCATATCTCTCGTTGTACGAGCCGTAAAATGTAGAAATACTGCCCAGCTGACGTTAGCGGAAGCAATTTTCATTGCGTCAATTTTTCCAGAAATTAGGGTCGTTTGCCATTTTTCTTTGATAGTTCTCATACCACCGTTGAACCACGCTCAGTGGCACAAAACTCTCTGATGGATTTGGTGTCATTTGGGTCTGTGTTATGGCAAAGGAAGATGCAAAATTGAAGAAATTCTCCAACATTTTCTGCGTGTATTCCACAAAAGTGTTCAAGCTGGATGGTATTGATTGACTTGCTGGTGTTTGTTGGGCCAACTGGTCCAAGGGCTCAACTGAGATACCAATTTGAGCGCCTGCCTGGTCAATCCCTGTACTAGCATCCATTGAAAATGGGTTCTGAACTCTTTCCTCTGGCTTGACCTGGTATAAAGTGATAAATTAGTTATGACCAAGTCTTCCAGAACGACGTGAAGCTATGTGCCTAAATGATTAACTCTGAATCAGTGATTCCCTGATACACATTCGATTCTCCTTACCAATTGCTACACATTTCTGTCAAATAGTCGGCTGTGAAAATTTTGTGGTTTATCAAGACCATTATATTTCCTCAGTTTACGCTAGACTTCAAAACAGTCGATTTTTTTTCTCCTCAGTCTCACTCTACGTTTAATACTCGCTCCTGAACTTTCGTTCGAAGTCACCGCCTGAGTTTACCAAGAAGCAACTGTTTTGGTGTCTGAGCTGACAGACCATGATGTCTTTACTATGTACAGACTGTTTGAAATTAACTTCTTGTATCTGTTCAATCTTATTAAATGGACAGTCAACTACCAACGGATAGGCCCACATCAACTTCAAAATATTCAAGTTGATAGAGGGGGATACATGTAGATACAGTATACAAGGAATTAATAGTTGATCACCTGCAGGCAGATGAAAACAAAAAGATACACCAGGCAGGAGACAGAGACAGAAATGAACCCTACCTCATTTGTGAGGAATTATGTGTCTTGCTGAAGTTTTGTCAAAGAGGAGTTAGACTGGACTTGTGGCCTACAGTTTCGCCACTAACAGAAAAAGGCAACATACTCTGTACACTGTTGGACAGAAATTTCTTTTGAGCTACTTTGTCAAAGTGCAAATGGCGTGGGGAAAGAACTCTGCGCTTTGTAAAAATGTGCCTGTGATGTTGCCATGACAACAAGGAATGTTTCTCCCAAAAATTAAAGAAACCCCATTGTCTAAGGTTATACTTTATGCGACCCATTTCATGTACACCATCACATACCTTTGCAAGTTTAAATATAGCACTTGGTTTGCTGTTTGCTATGAATCCTAGTAGCTGTGACTTTGGTCCGTCGGGGGTTGGATAACAGTAGTAAACTCCCCCACCCATCCCATCTGGGAATGGGGTCACACCAGTCAAGAACACTACCACATGATGGATACTTTCAACATCAGTTAAGTTGAAAACAAACTGAGTAGGTCCAATCTGTTGAGCATCAGTTTGCACCTGTAACAATATCGCAAGACACCTCACAAACATGTCAATCAACATAAACATGTTCATCATACATTAAATGTGGATATAATCAGAAATGACTTCAGAAACATTAAACCACACTTTAAAAAAATAAATGGAAGTCTGTATTTGTTTACATATATAGCCTGCAGTGCAGGTGTATTTTGAGCATGCAAGTGTACATTTCCGTATAGGGTCACCATCTTGGATTTGGTTACTATGGGGGGTTGGGGCGATTTGTCAAGGGAGTGAGAGTGAGGTACCCTGGGTACCAGAGGTTTTCTCTTGCGCGCAGCCGATGGAAATACCTCGCTTCACTTCAGAGACATGACTGACACTGGAAACCGCAGAAGAAAATCCCCTGGCACCTAGGGTAGAAGCGAGGAGAACAGAGTAGGAGGGAAAAATAAAGTGCCCCACCCCACACTACCCAAACCCTCTACCAGTGAGGCATCCAATTACAATCCAAGATGGCACATTGAAAACCTGGTTTTATCAACCATCCCATTCAAAAATAACCTCTGCACTACAGGCTAGGGTTTACACTTTCATTGTGACCCCCCCCCCCCCCCCCATTCAGATTTAAAGGCTGTACCTTTCCTGACACTGCTCAAAATATAGTTAATTGAGTTAGTTATGTGATCAAGCTAGAGCTATAGCAAATGCAAAGATAATGAATGACTAACAGTATGATGCAAGGGAGAAAACCTGTTAGGACATGATCCCTAATTTCACGATGACTCTGAAAACCACATCTCAAAATCAAATGCCCTGATACAGAGTTGATTGTGCAGGTTACTGGTATGGTTCCTTTCCATTTTTCATAACAGACATATAGGGCCACAAAGGGTGAAGTCTTATAATATTAGCTCAGCATTCTTACTTCTTTTTATGTGAAGTGTGATTGGTTAAAAAAAAAATCATCTGATACGTAATTAAAAAGAGAGAATCAGCATTATGCGTGATCAGTACCCCTCACCCCCTTTGAATCTATAATATACGCGTACATCATAAAACCACTCATATAAGACAAGATGAATTATCTCTGAGAGATAAAGCTTCTGTTTGTGCAAGAGGATTTTGCCTTTGAACATAACACATGCCAGAAATGAAATAAAACTGAGATTTAATTTGAAGGCTACATAGGTCATTAGCAAAGCAATTTAATTTATAGTTTTTGTGAAATTCAACTGGTCACCTGATTGCTGATAGGTGATAAACCTGTCACTGCCAAAACAAAAGGAAAGGAATGTTATTCAGGTGTGAGTAGGTTAACTTCAGGTACTTCATGAAAACAAGTAAAAAATAATAACTTAAATGAGAACATGAGAGAGTACCATAATCACCATAATGATTCCACAAGAAAATAATCCATGTTTAAGTCTATCTGAATCCTTCACTCTTTACACAAATTTACCCAAAGCCCTGGGCTTATTAATGGGATTTTACACTATTGACTTTAAAAATGTAAATATGTAAGACCCTCTTTTTCTTCCAGAATAAATTCTTCATATTGAACCAGGCCTCTGCAAGGAGTACCATTTGTACAAAATTTATTTAGTTCAGTGCAACCCTAAACTCTGTAAGGTTCCAGCACATTCAGTAAACAACATGCAGACAGCATTTGATGTGGTTTGTACTTAAGTAGCTGCTTATCACTGTAGTTGTATTTTATTCCCTGTCTTTTCTAGAGATACGGTTCTAACCAAATCCTTGTAGTCTGTTTCTGAGTAGTTGTGGGACTCAGGGCCCCATGTCAGGGCTCGAAAAATATTTGAATTCCAGCTTGCCCCATGGGCAAGTAATTCTCAAATATTGCTTGCCTGGGGCACTTCCTCACTTGCCCAAGTTTTCAAACTCATTAATAATTCATGAAACCAGAAATGGAAGTTATTCACTGGGGTGTTCGAATGTAATAACTTCTCTGACTTGCTTGCAATCTTCTTAGTTTTGATCTGTTTCATTTGCCGTTTCCTGAATTATGGGCTGGGTATCTTAAAAAATCCTTGAATCAATGTTTTCAATCTGTGTAACTGGGTTGTGTGCAACTCCTTGAACATTAAACGGCATCTTGCCTAAGTAACTCCAAAAAAATCATTTTGAAGCCGGAAGCGCATAAAATTAAAAACAATTAGTAAAAGAAATAACATTTTTGTTTCTCCTCTTCAGTTCTGAAACAGGCACCGTGTTGATTTTGTAAATCCGGCAAGTTCATATTTTTTCTTTTAGGTAGTTGATAAATAGTTTCAGTTGAGTGAAAACATCTGCGTTTGAATGTAAAACTATTTTTGGTCAAATTTTGTGATGATGCTAATCAATTTTGTTTTAATAGTCTATGGCAGTGCCTTAAGCAAGATTATATTTCTGTTAGGAAACTTTCGCGGAAGATCGTGAGGGAGATTTTTGGTTGCTGGCGAGGGATTTGTTTTTGCAGTAGAAATATACAACTTCTTTCCAGGTACAGCTTCTACAGCTGTCAGTGATACAACTATGTCAAGTTTGTTCTTTTACTGTGAAACTGGTAAATGCTCACAAAAAACCCCCGGAAAAATACTGCTCAAATTGTAAGAAATAAACACAGCATTTTCGTGCTGGTCACAGTTACTTTTAGTTGTGGAAAGAACTTTGATCAGGGCAGATTTTTATCATATCCTAGGTAACCACTTCTGAACTGTGAACATGTGCCATGCAATAACCAAAACAACGCTTATGACTTGTAATTTTTCTCAAGACCCATCTAAACACTTTCCATGTGTCAAAAATTTAGTCGTTACAAAGTCGTTATCAAACATTTACCGGTAGTTGGTGGACAGCTTGCCTGGGTTCTTGCCCGTGGGGCAAGTGAGGAGGGAAAGTTACTTGCCCAAGAGGAAATTGTACTTGTCCTGGATGAGCGGACGGGGTGTTTTTTTTTCGAGCACTGCATGTGACTTAAACAGAATACTGTTTATAAATACATAATTACCCTACTGATTTGATTTGGCACCAATAATTTTCCTCCCCATTTAAAGGTGTTGTTTTGTAGTTCATCCCTTTTCTAATAAATGCCTCAAAATAATTTCCAAGACATGCACTTTAAAACATGTTACCATCTTCCAATGCTAATAATAATGCAAACTAAGGGTAAAATGCATACTGCAGACTTTTAAACTGAAATGTGTTACAATTTCCATCATTAAGATATGAGAGCTAACTGTAAACATGCTAACCAGAGTGTTATTCAGGCTAGTTGTGAGTTGATAACTTTATTTACACATGGTAAAAATTCCTAATCAGCACAATTTAAAAGTATAATATCTAAGTCGACCTAACTAAAGTAACTAATAATTAACATAGTGTTATTTATGAGAATAAAACCCAATCATATCACTAAAGCTGCTTTTCAAGGACGCCATTCTCATTCAAAGCTGTCATGATGCAGTTTGCGTTTGAATTCGTTTAAAGAAATTGTGGATTGGACTTCATGAGAAAGGCTGTTCTAAAACATAGCACCCCTCTAGGAAAAACTTCTCTTAAACAATTGGTGCAGGGCTGTGGATTTAGAGCCAATTTATTCTCAGAATTCCTCAGTTGCATTGATACGAAGTAATATCATTTAGAGATACAAATCAAGATTGCAGATATTCAGGGATCAATCCATGTAAAGTTTTGAACATCATAACAGAGGTGGCTACCAGCAGGGTGCATGTAACTGTAGTGCAGACTTTCCCTCCAATTGGCCTGAACAATCCTGTTGAAGATTAGCACTCAAATATAATGGAAATAACACAATATACATTAAAAAGGTCTGTAGTATGCATTTTAACTCTGGTCTGCAGTCTGCATTTTACCCTAAGTCTCCATTTTATCCCAGGTCTGCAGTCTGCAGTCCGTAGTGTGTACTTTACACTGACAGATAATAACACTTACACAGTGTAATTGCTCTTCTGGTAAGGTTTTGTATCAAGAGTGATTTTTAAGACTTAAGAGTCAATAACGCCAACTTTGAACACAGTCACATTGTTATTAGGGCACTTAAGACATATCAGAGTAGAAAATGAAATGAGTAGATTGTCCCAAATAAGCACCCCACCTTTATGAGTGCCCCTCTCTAGCTAGTTTCCAAAAATAATGTGATTTACAACAGACAAGAAAATCTTCAACAGTAAAATAATTTTACACATGATCAGGATGATTTAGGCAGTACAAATAAACAGCAACACTACCCATACGATAGGAGTTCTAACATCTACCAAGCCCCAGCCCCCCTCCCCCCCTAATGTAATCGTGATACTAAATGTCACAATGTAAACTGTTGTATTCTTATGCATTCCAGTAATTTTGAGAAGTTTCCTGTGTTAATGTTCTTCAGGTGAATAATTCCCTTGCTCACCGTGCAAATAAACCTAGATCATGGATTTTGAAATAAAATCGGGGAGAGTCTAAATCTGAAATAAGTTTAAGCTTAGCGGTTTAACAGGGTTTAAGTAGACGTAAAAGCTTTCATGCACTGTATAGTTCCCAATAACATCTTCTAATGTTATAATTTTATTCCAGGCAAAATCTAGTGATGAGCTTTTTGTTTATCGATTACAGTTAAAATTCTCCGACAGTAAAGAACATACTTACCAAGCGTCCTGACACTATACATCCAAACATATCTAAGAACACCAAATTCCCACTCGAAGTAGGATTGTTGTTGTTTTTGTTCGACCGTTTCGCCAGCGGTCAACTATAAAAACGTTCGATCACGTGCCAGGACCTAGAAGCGAATGGTCGAGTTAGATCTGGGCACTAAATTTAACGTCATGTTTGATTGATTGATTGATTGATTGATTGATTGATTGATTGATTGATTGATTGATTGATTGATTGATTGATTGAATGATTGATTGAAGTTGACTCCGCATAACAGAAAATCATAAATTAATAAAAATACAAATTACATCAGAAATTTCCCAGTATGAATTACAACTAACTAGGAGCAAAAATTGGAGCGAAGCGCGGAGAGGGTAGAATTAAAAAAAGCCTTTGAAGCGCCATGAAGGATGTGCCCCAACATCCAATACAGAATAGTAATAATAATAATAATAATAATAATAATAATAATAATAATAATAATAATAATAATAATAAGATGGAGATGTAGAAAGAAGAGAAAAAGTAAACAAGGGGTGTTTCTTGGCTTCCCTAGGCAACTTGTTGTTGCCCGGAGCCAATGACGAAACCAGCTTCAATATCATCAATAGCTGTGCGAATCTTTAATAATAATAATAATAATAATAATAATAATAATAATAATAAAAATAATAATAATAATAATAAATGAAAGCATGCATCCAAACATATCGAAGATGAGATGAAATTGGAAGCATACTACAATTTGTCGTACTAAACTTAAACCCAAGGCATTTTAAGAAATGATCCAGCCTTGCTCATAAAATAGAGACACTGCCAATCTCCTTAGCATGATCTGGTAAAGTTTTCCATTCACGATATTACGTATAAAATAGCTGTTCTTAAAAGCATTAGTTCTACTATATTGCATTGGAAAAAAGAAAAGAAAAATATCGATTACTTTCACGATGTCCTGCTTCGTGTGCTTTTATATTGTGTACTTGGCAGGATTACGCAGTTTGTTAACGAAGATAAAACAATATTTTGCCGAATGTTAATTTTCAAGAGAATCTGGAGTTTTTCGCTCACAGGATGTTATTTCCCTCACCCCACTCCCCCACAAAAGGAATTTTGCCCGAACAGAAGTCAAAACCCGTTGCCACCTGCCTCAGTAAAGACATGAATTTTTGAACTATTGTTCGCATCTTTGATTTCTCGTTGCCGTGAACTTTGTCTCGCCATGAAATGTCGGCCAATAACTTACTCCTTCGGGAAAAAATAACTGACATTTTCTCGACGGGATAAATTGTATGGTGAATCAGTGCTGATAATGAGGTTTTCGTAACACAGATTTCACTTTGTTCTTAAAACAACGCTGATTGCAAAGCAACAAAGGAATCACGTGGCCTATTGACCTTTAGGAGAACGTATTTTTGCCTTCCTTTCAGCCTTACTACGAGGGAGCAGCCTCAACCGCGCTTAGTGCAGAAAAGAATCTATTTAAAAACAGACTTGTAAGTTTAAGGTGTGGTTTTCGTAGATCAACAATTTAAGATGTGGAGCCCACCAAGAAATATTTCGCTGGTTATGTTAACGTTATCACTTTTGCCGGGTGAGTAAAATTGTTTTATACTTTTAGGCCATTTCCTGCTAAACAACATTAAATGTAATGACTCCTGCAAGAAGTTAACATGGCCCACAGTTTATTTTAAAGCCATGAAGTACAAGTCGCTTTGTTTTGGGGAACCTGCTGTGTGTGCCGGGATTTGGTTATACTCGATACAAGATATATAATTTTACTTCTATAATTCCTGTATCGTCTGTTTTATTTAGTCCCGAGTGCAGTTTAATTTCAATCGCGGTAACTTATGGTCAACAAATTCTTCATTTTGTCACGGCCATCTTACAGAATGCTAGAAACAGTGCATTAGAGTTTCACTGCTAAATCTACCCTTGATAATAAAATGAAATAAAATAAGATAGTTTACAACGCTAAAATATTCCACACTTCTAACAAGTCATCCGATCAAATCAGTTGTCAAAGGTCGTTAAACTCTAGTGAGTATCAACAAAGACTATACATCTATTCACCTGTCTAGATGTCTGTGACATGATTACTTCACGTTTGGAGTTTTTATGCCTTATCCCAAAGTTGAACTCTATAAAAAATACGCAGTTTAACTCAAGTATATCAATCTAAGCGGGTGCATGGTTAGAAGCCTCTTCTGCACTTGCAATAGAGACCATGTCCTTTCTAGTTACTTTTAATATAAATCTACTAACGTTCTACGCCGTTCTCTGATTGGCTACGCTACTCACTATCTATTTAATTTTGTTCTAGATGGTGAGTAACCTAACAGTGTGCGGCTGTCAACAAAATGACGTCGCTTCTTTGCGTTTTCGAGGTGTCTGTGAAGAGAATTTACATAGCGTTTTGAAAAACTAGTAGATTTATACTAAACAATTAGATTATTCGCTCTTGATTTCTATGCGTGATAGTTGACTCAGGCTGTGCTCTTAACTATCACGCGATAGAAATCTCGCGCTTATTCAAGTTTAATTTCTTTTTTTGCTATTTGATATTCTATGTATTAAGCAAAATAAAGCGGTTGTTGTTGTTGTTGTTATTGCTGTTGTTGTAGCTCATGATCCAATTGTTACGTAGAGTTAGAATGCCTTTGCTTCAAAACAATATCCTCATTCCATTTCTTGCAGTAATTTTCTGCGACTTAGGTCAGTTCACGTTTCAACGTTTCAACTGCCCGAAAAGTTACACATTTACAAACGCACGACTCCAAGGAGGACTTCAAGCTGGACAGTTTACAAGACTGGGTCCGCCTGATGACACTGAGCTGTGCGTCCAGCGGTGTTGCGATCAAAGTTCATGTGACCTGGTTGCTTGGGTTGGTGAGCACTGCTACTCAGTGACTTGCGTGAACCGAGAACTGTGCAAGCCTGTGAGGTTACCAAGCTATCACAAGGGCATGAGATTGCTGTACATCGCGTCCAGAGAAAACGCAGAAGATGAAGGTGGGCAAAGCACTAAAATACAGACCGTGAAGTTTTACTACAGTTATGCAACATACGACTTACCAAAGCTATTTATCTGTAAAGAACCTGTTGGACTCCTGTGTCGGCGGGCAAATGAAACACTAAACTATCTACCAAACTAAAAGAAATGAACTGTCGTGGCGAAAGTTTGTGAAGCTGACTTTTCGATCGTTAGCCCTTGGTCTAAACAAGAACAACTACTTTGCTCTGACGAAGGAATAACGCTCAAAACGTCAGCATCACAAACTCGCCGCAACATAAGGAATAGTATAGTCATTTCTGGCAGACAATCAAGTAAATGAGGAATAACACTCTGTCGTTCCTCCCTCGCCTGCTCACCTTGCCTACTCATTTGGCGACCGTCTTTGCCGTCCGTTTTGACATGCGCCAGTTGATGTCGTTCCTCAAATGATTGATTGCTGCGTTTCACATCATTATTTCGAGGTTCATGCACTCGGTTATAAACTATATACCAGGCGTTATGCTAGAGGGGCATCTCCCAGTGTATTTATTTATTTACGTGACACTGTTTGCGCTTGGGAAGACGCAGAAGAGAGAAAATCCAATTAGGAGACATTAATATAATCCTATACTCTTCTCATCAGTTGAACCCAACCGGAGAGAAGTCAGTGATATGCTTCACTTGTCGCCGAGTGATCCTGGCTCTGTCAATATTACAAAGTCGTTAGCTTCCTACAGTGCTTCTCACGAACCCGCTACCTTAAAATCCAAGAGAATAATACGCTCTCTAGAGGAAATTGAAGATGAAGACGGCTCGGGTGCCATCAAAATCAAAGTCGACACCAACAATGCTGATGACGATAAGGAAAACGTTTTGTTTAGCGGCAATTATTACGAACGCAACTCTGAAAGTATGAAATTCAAAATGGAGGAGCCACCGAGCGAGGGAGACTGGGAAGGAGGTCTAATTGAATCAAGTGCCGAGCAGGATGATGACGTGACTGATGACATCATTCAGACTCAAACACATAGCGTAACTGCAGTGAAACGAACGAAGATGGCGTCTGTGGTTAACCCGAGTGATATAGAGGAATTTGAACCTGATTCAGACGATTCCGGTTCGGGAAATTTACAGGAAGACGAAGATACGTTTGTGGGTTCTAGTTCTTCAGGAGCTAGTGATGCTAATGTTTTATTCTCGGACGAAATTCAAGATGAACGTTCAGAACGGTCTGGAAAAATAAACAAGACTATTATGCGCGAAGTTCAGCGCAATCTACACAAAGTGTGGCGCTATGCCTCTTCCGGTAAAAACCTTGATATGATTTCCAAGAGACCGAAAGGTAAAGAAGAAGAACAAAAATTACAGGAGATTTATAACTTGGTGATAAAACACGAATCTGGCAGAACAGAACCCAAGGAGTCTGTACCTGGTGAAACTGCGAGTGGGTTAAACATGGGGGATGATCTCTCAGATGAAAGTGGAAGCGGTGAAGATGATGTATATCAAATGGGATCTGCTCTCTTTCGAGAAAACGAAGAGAGGGTACATGTGATATCAGGTGATGATGATATTTCTGGGGAAGGCAGTGGATTTGCTGATTTTTCAGAGATGTCTGGTGCCAGAGCCAGTGGTTCTGGGGAAGTGAACACCGAACTTTTGAGAGAAGTTGAACATAACTTGCACAAAGTATGGAGATATGCGGCGCCTAAAAAAGATTTAGACATGGTAGCTAGGGGGCCAAAAGGAAAGGAAGAAGAACAAAAAGTGAAAACGATTTATAATGTTGTCAGCAAGCACGAAACTGGATCGGCGTTTATTGATTTTGAATTGCGAAAGAAGGAAAAATCGTCAAGTGATAGCGACAAAACTCCTAAGCAACATCACAGCAATAAAAGCCGTAAGAGCAGAGTAAAATCAACTACGGCAGGGTATAATGCCACCGAAGAGAAATTGTATAGACTTCAGAAAGCAAGAAAATACGAGTACAACAAGGATTTGAAAAGTCTAAAACCTTGGGGTATGGGTATGGGAAAGTCACCCAGCAAACCGAGCGGGAAGTATGTGAAAAAAACCCACGGGAATAGAAAGGGAAACGGCGATAAACTTGCTATTCTCGGAGAAGAGATGAAAGAGTTCACTCCGACTGGCAAAAAGGTTAATAAAACGATCAATAACGAGAATTCTAAAGTAGAAAAGCTCCTTGAGTCGAAATCAGATAAGGAAGATACTGCGGCGGAGAACTCAGTCAATGATACCGCGAGTAAAGAAACTGAACAAGAGCATGAGGCGATCAGTGCGCCAGATAAAACTCAAAGTGAAAAGATCGTCTTAGACAATCAAGAGCCATTTGATAAGACTCAGCTAGAAATAGGGAAGAAGTTGGAGGAGTTGATTTTGAACAGAATGGCACAACTTGAAAGACAGGGAATCCAAACTAAACAAAAAGGAAAACAAGAACATTTTGAGAAAGACCAAGAGAAGGATGACCAATCAGAAACGGAAAACGAATCTCGAAAAGGCAAGTGAGACGTGTTCAGTTTATCAGCTAGGTTGTGTCGTTTTTAACACAATAACTGGACTAGACAGCAGAAATCATACTAGCGGCTTATCGCATAGAAAGTTCTCAAGAATAGTTGAACTGCTGTGCCCGTAATCATCTAATCATAAGCGTGTCATTGTCGGTTAGATTAGTGAGTTACTTTGATTTTTTTTTACCCGCTCTCAGTAGGAAAGCTATTCCCACAGCAAATCAAAGTTCCAGTAATTGAGAACCTTGTACGCTAGCATGAAATTGACAGTTGTTTTAATTCCTTTTTTCTGTTTCAGCTGGCCAACAAGCTAAGAAAGATAAATTGTTAACGGAACTGGAGAAACTGAAATTCTTGAACGGACCTTCAACTGTATATAAGGAGAGTAGGTTTGTGTATCTCAAACAGTGTGGGCTCTACGTGGAGGAATATAATGTGTCTAAGGTAAGAAAATCTGATCCCCAATGTAAAAGTCATTGCCTTCAGGTTGCATTTACTCAGCGCGAACCACAATGCAAAGCAAAGAAGTCTTATTCATCAACGGCGTTCATTCGCTACTGGATCTGCCGGGAGATTATCGATATTCGTGTATTTCCTAGCTGTTCGACGCAAAACAACAATGAAAGATAGAACTCGCACGTGAAAGATGTTCTTGTTTCTAGGAAAATGGAAGTTGAACTTGGTAAGGTACCGTCTAACTTAAATCAAATTTATGTAGAAGTCGAAGGAAACTTCCAAACTTTCTTATGATTTTAATTTGCCTGTACATATTACACCAAGACCTCGCGGAGTTACTTTAAAGAACAGTAATGCTCACTGACTCTCTGACATGTTTCTTTGTTGCCTTTAACTTGTAATCTGATTGAAACATACTTATCACCAGTCCAGGGCTTGGAGAGTCAAACCGGTCTGGTAAGTCATGGTTTCTACTACCACTGGGAACTCAGAAATTTTAATTGCCGAGTATTTAACTTACGCACTTGAAAACTCCTCTTCATTTATTAAATTTTACCCAGGTCACCATTCCAAGTACGATTTTTGTCTTTTCCTTAGACTCGTGCCTCTTGGAACAATGACTTATTCTCTCCATATTCATACTTGTACGAGATGCCGAAGAACTATCACACGTGTAACTCCTCTGTGCGGATGAACAGCACAGATCTGCGAGGAGACGTGTTCTTGAGCTTCCGAGTCATGTCCATAAAAGGAAGTACCATGACAAACAATGCTAACATCTGTGAGAAATATTGCTGCCAAGAGCCACGCTGCCAGGCCTGGACACTAAGATTCCAGCAGGCAGACACTGCCAACTGTCCTAAAGGTCAGCGGTACTCTTTATTTGAGTCTTAGTTTCATTCCAATAATTTAATAATGAAATTTAATCTTTGCTTGCAGTTTCAAGCATGGGCACAATGTAAGAAGTTATTATTGTTGTCAAATGCTACACTCTTCGTTAAGTTTGAGTAGTTTTCTTCCAGGTTTCAAGTAACCACAATGCTGACGCTAGGTTCCATAAAACGTTCATAAAATCTTGATAATTGAGCCCTAAGGGACAGAACATAATTAGCTCCGATTTACCGATTTGCATAGTATAAGAACGTGCCTTTTCAACAAATTCCTTGTCACTTTCCCCTGATGAAGGCTGAAGTTTTAGCCGAAACGTTGGGACTTTTACAAAAAGAATTTTACTAACATTTTTACATGTTTCAACCAGCGTAACGTTTTTCAATCATGAATAATTAAAAGTGTTGGTGCGTAGAGTTCGCAAGACATTGATTTGATCAAAAGGTTTCACTCTGTTACAGGTTCTTTCTGCTGCTGGCTTAAGAGTGCCATACCAACACCAATCCGAGATTCAGAACACTGTACATCCGGGATAGTGCACCGTGAGAGTACCAAACATCCACCCTCCGGCATGCGTTCGGCTGTGCCTCTCGGAGGGCTGGGCACTGGTTCATTTGAACTACGCGCGGACGGGACGATACATGAATGGACAATTGAAAACCAGTCCCCTGGGGGCTCGGCAAAACTCAACAAGGGAGCCCTGAACCTTGCTGTTTTTGGTGTAAGAGTAGCAGAACCAGACAAAAATAAGAGCGAGGCAGCGCTATTGAGAATACATGCCCCACATGGGTACCCCGGTGTAGAGAGTCTGTCATATTCCGGGTCATTCCCTGTCAGTAAACTGACTCCTGGTAAGCAAATAGTTTGCCTTATTTACATAAACAATCTTTTAATCTGACTTGCGTCTATTATAAGCACATAATAAACTGGGCTTTTTTCTTATTCATGTTTTATCCACCTGTGCTGAATGTATCACAATTATAACTCCTTTTTGAAAAGCGCAATCATGAACAAAACGCGACAAGTTGTTTTTGCTTCTTGTGTCAGTCGGCTCACTGCAACATAAAGGTTTGCTCTGACCGAATGTAAACACTTTTATTTGGTTTTGCCTGATATAAATGTGGGTTAAAATAAATTATCTGAAGGACCCTGATGGAATTGTCCGGATACAGACCACATCCATTACTTCGGCCATGTTTCCCCACGCCCATGGCCAGTTATGTTCCAATTGGCCCTGTGGGTGGTAAATGCTTTCTGCTAGAACACACCATAAGGCAACTCAAAATCGTAGTTTTAATGTTACTTGTAAATCTTTTCTTTTCATTTGGTTAATTCACAGGTGGTTCCATTACAGAAAATATTGACATGAGTCTGTATGCCTTCCCATCATTCCACGTAAGAGATCGTTTTAAGTCCGCGGTCCCCGCAGTTGCCTTTACTTTGGGCATGCGCAATAAAGCTAATAAACCTCTGGATGTATCGTTCATGTTCAACTTACCTCTCGGGCAGCAAGAAGACACCATCAGAGTGGGCGATAATTACGGCGAAGTTGTATTCACTAGGTGTGTCACTGTTAGATTATTAGCGTAAACGTGACATCTCAAGTATAAGCGTAACTTCAGAGAGCTTGAAAAAATGTCGAGTTTGGTAAAATCTTAAACCCTGAGCTATGTCTCCTATGGACACTTCAATAAAAGCATATCTCATTATTCAGCAAGCAAAATGAATTAATAAGATTAATTTGTATAGCGCTAAAATTAGTGTAGATAATCGTATGAATGCGAGTCCAATTAAGGATTTACACTAAGAGAGATATTTGAGAAACTCAGGAACTTTCACATATCACGAGAGTATAAATTCTTGATTAATCAGGTTTTCATACGATTACTCAATTATTATGTTATCGCCTACTATCAGATAATCGCAATAAAGTAATTTTTTAAGTCATGCAATAAATAAATAAACATAAGTATTCAAATGCACCTTACAATCATTACTGTAAATAAACTAACTAACTTAGCCAATAAAACTAAAACTAAGATTTCCAAAAAAAAAAAAAACTATGAAATTCGTTCATCTCCTTTATAATGAATGGATAACTTTTCCAGACTAGCTTATACACCATAAAAAAATGAATGAGCTACCTCGGAAAATCGTTTTCTGCTATTCTGCTATTTTTAGTTCATCCATTGACATACCTGAAAGTTATTTTCAATATGTATTACTTTCTTGACAGGATGATTAAACCCTCAGATTGCGCGCATGCGTGTTCTAAGATGCCCAAATGTATGTCATGGACAACCAATGGGCCCACCTCGTGCCTGTTGAAGGACAAAATGCCACTTCACGCCTGGGCCACCGGCATTGTATCAGGCCTTAAGGGAGAATGGAACGTTCAAGACTCCATGTTGACATGTCACAGGCCTGGCTTTTTCCCCCAGAGTGGAAGTGCGACATTGTATGCAGTAGACAATGATGACCGCTTGGGATCTTTTGCAGTAGCGGACGACTTTCGTGAAATCTGGGCGAACTTCTCTAACACTGGCAAGTACACGTAATGCAGATTATTCCAGGAAGGAAAAGAAACTGAAAGTAAATTCAGTTTGAACTGTAAATAAAAACAGAAACACCCATTTCGTTTTAAGCAATCTTGTATTTTCGACAGAACAGAAAATTATTTACCGTACCTTTCAAGCTCTAATTAAATGGTTTATATTTTTCTTTTAAAAAATTGGGCCGCTATCTTAGTACTGGACTAGTGCACTGAGCCATTCTTCCTAACTCAAGTTCAAACGAGGGAATTAATGTCGTCTCTAACCGGTTTCTTAGTTTCATTTTCAAGCTTCTTACTTTTGTCATCCAGGCTATCATGAATTATTTTCGTTTTAACTCTTAGGAGAAATTGGAGTTCCTAAGTCACTAAATAAAACTGGCCTGTATGGCGCCGCATCTGTGAAGACACAACTTCAACCTGGCGAGAAAAAATCCCTGACGTTAATCATGTCGTGGTATTATCCTCACCGTGATGTGGCCAAAGTCCATGTTGGCAATCTGTACTCCACCATGTTCAAATCCAGTCAGGATGTCGCTAAGCACATGCGCAATGATTTGGTTCAATCGGTAATCGATATTCAGTCGTGGCATGAACCGATCGTCGGGTCTGAGCCGGTGAAAAAGGCACCGATCAACGACAAAGTCAAGCATGTACCCAATAGTCCGGAAGAAAACAAAGTCAACCAGCTTCCTGATTGGCTGAAGGACTTGCTTGTTAACAGTATGAGTTTCTGGAGGTCTGGGTTCTGGGCAGAAGATGGAAGATGGCGTCAGTGGGAGGCCTTTGACTGCAATGATATCGACACCATTCAAAATGACATGCAGAGAATCATTCCTTCCACGCTTTTCTTTCCTGGTATGTCAAGTAATGTTTAGCTATCATTTGTTTTATCCTGGAAATGCAGACAATTTTGTTTTATTCCTTTTCCAAAAGAACGACTGCAAATTACAAAGTTCACAATGTTGGTTATGTGAGTAGATGGGTCAAGGTGTCTTTATATTACTTTACGTTAGGGCTAGCGCTCAAAGCTTCAGCTTCTCAAAAGTTGTCTCTATATCGACTTCAACTAATCTTGTAAACTTGTAAGTCGATAATCCATTACGTGTACATGTATTTTACCCGCCTACGAACGCAGCATAACTAACTAACTTTGTCTATATTCATTGACAGCAGTCCATATTCGTGTTCTCGGTATTGGACTGGAACTAGCTTGCACTGGAGGCTCATGGAGAGGAATATCATTCATTTGCATTTGAAAAGACTCCCCGCATTAGCCTCAACTGCAAGCTAGTTCCAGTCCAATACCGAGTATACGAATATGGTCCATTCATTCTCATTCTCAAGGCTTTGTTTTTAATTTGCTTACATTTTGCACAACTACAACAATTTTGAATTCGCCCCAGAACGTGTACCCTTAAACCCTTAGGAAGGTCACTGAATTGTTTTATCGAAGTGAGAGAGAATTCTACTTTTTTCTCCTATTTTCTTATATTATCGTATTGGTAACGCTTATGCGTTGTTAGCCTCATTTTCAAGAACGACATACTTGACCACAGTGGTAATAATTTTGCTGTTATATTATTTGCTTAGAACTTGTAAGAGATCTGTTGATATCTTGGGCCGACAATCAGTATTCCAGCGGTATGCTACAGGAAGCACTCACATCTGGTTGTCTAGGACCGACAGGGAAGCTGGGTAAGAATATTGTTTTTGTGTTCATGTGTCACGTGAAAAAATTAACATAGCGGTTATGTATGGAGTAATCAACAGAGATGCCAGTCAGGGGACTGGAAGCCTGTTAAGGATTTTGCTTCTTCGTGGTGAATTCATCACGCGCTGATCTATTCAATTCGTTAGTAAATAAATAAATAAATAAATTAGTTTAATCTTTAAAAGAGATTCTTTGATGATATTGAACGATCCGGTTACCGTGGTATAATGATAAAATGAGACGAACGCTGATTGCTAATGTTATGTATTTACAGGTACATGGGATCACATGTATTCTGAAAGTCATGGTATTCTGAAAGTTATGGAAACAAATCTTAACATGAGCACAAACCGAAAGTTTTGATATTAGCAAAAACATCGAAAATAATCATGACATTGAATTCTATCTTGTCTGTTCACAGCCGTTACTGTTTTTTTTTTTTTTCTTATGTGTACGAGGAGCGTCACTCACTTCACCTTGTTGTGTTCACCACTTTCAATCCTGTGCACTTTTTATTTTGAACTTGCCCTCAACAGAGCAAAGAGAAAATAAAAGTCTATGAACGGGCTGAATTAAACTTACAGCTTATCTTGAATTAACTCAATCCCGATCTCGGGAAAACTCGGGAACTTGGCCCAGGGTCCTTAATTTATTCTTAATAATAAGTTTGTTGATTTTGGATTCAATATGTTCTGTCCGGTAGATTACGCAGGTGGCCGAGTTATGGCGGACACTACAGCCATGTTCGTGGTAGGACTTTATCACTACTATCAGTGGACTGGTGACCAAGCTACCCTCGATCGACTTTGGCCGGCTGCAAAACGAGCGGTTGCGTGGGTCATGGTAGATTCCACGAAAGGTTAGCCATCTTCTTTTATATGCTATAATATTTATAAATTGCATCGCGAACAATACTCTATGCTGTGTCTTCTGCACAATCATGTTTGGCTGAAAGACTGAGAAACATTACCGCCTGTTTCTACTAAGGCAATAATCCTCTTTACTTTTAGGCACTGGACTTCCCTTTAGAAAAGTTAGCACATACGACATCGTAGCGCTGGATAAATTTGACCACGATGCTTATAATTCCTTTGTTTACCTATTGGCTCTTCGTGCCGCGCAAGAGCTGGGGACGATAACCAATGATACCAAGTTTGTATCGACCGTCCGTCAATCATTTAACCACGCGCAGAAACGAGTCGATATCGAGCTGTGGGACAATGCAAAGCAGTATTATCATGCCTGGTGGGACATGGAATACGGTTCACCAGAGTGGATCATGTCTGACTCCTTATATGGGCAAGTTTGGGCTTATAGTCTTGGTCTGGGAGATTTAGTCCCTCGCAGTAAATTGAAAGAGCATTTGTTGCGCGAGATTGAAAGGAACGATTCTCCTTTTGGGCTCAAGGTCTTGAACACGGGAGAGGTAGAAATCACTCCTGAGGATACGTCAATCATTTTAAGTCGGCACATTCCCGGATGTAAGTCGTTGGAGAACATAACGAAGCATAATTCTGTTTGGATGGGAGCAGATGCTGACTGGTCCTCTCTTATGCTGCATTTAGGTGAGGAGGAAACCTTTTGATGTTAATCCTTTCCTGTATTGTTTATACGAGTATAGACTTATTGATCTTTACGTATTATTCATAAGTCCTGAGTCTTAAGAGTAGCCATACTGATCACTGAGGGAGGATTTCTCGATATTTGTCTCAACCAGCAACACAAAAATATAGGGGAACCAGTAAGGAGAATTTGTACGTCAACGTCAAAGATTAAAAGGTAAAGATTTGTCACCTAGTGCTATACGAAATGAAAGCAGAGCAGTGGAGGAAATTTAAATGTTGGTATCAGCGCTTAAAGGATTAAAGAGAGAAAGCTTTTTAAGTGTAATTGCTTAAATTGTAATTGTTGTTGTTGTGTTCTTACAGACACGGATCCCATAATTGCTTTGAACCGAGCAAAGAAATCACTCGATCACTGGCGGTCCACTTTAAATGATCAATGGAACGTTCATGGGCTCATTTCCAGTAATGGTTACGGACTGGACGGGCTCCCGTGGGCCACTTCTCATTACTCCTTCCATCTGGTACTATGGCACATCCCGCTCGCCCTGTCAGGACAACAGTACTTCGCTCCCAATGCAACTCTGACTTTCTGGCCCAAGTTCCCAATACCATTTAATTTGCCATTTTTTACGCCCAAAGCGTTGGGGACCATTGAGGGAGCATACGTGAAGGGAAACGACAGGGAAGAAGATGATAATGAAGAAGAAGAAATGTTTACATTCACTGTCAAATCAGGTGACAAAATGTTTTACTGAATTAGCGCGTTCATTTCGACATTGTTTTAAAATACCGCACTGCCAAATACTATCCCGACGACCCGGTCGATAAGTCCATATTAACAACTTATTAACCGAACAGTCGAGGTTAATAAGTTGTTTACTATATGGCCTTTTGGTTTGTTTCTGCCGGCCCGGAAGAATAATGCTATAGAATTAGTCCATCAGAGCGTTATGTCAACTACAAACACAAGCCATATGATAATTCTCATGCATTTTTAGATATTTCATAGCAGTTATATAGTCTTAGTTAGTTTAGTTAAATATTTATTCCCAAATGTGAAAAGAAATGTTAATCTTATTTGTAGTGGTTATGCACTTACCTATACAAGCACTAAGCTTAGCTAGTTTACAGGCATGCCACTGCAACAAAGGAAACATATTTCGAATAAACGTAACATAGTTTATATACATTTTTGCTTTGTTATTTCGTTTTAAACTAACCGCTGCGTCCTGTAGACTCTGCTTATCAAGTCTATGGCTCGCACCTTACCATAGCTAAGTGTACGACCAAGTAAAATATTGACTTCATATTTGCTAAATAAATAGCTAATGAATACTTTTAACGTTGTCACTTTTTCAGGTTCGCTTAGCCTCAAAGAGTTAGCCATTCTAGGAAGCAGGTATGGCGAAGGTGAAATATCAATCAAGCAAGGAGAGGCCATCACGTGGTCTCGCCCAAAACAGGACGTGAAAAACATTTTACAACAACTGTAAACTGAGACATCGCCTCAGAACAGGAGCTTAATCACGCAAGCCCTACTGGGATCAATTTGAGAAACGCCGAAACAGAATCAGAAAAAAGACGAAATTACCATTATGCTTTTCACGACGAACACTTTTACTTAGTTCTGTGAACAGAGCAATTTACTTGTTTTGGCATTTTGTTTAGAGAGTAATCCAATTCACTAACTGACGCCATTCAATTATCCGCTGAAATAATTTTAGCGCGCTAAGAGCTGTTTCCAATCTCTTTGCTTTTTTGAGTAGAGTATTTATAATTTAGTCTATCGAGTAGAGTATTCATAACACGAACAAACATATACCGCCATTTAGTAGGATTGAGGTCAATTTTGTTTCTGTTTTGTATGCAGGCAGTGTATAAGTGTATAACTTGCTTAACTTTGAATACAGTTCAATTAAATTTTATTGCAATTTTGGTATCGTAAGAAATGTAATTAAATTTAAAAAGAAATTTTGCTAAGTGTAGATAAATGGAGGTTATCTACCAGATGGTGTTTAAATTGCAGTACCTTTTTTAAGCAGCTCGGGCTCTACGATCCAGCAGCCAGGGACCTTTTAGTTTTCAGGTCTATTCTTAGTTGTTACGTTGTTACTTATTGTTTATCAGAGATCTCCGTGCCGCATAAACAAAGTTCTGCAATAAACGTGTATATTTGACATCTCACTCATTAGGCAGTTCAATCGACTTAAAAATCTAATTCTCACTGACGGTATCCGAAAACAAACGTTCTTTTTAGAAAAGAGCTGAAGGATATTCAGATTGTTTTGCACCAACAACCCTACAGAGGTTGTTTAGTTGAAAGGCTCTTTGAAAAAAAGAAATATTATCCAAAACGTACAGCAAATATGAATAATAAAAATATGAAAAAAGTTAATTGCAATCATACTTTGTTCGTACCTCGCATAACCAATCATCTGCATTGTCAACAAAAGAAATACGTTGGTTGACGTACATGTAAATAATAACCACTTAAGATAGAGTATAACCACGGTTGCGCAATTTTTCCAAAACTGGCAAATGACGCCTTGGGGTCAGTGAGGCCTACGCAACTTCTTCAAATTGCTTGTTAACTAATATTAAATGTCGACAATCTACTTAACATGTTACTCACGAAATAATCTCGCTTGAATTTTACTTTGCAATTGTGATGGAAAGTTCATTTTATGATGGCGGCTTTGATTTAATCGCATGCATATGCATGTATGGCGTGCGTCTATGGAGTTACGATGAAGTGCACGCGAGAAGCGCAAGAGTTGTCAGAGGCGTAGCAGAGAGCAACTCTAGCTCTTCGCGTGCTATTCTGCGCTATTTGGACTCGCACAACTTAGAGCATGAACCAGTTCTGTTTTAACAAAGGGAAAGCGATCGCAAACCAGAAACAGCTTTTGTTTACGGTGGTGAAATTATACTCACTTTTATGGGCAGTACAGATAAACCGTCTCTCTCCGCCCCGTTGTTTGTGTTTGTTAATACTTAGAGTGGTGCTAGAAAATCTCCAACGAAAGATCTTCACCGTCAGTCACCACTTTTGTAATAAACAAGTATTTTTCCCCGCCTCGAGTTGGAGAAACGAACTCTGATTAGAGTGGTGATTTACAGCATTCATTTTTTAGTGCACGCTGGGGGTGTGCGTCTGTTGAACTATGATGCACGCTCGTGCTGTTGATTTAAACCGTGCAGATACACTTGCTATGTTCTAAAGATCTCTATTCCTGGCATTTACGGCATTTTAATGGTATTATCGTTTCTTGCGTTATTTTTATTTTAATTCACCAGTTTCACCTCATTCACTCAATTGAATACAATCTTTTGTGTAACGTGACAACCGCCCTTTCACTTCACTGAAGTGTATTCTGAGAATCTGCAAAATATTTTCTCAATAAACACAAATTTCTAAGAGCTGTTGAATAAAAAATAAAATCTCTCAATAAAATTCTTTTAGTTGGCGTTTCTGAACATACCAATCGCGTCCTTCTTATAGAGGAACAACTACTTTCACTGCAATAATAAATTCTGGCTATCAATCAAAAGTCAGTTGCAAGTTTTAAGCTTCAGTTGATCGTCAAGGTTTTGCGGTCGCTTGGTGACCTCTCGACATCTGTGAGCTACTTTATTTTCATAAATTATTTTCGGGCTATAAAATGCTGACTGGCGATGAAGCTCTGATTATACACTGGTTTAAAACAGATTAGGAGTTCGATTGGAAGCAATGTAGGACAGTTCAAACAAGTCTCATTCATCGGTTAATCAGGTAAGTTATGGCGACATTTTTCTGTATATATTTGTATGTTTTCAGTACCGCGTAGTTTCCTTACATAGATCCGTTTGTTCCAGAATAACACTACGAAGCTGGATCTCAGAGTACAATCAAATTCTATCATCCAAAATTCACTAAGAAAATTTTAGTACTATGGTGAGTTTGCACCGAATGTGGGGACATTTGAGCGTTAAGTGGGAAAAAGAATAATTGCCTTTGAATAATTTCTCGATAAATAAAAAGTAAATATCAAGCGACAAAAAAAGAAATTGTCTCTGTGAGTGATTGCACTGAAAAAGATACTGTAGCCGCTGCGGCTAGAGAAACGTTTGTGGAAACTAACTGAAATGAAAGTTATTTTTGTCACAACCGGACAATCCACCCTAAAGTAGCGAATAAAAATAATTGATAATACTTTACATATTGGTAGCACTTCCTATAAATATTGCATTTGTTCATTATAATTTTGGTTTAAGACTGATTAAATCCATTATTATACATTGAACTCACTATCTCTTTTCTGATTGGCCGAAAGCGTCCAGTGAATTTTCGAAATCAGCACTAGTGACGTCATCTAGCTGTAGATTATACAATAATCATGTCAAGGATACTCAAGCTATGACCGCGGTGCATGATTTCTAAGATTAATCATGTCAAGTTCCCGCGCTTTGTGTTGCTTGCCGTCAGTGAAGAAGCAAAAACAAGACTTCCATTTTCTTTTTCATTCAATATATAATAAAACGCTTATTAGATTCGGTTTTTGTGATATCCGGAACAATCAAAGTCCCAGTACGCCTACAAGGCTCGACCTCACGAAAACCTCATCCAATGATTGTTTATTACCTCCCTGGCCTCGAGCCCAAATCTTTTTCTCACAATCTAATCACTTCCATCATTCTGGCAGCCTCAACACTTCAGTGGTTCTAAATTAAGTGCGTTGCCTATAGAAACAATCAGTTTTCTTCACGTTATTGTTATTAATCATAAAAATTACAATTTCCTCGATTGTGATTGGTTTAAAAAACTCCTATTTTCCACTAATTCACTTGCCAAGTTGTTATCGGAAGGTTTGTTATTGGACAGTTTGTTATCGGACAGTTCAATAAGCCAATCACGTTCAAAGTTGTAGTTTAAATCAACCAATCACATTCAAAGTTGTAGTTACTTGCGTGCATGCGTGCGTGCGCTTGCGGTCGTGTTTTTGGCGCCTAATTGCCGGTAGGAGGCGCGGTGGCCTTAGAATGTTTACATCTCGTTTATAGGTATTTTAATGCAAATTTTCCCTTTCTTTCATAACTTGGCTATTCTTTTCTCGGAAATTGCAATTTTTATGATTAATTGGTAATAAGACTTCGTGTCGTCCAGTTCGGTCTGTAATCATACTCGTGATAAACAAATCGGACTCCCGCTGCGCGGTCGTCCGATTTGTTATCACTCTTATGATAACCGACCGAATTGGACTCCACTCAGTTCTATTACCATTACTTATTGCAGCTAATCATGCCAGCTGTTTCAGAAATTGCTCCGAAAAAAGCCAAAAATGTCTCATATTTGGATGCAGTTTTGCGAAGAGTGACAAAAATGGTTGCAACTGGTTTCTTTTTTTGTTTTGTTTGTTTTTTTTCTTTTGTTCTTTCTGAGATCCTAACACCTCTTTTTGGCGAAAGTTGACTAGTTTTTTCACTAACTTGATAAAGATATGCATGTACTATGAATTATGACTAATATAAACAAATGGATTCCAGAGCAAATATCTTATGAACACATAACGGAGCGCGCCTCGCTAAGATTGGGAATAGTTAGCAAATAGTGATGAATTAACTGCTCATGATCAACTCTTAAAATAATCGGTCTTAAGTCTGACGTCCAGCCTTAATTTTCGTAGTAATGCGATCGAAAATAGCTATGCGACCGCGCTCGATCAGGTGATAAAATATCCACGATTATCATTCGATGTAGTTTTTCCTCCTTTTCATTGGCCAAGAGCCCACCACGTGACCTGCAAATAACTGCCTACAAATAATGGTCTGCTCATACGTAGTACCCTCTAAATGTGTTTTACTGCAAAGAAGATTCTGCGTATTTGTAACCACATCGTTTACCTGAGTTGTCAGAGAGTGGTTTAAACATGAAAACAAACTTAGTGACTAAATGATAAAATAATTATTGAACTCGGTCATCGCAAAATATCTTTTATTTTAATAAACTTTATTGGGAATGATATATAATAAAGTAAAAACGAAAACAAAAACAAGAAGAAATTGAAGATAATAGTTCCCAAAAGGGAAAGGGCGAACGGGACGAGAGTACCCATGCGAGGCGCTTCCCAGCTGATTGGTCAGTGTCGCGCAGATCAATTATTTGCTTCAGCCTTCGTAGATAATTGATCTACTCACCACTGACAAATCACGATATTTTGCTCAACATCGTCCAGTAATTTTTATCTATCTGTAGCTCACACAGATGAGATTGAGACCTCAACATTTTACAATTATTTTATCATCTTGATGCGCTTTATTTGTACTTCATTTTTGGTTTGAACCGTCTCTGTCACTCACGGTTGTATGGCATATTTACTTTTTTAAGGCATCATTTACGTTTTTAAGGGTCTCCACAGACTAGACATTTAGTTGTCGACAACTCATCGTGTCCGATGCAAGCATTCCACACATTAGAGTGTTAGTTGTCGACCACTAAGTCAGATCAGCGAGAACTTGGGAACTAACGTTCACTAGGCATTTTCACAACACAATACGCATGTTCAAATATGTGTCATGACAGTTACATTTGCGACAGCTAAAGCAGTTTCTCTTTTCGAATAGGGAAACTGCTTAGTTGTCGACGACTAAAAATTTAGCGTTTAGTTGTCGACAACTCATGACACACCAGGTTTTTTAGTTGTCGATAACATTCGTCTAACATTTTAGTTGTCGAGAACAAATAGTTATCGAAAACTAAGTGCCTTGTCTGTGGAGGCCTTAAGGCATCTTTGAGAGAATGGATGTAATTTTCAAGTGGTGTATTATATTTTCAACCCAGAATACCAGCCAAGCAAGAGAATGAGTATTTGTTGTTTTTGCAAACTGGTTCTTAGTTTGGTAATGTCCAAATAGACCTTATCACGGTTCTTGTCTGAACCAAATTTGAGGGACGTAGCTGAGCTAGAAAGCGTTCAGTGGAGTTTAACGCAGCTACATCCCAAATTCATTGGTATAGATGCAATCCTTTGACTAAGATCTTTGCTTTCCACATATAACTCAATTTTTAAGAAAATTATTTGCCATCGGGTTAACAAACAAACACTTTAATTTCTGACGCATGTTACTTTCCAAGGGACGACAACTACATGTATCAGACCGATTTTTCCGAGACATAAACATTCTATTGTCTTATTGTCCACCACTAATGGCCAGATAGTGTCTCTCCGCAGATAAACACTATCGTATCACGTGATCAGTTTAAACCAATAGGAATCTGGCAAAATGTAATGCAGTGTGGCGAACTATGATTTGAATTAATTTGGACCTTTCCGTGTGCAAGTTGAACCAAGATGGCTACATATTTGTTCTGTTTGAAAATAAATGAAAAGAAAAAAATTCCTCTTACTGCCAATTTTGTATTTGAATTTTTCCATCTAATTATTTCCAAACTGGACCAGAATTTGCAGTAATGCCGTTAGCTGTAAGAAACATCTGTGATCATAAGAACATGTGAATTTCATTCGGTATCACATGACATTAGCTGTGTGTAACAGCTGCTAAGATCCTCAACCCAACGTCACTGTTTCCCTGATAATTACTGAAACATCTGTCAAGCCTGTTAACAATGCTTACAGATCGAGTCACCCTACTAGTTTAGCTCTACAGTTATTTTTTTCTATATATTATGTTTCACTTCACACTTCAGGCACCAGAAGCTTGTAGGTATTCTGTTCTGGGCATAATTTTGTTAAGGAATTTCCTCTTTTTCTCTCCGGCATCTCTCCGGATTACACAACTAAATCTTTTTAGTATTCGGATAGATATGAGACACTTCCAGTTTAATAAGAAGAGAAAATGGCTTTTCCTTCAGTTGCAGTCTAATTTTTGAAGGTTGTCATTTTTACTCGTGCTTAGGCCTGGGTGAAATCGGGCAGGATACACTTAAAAATTCGAGGTTTGAAATGGATGTTCGACACGGAAAATTAAATGAAATCAAAAAGGATTTTTTCAATTTTTTTATTGCGCCAGAAAAAAATATTGAAAAGTCTGCCATTAAACTCACAAAATAGGCCATCACGATAGAGAAACAAAACACCATGCGTTTAACTCTAGAGAGCAGTCTTACCATAGGAATAACTCGAAGAAAAATCTCAAGGAACACATTTAGCACAGTTAACGTATGGTTGAACTCGCAACAGCTCCCTCAACTGACTGTTCACAAATTCTTGGTTTGAGAACGTGCTTAAGTTAACATTTGCCGAAAATGGTTCGGAAACACCTTGGCAAACAAAAGCTACAACCAAAATTTTATGTACAGCTGAAATAAAAAACATTACTTTTTCGGCACAAAACTACTGAGCGACGACTCAACTAAATGTCCAGCAGGAACTTTTGGAATCCGCTCGCTCGGCCGGCTGTATTTCCGATTCTCTATCATGACACAAGAAATCTGTGAAGGCATCTGATGTCTTCAGGCATAACTAAAGGCCGTCTCTTTTAAAGTCAATGTTATTCAGTCACTAGGGGTTACGGTTATGTGTTACACAATCATAATAATGATATTTTTCACGCTTAAGACAATACAAGACAAGACAAGCAAGAAAACATGTACTTGTAACACAGAATTTGTGAGGTTAAATACTGACATAAGTTAAAATTATCGACACGGTAGCTGGTCAACCAAAATATTAATTACTATAGGGTGCTGAAACTAGTTGGGTGACCAGCATCGCGGTATAAGACCCTGGCCATTACACATATGTTATCGCAGTACGTTTAAGTTATTCCGCGAAAGTCGAAAATTGGAGAAAACGGTCAGATTGAGTTCAAAATGGCAGATGTAAGGTAAAGATAATGCTTGCTTTCATTTGGTAGATCTGTCTTCGAAGACCGATAAAATAACCTGGCAGATTAGTGAGCTGGTTAGTTTGTTGGCTAAAAACTATTGCCGTATCTAAACTAGTAGATTCTACTGAACACTGACAACTCATAAGAAATGTTAACATAAAGCTAGAAATCAGAAATGAAATGGGGGGCAAAGTATATTTATCTTGGACGTAAGACACTCAAACTAATGCCTCATGAGATGATAAGGAACAGAAAGAAACGTAATGATATGAACAGAACAGAGCACATTTTGTAATGAAAAGTGTCAGTTGTGTTCACTGAGTCTTTGGCGAATCAGAATTAAATTATACTTGTTATGATATCTACATCATTTAAAGAGGTAAATACAGGTACCTTAATTTGATCCTAACCCGTTTCGAGCCGTTAATACGAGGACACTTTTATCGCCCAGCGGTGAACAACATAACCGGTGCGACCCACTGCCTGGTTACCGGCCGTCTACTTTAGCAGTCGTCACGGACGTTAACAAATGTTCCGCTCAGATGAATTTGCTTACGCCGATTTTGCTTCATTTTGGAAACAATGTTTTATTGTTGTTGTTTTCTTCTTTGGTAACTGCGCTCGTCAATTTCTTGGACAATGGCCTGTTTGATTCATTTTTTCACTAGAACCACGAGCTATCTAAACCTTGTGTTTTTTTCGCCGGAAAAAGCCTGGTACACCCCGGATTTTATACATTGAATGTGTACTTCGTGTTCTTCATGATAAAATAGCGAGCTGGCAGTTTTATATTCTCTGAAGTTTGATCTGGGACCGGTAATAATCCTTAAAGGTACCGTTAATTACATTTTAAAACCAATGTTACAGAACGGAGATTTCGGTATTTCCTTGGATAATCCTAGACCACTTAATTACATAGATTTTTAACGATAAAACCATAATTACAAATCCGCGCTTTAAACGAGGTATTCAATAGTTCAGTCGATAAGCCTTCCATGAGAATTATCTATTTGCTGCGGAAGCTTAAAATTTCCACGTTAATGTTTTTGTCAGTGCGTGATGATTGTCTTTTTGCTACAATTCTGTCACTTCCTGTAAATAAACTTTCCTTGGGTTAATTTTTTAAACGGCTAAAACTCCGTGACTGATTTATGTTTTTTTATCATTATTATTTAACATCTTCAGAATTAATTGAAGCGCGCTTAATTTCTTCTGTGCGAACAAAAAATAGGTTATTGCCCGTCGTATTTTCTTTTCTCTGCGCACGGTTGTTATCGTTGCCAGTATTTTTTTTATGAATGTTAAAATGAATTTATCTTGGGTGTGAATTTCAATGCCCCGAAGGTTAAATCCTTTCTCGTTAATAATACGAAATTTTGTGTGTATGTTTCTACTTAAATATTTAAACGGGCGAATTTGAAGAATGCTCAGTAATATTGTGGTGAATGCAACACGTTTGAATGTTCTGTGCTTTTGGGTGAAAAGCTTATCAAATTGGACGTCAGCAAATGTTCACAAAATACCCGTTAATATGATAGCACACAGCAGCTGTGTTTACGGCGTAAAGTGCACGAAGTTTCCGCGATTCTCCTATATCCATCAATTACAAAGCCTGATGGTTGATCTCATTGAGTAATAAAAGAACTAAGCGCTGATTGGTGGACACAATATGCAAATTACATGACCAGACGTTCGGCTTTTCTATATTTCTGAATTAATGCGCTCTCTTTCGGTGATTTCTTGTTCAGGATGAATTTTGATGAATGAATAATCTTCCCTGCTCATTTTCCATGACGTGCTCTTTTCGTATAACAGGTGACAAGGAAAACCAAGTCCAAATGTTTCCATGGCGGACGAATCGAAAGATCCCATCAAAAACTCAGAAAACAAGCTACGAGCGGCTACTGAGGTTTTCCAGCGCAAATATCGCTCAATGTCCACTTATGGGGAACAAGTCATCGATGATGCAAACCGTTCGAAGAAAGCGCTTTTCTGTTTACCGGAAGACAACCCTGTAAGATTCTACTGCAAAAAGATCGTCGAATCCAAGTATCCTTTGCTGAAGAACTTTAAAAAATAATCATCATCGTAACTAATATATTTTTGCTTGAATTTTCATCAGTTAGTCCCTTTTGTTCATGACACTTGTGTTATATTTAACTATATTACCTTACGGCTTGCCGATACCTCATGGTTTGGTTGATGTAATTTTAATTTCAAGCTGCCTTAAGTCTGCCCGCGATCAGTGTTCAGAATCGCCCGCGATTTTGTCGAGATCATCACGGCGACTTCCAGAGCGTGTCATCAGAAATGTTGACACGATGTAGAATACGATTACTCCAAACCTTAAAATTAAATTTTTCAGATTGGAAATTCTGCGTGATATTTTTCGTTTCTATTCCCTGACGATTCAATGTTTATATTACAGCGCCTAGGCACTTGCAACTCTTTTTGCATTTTATTTTATCTTATTTTATTTTTATTATATTGGAGTAACAAAAATTAGTTGCAAAATTGGTTGCTGTGTTGCTGTTTTCGTTAACTCTTAGTCCAGAAAGTTTGAATATTTCATTTTACTGACTATCGCCGCAAATTGTGTCGTTCTAATGTTGGAAGAGCCACTACCCAATGGAGATACAACAGATCGCAACAAAAAACTGGTAAGAAATGATTTTAATGTCTTCACTAACCAAAGATGCCATTTAAGTGAGGACTCCATCTCGGCGCAATTGCTTAAGGAAGCCATTTCAGTGCAGCCAGTACTTCAACAAAATTCAAGAACAAGAAACAAAATTTAAAGAAAATTGCCAAAAGAGTGTATGTGTTACGGCTGACGGGAATTTATCACCACGGCGATGTATTTATAACATTTTTCAGTTGATTTTCTGCTTTAATTTTAACAGGAAGAATCTGAAAAGTATTTTGTTATCATTTACTGTATTGAGGCTGCAACGAAGATTATTGCTAATGGATTTCTGCTTCATAAGGATGCGTACCTGCGAAATGGCTGGAATATCTTGGATTTTGTGGTGGTTGTCGTTGGGTAAGGTTTTTATTTATCTAAGTGACAGTAGAGTTTGCGTACATTAACATTCTGTTCCTTCAGCTGTCTTTATTGTCAATGCTATTTGGGCCGGAAATTTCATTTGCAGATGAATGACTCATGGGTCGCGGGAAACAGAGCGGCTTGGCATAATTCAAGAAAAAAAACCTAACCAAACGATTTCTGATTCTATTACTCTCGCCATTTTAGAAGAACTCCTGTTGTGCGAATGACGAGAAAAAATAAACCAGAATGAATTATCAAAGAGTTTTGTTTAAGATCAGCTAGGGATGCACCAGCAGGTCTTATTGAAATTTGCTCTCATTTCGCCGGCAATAAAATCGTCTTCAGAATAAATATTCTAAACAAGCAAAACATTCGCAGAATCTGGCGAATATTAAGTTCTATATATATCACACAGCTGTGTTGTTATGGTATTAATCCGACGAGCAAAAGAAAATTCACGAACCAGGAGCTTTTTTTAAAATGGACTTTTCCTTATCAGTGAAGTTAGATGCGAGTTTCGGGCTGTTATATTTTATATATAAATATATTTTTGTATGTTCTGCGGGCAGCCGGGTGCTAGCTTAAAAATGTTTTTTGTAAAGCGAAATACCCTTTACCTTTTAGAACGAACAAGATTTAAAAAGTTTTTTTAGTTCACAATTTGTAGCCCTTGAACGAATGAATGAATGAATGAATGAATGAATGAATGAATGAATGAATGAATGAATTTTCGAGCAGAATAGTGAATAGCATACTTATAAATTTCGGTTCGACCTCTTATCGGGTGCCAATGATATTACGGTGAGCCGAGCGGCATACAGATTACAATAGTTCCAACTCTAAGTATTTTCCTCACGGCAGTCAATCTTGCCATTGTTAACCTTCATTTATTTGATGTTTCTGAACATAAGGACCGTATAAATATTGCTGGCATTGTTTTAAAAGCTAAGCAGTAAGTGCTAACAATATAAAACATTTGCAAAAAATCGCCTGTTCAACGAATTAAGCGAACAATGGACATAAATGCATGCTAACGCCTAACAATGACTGGATGGTTCTTGATTGTTCTTTTTCATGCGCTTTTAAGAGTCGCTTTCTTTGTTTCAATGCACACCCGGTTCACAACTGCAGCGCTCGGCCGGTGGAAAATTGAGAAGAGTCAAATTTCTTCTTTTTTAGCTTTCTTGCTTGAATGAAAGCCGAGATCCAAAGCCTGCAGCACAAATGCGTTGAAACTGATATATCGGCAAGACAACTCGTGTTTTCTGTTTTTTAGCTTTCTTGCTTGAATGAAAGCCAAGATCCAAAGCCTGCAGCACAAATGCGTTGAATCTGATATATCGGCAAGACAACTCGTGTTAAGATATTTTTAGACGAACAAGGATAAGTAAAATTAAAGCCCCACAGGGACACCTTCCTCGTTCTTAGTAGCTTGGTTAGGATTACCGGTCCTGTGTTATCTTTTAGCCTGGAAGGAAAATCGATCCGCGTAAAGACGAAATTAAAAATTAAACAGATGTTTAAAAACGTGGCTTAATCTTTGTTTAATTCTGGAATAAAAATTGTTAAATTGTCTTTGAGATAGTGCTCAGCGAATTTCACAGTTCTTGCTATTTATTTAATTGTTCATGAAAACTCTATCCGCTGTCAGAATTGCATTAAAATTTTTTTTTCGATCTGTTTTAGCGGTTTATTAACCCTTATGGAAATTGGCCTGTATAGGAACAAAATATCTGATTTAGAATCTAAATTAAGTGTCATTTTCACCATGAGGGAACACATTTTTTTTTTCAATTTATGCCATGTACACGTCCAGCATATAACTTGCTTCTCAAATTTATATGGTTGTGGCTTTTTGGTTTCACGATTTTTACCTCCGTACATCTAGTTTCTAATATGAATATCAATAATGAAAAGTGCATTGTCTTCCTCTGTCAAAACTGAAAGGTTGCTCTATAGTTTATGATGAATGCGTTCGGTTATCTTACTGTCCTCCCCTCACTAACTGATTGCTGATCTGCATTTAACTCGTATTTGTTTTCGAAATAAAAATTTCAAACTTTTGGGCGACTTGTCGACATAAAATTTTGCATTCTACACTTCCATAATATGAATGTGTAATCGCGATATTTTGAATATCTCCATACCTTTTTTTCTTCAATATAACTTGTCCGTGTGAACATTGTTTTACCCCAGAAAGGAAACTGAATTCGTTCAAACTACAATCTAATTGCGTTCTTGCCGGATAATGTAAAAAGTCTCAATGTGAATCGAAGGATACAACAAGGAACAATTTTATTGATCATTAGATGTTATATTTATGAGTGACTTATCTTTTACGTGTATGTTCCGAATATTCTTGCGAGCGTAAATCTCTTTTTGCGGATATATTAATCTGATTCTACATTTAAATAACTGAAACAAGATTAAACATTTCAGCGTTTTTGAAGAAACCTTTCTGAGGTAGCCGACGAATTTCCTGTTGCCGTGAATTATACAGACGCTCCGGAAAATACCAAACGTCGCCACTATTGGGAAACGTCCTGTTACTAAGCAACAACTCGACCGCAAAATTGTGGGCTCCGCTGAAATTCAAAACGAAATGAAAACGCTTATTTACTCAACTCATAAAATAAATTGCAGGCAAAACTGGTTAGATAAATATCAGAACGTGCTTTCATAGAAAGGAAGTTTGAGGTATATATAGCATCAAGAGGAAAATACGCAAGTGACAAGACGTTTTTGACCTACAAATGTAAGAAGGTATTGTTTTGCTGTTATTAAATTTAGTTGAACTCTGAGAAAACGTTTGATGCTTTGACAGTTTGTTTTAGGATCACGTCTAAATTGCTCTTTTGCGTTTCCTCTTCCTTGAGTGATCATGCCGCAAGACATTTATAATCCATTTCTGTGACAGGCTGGCTTATCGACAAAGTGAATCAGTAATTAGTCAACTTTATAGGAGCGTTAAATAACCTTTTAGCTAAAAGGAATCAAGCTGTATCAGGAATTGTGTTCGTGTTATGTCTTGAGAAAGATGCAAGGGTGTCTTGTTTTTATGTTCAAATTTCTGGCCTTAACTTCTCGACATCATAACTAATGCCCATATTCAAGTTACTGTAGGTTAAAAATATATCTAACGCCACATTTTCAGCCTACCTTTTTTCGAGTGAAGTGCATCTCAATATTTTTACTGTGTTTATGCATATATTCTTCGCCTTTTCACGGTTTATTGATTATCATTTTTCTCCCTAAGGGAAAATTGGACTTCCCGAAAGATCACGACTTTATAGTCCTTATCAGAAACACATCATATTTGTCTTGTCTGGTGTTTTAATTCTTAAATCTTTTGTTCGCTTGCCAGATACAAACTTAATTTCTTATCAATTTCTTCTTTTTCTTGACGTAATTCCACTCACGGAGTCCAAACTCGATTATACAATGGGTGACGGATGACGTCAATGTCCGGACACTTAGTTCCTCTTTAATGATGCTGTCACTGGTAGTTTGAAATTGACCGTATTATGACTGATTTTCCGTTCATAATATCCCACCCCTGTCCAAATGTATTCATTACGAGCTGTTCAGTTCTGATGACTTGTTTATACGTTTCCCAGCTGTCTCTGACGGGTTAGCAATGCAAGCACTATTTTCCGAACTTAATTTTCTAATGATTAACAATACATAAATTAACGTGTAACAATTTTTGTTAATATATTGACTCTTCAAACCCACGTAATTTGCAGATTTACACGAGGCTAGTATTTTATTGCTAGCTAATTTCCATTTTTAGGCTGAGGCTATATTAGTGCTAAAGACTGTTTTGATTGACAAGGTCACATGACCGGCAGCTGGAAAGGCTTGTGGCGCATTTGTTGCTTGCTCGTCTTTATCTATTTATTGTTTTCAACCATGTTAAACTTTAGAATGATTTGAATGACAGCACATTCAAAAAATCACTTTCTAGATCGAGAACTTTCACAAGCAAAGTAAAAACTGCATTATATCCTTGCACACGACGGCTGCGCCCGCAGTACGAGCGGCTGTCAAAACCGAGCTGACCCATCGAAACGACACGATAATAGCCTTTTTCTTCGCAGCTAACATTAAATATTGGCATTGCTAAGTTGCTCTGGCCACTTCTAATGCTTAAGTTGAGAATTCTTGGTTTAGAAGGACGATAAACAGCATAATTGGTTCAAAATGACACAACTATTTGGCGACAGCCATCGAAGAGCCAAACGCGGGTGACTTATTTTTTGGCGCCAAATCAAAAGCTTAGAGACACTGAAATGTTTGATCTTTTTTTTTTTTTTTTTTACTTTTTATAATCTGATATGGTTTTATGATAATTCCCTTTTCGTGAATATTCGATGCCATCACCAGTGAGAAACGATGCCCGACTTCAATGCCTTTCTTGTTAACATGTATTTGACATTAGGACAGTACAGTTTTTCCAACTTGCTGAATCCTGATTGGTCGATTCAAATTTCAGGCGATTAGCCGTGTGCAAGGATGTCATGGGTCGAGTCTTATTACTATGTGGGCTGATATGTTATTTAACAGGTTGGTTGGTATGATATCTGACCTGGAGATTTCAGGAGATGGTGATAGCAACAGCATCAAAGAATCTGAGTCGCTGAAGGTCCTCCGGGCAGTGCGAGTGCTCCGTCCCCTTAAAATAGTTTCTGGAATACCAAGTGAGTGAAACTTGTGCAGCTGCTCTGTTGTCACTAGTCTGCCTGTTCTAACTAATTAACGCAATCATCATTTTTCTAACCGCAATAATAATCATAATCAAATTTGGACTCAATCTAAAGAGCGACACGAAAAAGAAAACATTTAACCATGCAAACAAACAATTCGGCCAACGTATTAACACCCTGGTGCCTACGTGATTTATCATTTGGGAGGTCACAACTGCGCAATTTGCCACACGTGAACTGATCGCAGGAGAGTATGTGCAAACAGAACAATTGTAATCTCCCAAATGAATCGTCACATGATTTAATTGGGTAGTCCTTAAGCACATTGGTGTTCAGGCAGTTGTACATTATACGTTTTTGTCACTGAAGTGTTCGCTCTCCCAAAAAGTTGCTAAAATACTTGGATAAAAAATCGTTATTTTGGTTCTAAATTTTTCACCCTAACAATGGCTGGCAACGAAGTATAACTGTTTATCAACTACCTTACTTCTCAGGTGAAACCGCTGACATGAGCTCAGTTTCCACTCAATTTACTTATTCCGAATTTGTTTGTACAAAAAACGTCACTTAAGGTTATTCTATAATAATAATAATAATAATAATAATAATAATAATAATATTTAGTGAGGGAATCCAACTCGCCAAAGGCGATTTTCAGTGGAGCCCTCCTAAATAAAAATCACCTAAAAATGACATGGGGAGTGCGGCAAGCAACATGGCGTCAAGTATCACGGGTTTACGGTGCTCCCGCTATTTTTGCTTTTTACTCCTTATATATGTTGTCCTCTTCACTTTTTCGCCTCAAATACCGCTACTTCCAACTCATCGCACCGATAGCGGCATTTTACGCGTTGCCAGAGATGTTAGCCAGCCAAAAGTGTACGATTTACAACTTTCAAGGAGGTCGATTAACTCTTGCAAGACGTCGCCATCGCTAACAAACAGAGAACTCGCTGTTGCTAGCTGCCGCTTAGCACGTTCAGCGTCGTTCGCACTTCTACTTATTTGTCTTGCCCGCGACGTCGCACTAAATCCTGGCACTGTTACACCACCAAGTCTTTCTGTGAGAGATTTTACGCAGTGTCAAGGACTAAAGATCGCACGATCTCAAGCATTGCATTGCGCATCCCTACTACGCATAATTTCACGCGTGATTAGCGCAAGCGCATTAAAAAATGGCGGCTTTTTCTTTACAGCTGGACCTCGCCATAGAGGTAAATCGTCATTTTCTCGCAAACGAGTATGGTGACCTATCATTTTTTTCTGTTGTTTTGAATTGAGTAATAAATTTTTTGTAAAATAATTATGGACCAATTCTCAGTGTAGAACAAAAAGCAATCGTCGGAAACGTGAATTTAGCAAGCAATCGTGACTACAATCATGGTGCTATTATAAAGATTTATATAGGTATAAACAAGGTGCTGTTGCTCCTAAACGAACATGTGGACCCCTCATTTTTATTTCAAAATTTAAGTTCCTATAATATAAAAAAATCAATAGGCAAAGTTTCACAAAAATCTCAGTGCAGGTTCTATTTCAGTGGAATGACCTTAAATATGACCGTAATATGTGGGGACATCCCTAGTATGGTGCCATTGCGCTTTTGGTTGTCTCCTTCTCCAATGCTTTTTGTTTGTTTGTTTTTGTTTTTAGTTAGTTATCTTAATTATTCATAATGTATTCGTATTGTATGGATTAAATCGTAATAAATAAATAAATAAATAAATAAATAAATAAAAATGCTCAAATAATGCCGAATGCTCTTGCTAAAAACCTATCGGTTTAATTTTGCGTAGTATCCCCCTTGCATCTTGCAACTTTAACAGATATCGTCAATTTAACATTATGTTATCTTTTCTATGTTACAGGCCTTCAAGTTGTAATGAAGTCAATAGCAAGAGCCATGATTCCTCTGCTTCAGATCTTATTCTTAATTTTATTTGTTATCGTAATCTATGCTATAGTAGGGTTAGAGCTTCTTCACGGCAAGTTTCACCTTACATGTTATGACGCCATAACAGGTAAGGAATAACAAACATTGCTCACTCATTACTACTAATTCATTCTACTTTTATGAGATTTGGTTGTAAGTTAATACATTGCCTTTTACTGCGATTTTTTTTTTTTTTTATTCCGACACCTTTATTCGCCTTAGTTCTGTCTTGGACCAAAGACACTTTATCATTGCAGCTCATGAATTCAGCTAAACCCCTGCATTTATTTCATATCTGGTCATACCGCCAGGAAAAAGGCAACTTTTAACTTTTAACCACTCCATTGTGACACCGCCACTCTGTACTGCTCCATGTTAACTACATCGTGAATAGCTTTGCTAGGTTTTTTTCTCTTATATATCTATTTTCAGAATGTTAACTTTTGATATTGATGTTAAAAAGCCCTCTGTCTTCAATAATAAAGCGTCTGTATGAATTGAATTTTTCAGGTGAACTCGATACAAAGTTTACTAGTCCACGTGTTTGCAGCCCACCGGGAAAGGGAGGCCGACCCTGTGAACCAGGCCTTAACTGTACAAGCAAGGAATCGGTTTGGAGTGGACCAAATAAGGGCATAAGCACGTTTGATAATATTTTTCTGTCAATGTTAACAGTATTTCAATGTATCACAATGGAGGGATGGACAGATATCATGTATCACGTGAGTTGAGAGTGAAAAACGTTTTTTCACACCACATGTGTTATATTACGGCACTATTCTGTTTTTCTGATTTCACATGTCTTACACTCTCTATCTCTTTCCCTCCTATGCGCTTCGTGGTTTTTTGTAGACACGAGCGAATATTTCAAAAGGAAATTTTACCTAACAGGTCGGTTACTAGTATCTCCGGTGCTCTTGCCCCTCAACTTAGATACAGCAGCACAGCCGGTTTCTTTATGAACTTCATGATTTTCTTTACTATTAGGTCTTGATAACTACTGTTGAAAGTTAAAAGAGTTCATTTTAACTTGTTCAGGTCCATTGACAAGTAAAGATCTAACAACTTTTCTTTCGCGTGATTGTAGAGTTACGATGCCAGAGACTATAACGCCCGCGTGGTGACTTCAATCATCTACATATCGTTAATCATCATTGGTTCATTCTTTATGCTTAATCTAGTTCTTGGTGTTTTAAGCGGGTAAGTATCAACAAGTTACTTCTTTATTTAAACTGATTAAACGCTTAAAATTTAACTAAACATGATGGTTTCCAATTAAACTATCAATTCCAACTTGAGTCTATTGTAAGAACACGTAAAACATACACACAAGAAATACTATCATGTAACCTAGTTGCCTAACTTAAGTGTACGATAACGAAATGTCACATGGTTTCACATGGCTTCACATCACATGGTTTAACTTCTGTGTTGATAACAGTTTAACTGTTTGTTCTGTTCCTATAATGAAACTGTTATGAGATCCCTCTGCAAATTGAATCTGTCTGTTTTCACTGCCTTGGATACCGCCTGTGTGATATTTCGTGCATATTTTTTTTTCCTTTTCAGTGAGTTTGCGAAAGAAAGAGAAAGAGCTGAAAATCGACGGACATTTTTCAAGTACCGCAGTCGAGAGAAAATAGAAAGACAAGTTAATGCTTACACTGACTGGATAGGGAGAGCGGGTAAGCAGAGCCCCCTTAACACGAAATGCCGGCCATACCACCTTTTTTCATCAAAAAATTAAACATGTGATTAGTTAAACGAACCGAATTAGAACGATCTAAAACTCCCAGGCACTCTCGGTGACCCCCATTGAGGCTGCGCGATCGCGAGTGACCTCATCGAATTTGAACCACTTTTGAGAGTCTCTAGAGCTTAAAACACTAACAGTAAATAGTTAACAACGAATTGCTTTTGATCATGCTCTTAAACTCTGGCAAAAGAAAAAGAAAAGCTCTAGCGAAGAACGGAAAGCTGCAAGAACGCTTAACACCATATGATTGTCATCCATTCGTTGACGCCCCAAAATCAATGAACCTCGTTCTTCACATCACATATATTTTTCGAAAACGGTCGTTCGACTTAATTCAGTATTCTAAAAAAACTCGGCATTAAAAAAAAAAATTAGAATATTAGTCTATACAGAATTACTGAAATAGTTTTGATAAAATAATCATTCAGTCTGTTAACTGGATTATAAACTGATAACTTGTTTGTGTTTTTAGAGGATATACTATTAAGGGAAGAAAGAGAAAAGCACGGAGTTGGTGAAGGTAACTTGAAGATTTTGACGACTTGTACTTAATGTTTACGTTAAGCGGCTGTTTTATAAAAAGAAAACAATCTATTTCAAACTAATGTCCTTCATGAGTCAACCATGATTGAAACCATTGTTTATTTTTGTATTTAGTTCTTTTGTGTCAAAAGCTGTCGATTTATTTTCATAATGATCCTTAAGACTACTGCACAAAATTTTATCTTATAAATTCACTCAAACTTTTATCCTGTCGAGTGTCTGGTTGGGTATCAAGATCTCCTTCTGAGATAAACGATTTTCTTTCTCTGTCGCCACCTATCAATTTTGTAACCATACAGGTGGTCCAAGAGACCCATTGAAGAAGCGCTACAGTCTGTCTGACTCAATCATGCATCTCATAGAGGATCATGGGGAAATGGTGAAGTATCTCAGAAACAAGTCTGAAAGGTACAAACCTGCTGTATACAAAATATATTACATGCCATATATTCATTAGGAAAGCTTTTCATGAGAGTAGTATTTTTTACGGTAACTGCAGAAATTCTCGCGCGCTCATTGGCTAATTTTCATTGCCAATATGCGGACAGACACATATGCGTCAACGAGTGAGAGTGGACAATTTGACAATTTGTTATCGTAAAAAGCAAATTGATGTCAGTTTTTCAGGCGTCTGTCCTGTTATTGACAATGAATTTCTTCATAATGTTGTCAAAGTAGTCTGCGGATCCACTCGGCTATTGCCTCGTGGATCCACAGCTACTCTGACAATGCTATGACGAAATTCATCATCAATAACATGACAGACGCAGGAAAAACTGAAGTCAATTTGTTAAATTGGACGCGGTGAAAGAAACCATTATTACAAGCTAACGAGCAGTTTAGTGCCTTAACGTTTTCACTGTTCCTTTTTAGTTCCAGTACGATGCGGAAAGTCAAGAAAAAAGAAAAGTTATTGCGAATCCAAGTTCGTCACATGGTTAAAAGTCAAGTTTTCTATTGGTCGGTTATAGTGTGTGTTTTCCTCAACACCGTGCTGATGTCTGTTGAGCATTATGGACAACCTGATTGGCTGGAGAAGTTTCAAGGTGAGTACCAATTGTTGTAAAAGAAACAATTGAGTATTTAGACGCACCTATAAGTCTTTTTATTTCAGTATATATCAAAATTACACTTCTAAACAACTATTATTTAACAAATATCCGGAATGCAGATATAAAGTTAAAAAAATTGAAACTTCAATCAGTTCATACAAAATTAACACTGGAAAGATGAACAAATCTGGTTTGAGTGGCAGGTTGGGATTTTAGAACGAGGTCGTTGGCGGTGTTAACGGGTGGCCGCATTAACGGGATTTTCTTATAAGAAATGGGCGTTTCACTGGGACACAAAACGTGGCCGTAATAACTAGGTGACAGTGTTAACGAGGTGACTCATTCAGGAGGATATAACAACCAGGCTTGTCTTTAAGTATAGTAACCCTGCGCATGAGTTGTGTGTATTTACCAGTAAAATGTTTGCTTTAAAACGTTTTCTTATTATTATTGCTGCATTTTTTGTTAATTGTTTCTATTTACCTTCACAGAAATTTCAGAATATGTCTTTCTCAGCATATTTATAGCCGAGATGCTATTAAAAATGTATGGCCTGGGCCCGAGAGTGTACTTCAAGTCGGCGTTCAACAGATTTGACTGTGCGGTAAAATATACACATTTGTTCTTTTACTGGGAAAGTAATTTTTAATAATCAGGCAAATTTATTTTGTATTGAGACATTATACTTTTGAAAGGTTGTTGTGAAACTGTCCTAGGTCCTTTGATTATAAGGAAAGAACACAATGAATGCTGATAAGATTGCGATAGAGGCTAGGATAGTAAAACGTTCTGCTCATCAAATTTTTCGTTAAGCCCAAGAAACATGCTGTCTCTTTTTTCGCTTCCCTACAATACACAAACACTTTATGCCTCTTATTTTTGCCTCTTTTTCTGCAGGTTGTTCTTGGAGGGATTATAGAGATAGTTGTACAGACATTTACTGATTATAGCTTTGGTATAAGTGTTCTTCGTAGTCTTCGTCTTCTAAGAATTTTTAAATTTACGAGGTGAGAAAGAATCACAAGTTTTTCACAAGGTGGAAATATTTCCTTCAACATAACTGTCTCAAATTTGTTTGTTGCAGCTTGAAGAGTAAATGCTTTGTTGCTTTTTGTATAAAATCAAGTTAAAATATTTTGTTTGCAGCAGTTTTTATGAAAATTTGTCACACATTAATAATCTGCAACCTTACCCCTTACCCCTTATATTAGCTTATATCTTGTCGCAAACCTTAAATACTTTTGTACTAAAGAGTAACAACTGGACAATCCCTTGATCATTGTCATATTATTTTGCGGTTGTAGGTTTTGGGCTTCATTACGTAACTTTGTGACGTCATTGTTAAACAGCATGCGGTCCATCCTCAGCCTCATTTTCCTTCTGTTTCTTTTCATCTTCATATTTGCTCTACTTGGTATGCAGCTCTTTGGTGGAAAGTGAGTAAAAAATGTTGGGTTAATGTGAGCCTCAAAAAATGTCGAAGGGTCTATATCCACCAATATCAGTGATGAAAGAGGTTAAAGCCGGGGTACGCTAATGTCCATAATGCCCTTAATAATTGTTGCAAGATTCATTATTTACAAATTTCTTAGACACACTGCATACTTACTTCTTTTTTTTACAACCTAAGAGCAGGCAATGTAACGTGATTCAGTTCTCGGGTTTGGTTTTGCTCCTCCTCACTGTGTGTTTGTTCTTACTGGCAAGAGCTTTACTAATATGTTGAATGAGCTCAACATATCACAGGCATTACATTTAGTGTAACTAGGAAAATTATATTTTGATCAACAGGTTTAGTGAACGTCACGATGCTCCACGAACCAACTTCGACAACTTCCTGAAGGCTATGCTGGCAGTTTTTCAGGTATGTGTGAAGACTTTGTATTTCACCTCTCGGTTGATTCGAGTCTCCACTTAATTTTGAATTTATTTTCATTATTTCAGATTATGACCGGAGAGGACTGGAATGCCGTGATGTATGATGGGATAGTTGCATCAAAAGGACCGCATACAATCACGGGAATGTTATCATCATTGTATTTTGTTTCGCTAGTGATTCTGGGAAATTGTATCCTGAAATTCAATTTACTTGACTAGAACCAATCTTTTACAGAGGGTGTAGGGAGGGTTTAACTTATAGCTGAGAATTGCTCAAAATTGTTGCTTTCAGCTGAGAAATTGCTAGTCTTGTCATCGATAGCTAAGGTCGCAGATCTACATAATCTACTGATAACTGAGAGATGGGCTAAAATGTGGACTGACAGCTGAGAAATCGGCGAAAATTTCGCTAAAATCTGAGATTTCAGCACCCCTACGAAAGCCCTCTTTTTAGAGGCATGCCATGTCAACTCTGATAATTCACTGAAAGCTGCTTGGTATGTTCACAGACGATTGAGTGAACCATTATAAGTGGTTTCATGACGTCGTTGTAAGGAGACAGTTACGTCATTGTTTTTGCATATCAGCAATTTCCTAGACATAGTATATTTTTCTTTTACCCCACCGCGGCCATCTCCATAACGTGCTGTAAATGGGGAGTACTGCAATGTTACAAAATTTAAGCAAGTAACTAGCATCCCGTCCAGGACGCATTGAAAGCGAATAAAGGTTAAGTAAATGAGAAAATGAGTTCTCTACATTCTCTACATATAAACAGCTTAAATTAATTAGGTTTTCTTAACCAAACTACACCAGACACGTTACTAAATGTATTTTTAGCCATCGCAGTAGACAACTTGGCAAACGCACAGGCCGTGACGCAAGACGAAAAAGAGGAACAAAGACAGCTAGAAGCCATGAGAAAAAAGAGGCTTGAAAAAAAAAGGGACGGATGGGCTAAAGCTCGGCAGATTCCTGTTCTTATGGCCATAAAAAATATTAACCATAGCAAAAATGACAACGACAATCCATTTCACAACATGAAACCAGTGTATCCATCTTTGGATCATGTGTCTCCAAGGTAACTAGCAGTACCAGTGTTTTCCGTGTGTTGAAAATGTATTCCAGGAAAACAGCTTACTTAAACAAAATTTTTCGTAATTCAGGTGTACAAATAAGAGCGAGTAATTGTTGGATAAAAACTATAGACTAGAGTATCCCAGGAAAGTAGTTTATTCGTTCGATGCTGGAGTTTAGAACAGCCACTCGTAAACTGTCAGGCACCTCTCATCCCTAGCTTTGAAACAGATCAACGTTACTTAAGCTGATGACAACGCAATCGGCTCACAACAAATATGCTTTGCCCAAACAAATATCCATTATTTCAAATGTGTGTTTACCCGTATCCAAACTATCATTCATATTATGGTTTGAATCCAAGAGTATCAGTGGTTCATCTAGTGTGATTGTCTGAGGTTGTCGAAACGTTTGTCACTAACAACAATTCATTTAGAAACTATCCTCAGCCAGAAGATCGCAGTAGGAGAACGATGATAATACAGTTCTCTTTATTTCCATTTTAGGGGAGCGAGATGGAACAAGAAGTCAGCTTTAAGGGTAAGACAGAGACTCCTAACATGAATTATTAATCAGCTTTATTCCTTGTTTTTCCCTCCTTTTCGTACAATATTATCATAACATTTTAGTTCATTTTTTGTTTGCTCGTTCAATAACAGGTGAAGATTTCCCAAGATGGTAAATTTCCTCAGGCTACGAATGGACAAATGTCGAACGGCAATTCCAAAGAAAACCCTGACAAAGAAGAGGAAGGAGAAGATACAGGTGAGATCCAGGGTGGGGACGGTAAGGAATCCCGTCAGGGAGGTCAGTGAAACAGTTTCAAGGATGAGTGATTGAGAATACTGAGTCTTATGCATTGTGTAAAATAACACAGCAGCGTGTCGAGAGGTTTATCATCCACATCTAATATGGCCTTACGATATCACCACACTTCAAAGCAGCCGGTTATGAGAAGAACAGAAAAATAACGCATGGGGAATACTGTCTCAATGTACTATGTTATTTTCAGAAGTTAAATGAAGACAAAAAATGCGTAACGAGAACTTATATTTCGAGCCTGGAACTGTTGGTCCACCCATCAGAACATGTCGGATACCGACACACCATCTCAGGACAGTTATAGCTAGGAATTAAAAATTTACGCCGATATCACCTTGTTTTAATTAGTTGTTTATTTATTTATTTATTTATTTATTTTTCAGAGAACAGTGTGCCTCGTAGAACGTTACTCAGCTTGCGTGATGCGGGGCGTATTATACGGAGACGTAACATTCACAGAAACGTACCAATCATACGAAAGAGTTCCATGTTTATTTTTGGTCCTGATAATCCGTAAGTGCACTCCAATAAGTCCGTGAAATGTTTCTTGTTTCTGCTACTTTGCAAAGGTAGTTTGCTTATTAAGTCTGCAATAAAATAAACTCATCCATCGATCTAAATTATGCAGCATCTTCTGTAACTTCTAAATTTTCTTCTCTTCTGGGTCTGCAAGAAGAAGGACCAGATTTCATGTGTAAAATTTAATAAATCATCCAGGTTCATATTCTTTTTCGCTGTTATTATATTTTTTTGTTTTCTTTTATCTCATTCATTGCAGTATTCGCCAGGCTTGTCACTGGGTTGTAAATCTTCGATATTTTGATGACTTCATTTTGGCGGTCATTTTAATCAGTAGCGTGTTATTAGCAATAGAAGACCCAGTCCACCCGGATGCATCAAGAAACAAGGTCTGTCGCGTGCACTTCATTGAACCATTTGCTAAGTAAAAACACAATTTTGCAAAGCGGCATTTTCACTTCTTTTTTTCAGTTTTATTTCTGTAATGTCTGGTAACAGTTTCCTCGACATCATTTCTTTCTTAAAATATAACTTTGTACCCAACGTTTTCAATTTTGCACAGGTTATTCGTTATTTTGACTATGGTATTACAGGGATCTTTGCGTTAGAAGTTCTAGTAAAGGTAACAATATCTATAAACGTATATCTCTTTTAAAGTTTATTAGACCAACTATTACTTATTCCACTACGCGGAAAGTGGGCTGGTGGGAAGGACGAATGGTACAGAAAGGCTGAACTAGACAGAGAGCAATGGAAGAGCATTTGTGTAGCCCTACCCATAACATGGAAAACCCAATGATAAATAAAAAACACTGTAACATCACAGCTTGATATTGACAATTGGACCACATCTGTATCTTGACCCCTTTGACTTTCTATGAAATAATCATCATTGCGGAAAAAAAAAGTAAAAAAAAAATCATAAAGAATATATTGTATTAAAGGCAACGATTTCTTGACGGAAATGATTGTGATTGTAAGTGAAGCTTTTTTTGTGTGCAGATGATCGACCTTGGTGTGATACTTCACAAGGGATCTTATCTGAGAAGTGGATGGAATGTCATCGATGCCTTCGTTGTGGGCTGTAATATTGCTGCCTTGCTGTTAGAGTTAGTACAGTTATTTTTATGGTTAGAATATTAACGTATTTATAAGTAAAGTAACTCTGAAAATTCCCTTTGGGTACGAGGTAACAAAATTTGTATATATACATGTAATTTAAATTGCACTGCAATTTAAAAAAGTTAACTAATTGAAAAAGATAAAAACAGCTTTATAGATTGGTAAGGCAGCTATAGGGATACATCCCTTTGGAGCCAGTCTACCACAATGGAAGCCGTCTTAGTGTTTGATTTTTTAAATATTCTGTTCTTGATTACTTGGAACAACAACAACAGTTTATTTCTACTACTGTAAACAACTAAAAGAATTAACAAGATTATAATTATAAATAAACAAATATACAGTACAGTACATACAGTAGTGGGACACCCAAAATAACTAAAAAGCTAAACTAGTTGGGTGACCGTATTCAATTCAAGCATAGACTCTGAAGGTTCTTGTGTTCGTGGTTCTCAGCATAGGAACTGACGACAACTTACAGAAGGATGCTATCAAGTCATTTCGTGTTTTACGAGTGCTCAGACCTTTGAAGGCCATTAACAAGTCAAAAAAACTTAAGGTTAGATTCAGTGTTATATGTTCATTATATGTCTTCAATCATCATGTCATCATTCTGATAAAAGATTTTTGTTGCTGTTTTATTATTATTACTTTCGAAGGGTAAGGGGTGGAGTTTTGCTGTAATTACATCAAGAATTTCCATCCTGGCTAAAATATAAGCGCGGACGCCAAATGTGAAACAAACTTCTTGTTTCGTGAAAAGTACAATCACTGCGCCTACACAGATTCACTTTTCATCCCGGGCTGAAGTTTCATACCGATTAAATGACGTACAAGAGCTTTTTAAGCCCAAACTGACACCCTCTCCAACTAATCGACACGTTCATTTCACGAGGATGTTTTTCGAGAATCGGACTGAGATTTCCGCAAAGAGTCGAGTGTACCTATCTCTCGATTTTGTCTACCTGTTTCTTGCTTTTTCTAGGGTGTGTTTCGGTTGAAGACGAAAAGAGAGTCTGAGCTCTTAAATGAAAAAAAAAATCGTATGAGAATAATACAAGTTATCAAATGGCTGCGATGAAAATGACTTTATTACACTGATATGAGATATATCGTAGAGATAATAACTATGAAATTTTTCAAAAAAAGTATTTAATTTCCAATACTTAGATTTGTTTATAATTTTTAGGCTGTGTTCGAGTGCATGATGTATTCTTTAAAGAATGTACGCAACATTCTCCTCATCACGTTATTGTTCTACTTCATATTCGCTGTGGTTGGCGTGCAGTTGTTTAAGGTATTAGTCTCTAAAATATTTTATCTTCATTTGTATTTTTAATATAAGAAAGAAGCGCGTACGAGAGCCTTGCCCAACACGAACTGTTATTTGGTTGCCAGTATAACAAATTTTGTTTTTATTCTTAGGGGAAATTTTGGTATTGTACAGATCTTTCGAAGATGACGAATGCAACTTGTCAGTAAGTATTCAGCCTCTGTCACCTACTCCATCATAACCACGCTGACAAGAGCCTTGGCATTCTGTCGCTTGGCTTTGTTTTACTGTGAAAATAACTTTTACATGCAAACAGTTTCTTCTTAACAACGCAAGTTGTCTTGTGTAGAGTTTAAACGAATCTCGCCTTTTTCTGAACACACCCTGGACGTCAGCCGACACGCCTGCTAAGGACCAGCTATATCCAACACGTTTTCTAAGTAAAACCTTCACTTAATCAAACTTTTCAAAACTGACTGGGGACACTCTTTAAAAAAATTAAAATTTTAAAAGAGATTAAGATTTTCCAATTGAAAAATTGGACCATATGTGCGGGCCGAGAGATTTGATGGAATACTTGCCAAGCCTTATACCTGTAGTGTTCTCTCTCTAAATGTTATGATCATTGTATACGAGCGGGAATTTAACCAAGATGTTATTTTTAAAAACTTCAACTCACAGCAAAATAAATCATGTTTGTTTTGCCACTCTTCTCTGCATCTCGCTGTCTTTAGATTAGAGTGTTAATTAGTTTACGGAATGAATTCAATGTTTTTCTTTGCAGAGGACAATACTTCAAGTACAATGTTGCCATCAACAGTAAAATAAGTCTGGATAATTTTGAGGTATCTATTATCTAATGTAAATGAATTTCTGTAAAATTCGAAGATGACAATCTTCTAGCAGTGAAGAAATCTAGCACGCCGCTTTCCTGTTTCACTTTGAGTTTATTTGTTCCAAGGACGCTGAATGAGATTCTTTCTCTTCCTTAAGTTTGTCTTCGTCAAAAATGTCAAGCTCTTATGTTTTACACCTTCAGGTTAAAGACAGAGAGTGGAAGAAACACAAGTTTAACTTCGACAACGTACCACATGCCATGTTGGCTTTGTTTTCCTCTTCTACTGGGGAGGGGTGGCCTCAGTAAGTTTCGTAACACATGTTCTTCAATCATGTGATCAATACCTATTTTGAGTTTTTCTGTGTATCGTTTCCACAGAAATATCCCTTTCCATATAAATATTAGACAGGTAAATTTCGACTTGTTCTACAAATAGTGAAATTCAAAATGAGATCTGCCATCTTGGATTTCTATATTCTCTTAGAAGTCAAAAATCATAACAATAGTATGCCCACCAGTAAACAAGATAAAAAAAACAGACGAATTTGCCGGAGAAAACGAAATTTGTCTTGACCTGTAAGTCAAAATCATAAATGCCTTCTCCACGGCACTGTCAAATGATACGGAGAAATAGTTGACACATTAAAAGTTCCGGTGAGGGAGGGAATGGACAGCTATAGAAAGTTTCAGCAGTAAATCCTCTTTTCAAAATTCTGCAAAGACCTCTTAGGGTTACATCGCTCTCCCTCCTCCTCCCCACCCCCCCCCCCCCCGCCCCCCACCCCCAACGCTAGTGTACCGCTATCGTCGAATTGAAGTTGACTTAATAACTTACAAGACAAGCTGTAACTCCATTTTTCGGTTATTTCAATTTTATGCTTTAATTAAGTTGACTTCAGAGTAACTTGTTTCTTCTTTTATCCCTACAGAGGAATGTATCACACTGTTGACGCGACCAAAGAGGATCAAGGGCCTATCAAGGATTACCAAATCCAGATGTCTTTGTACTATGTCTGTTTTGTTGTTGTGTTTTCTTTCTTCTTTTTAAACATGTTCGTAGCTCTGATCATTGTTACATTTCAAGAGCAAGGAGAAAAAGAAATGGATGGATGTGAACTCGATAGAAATCAGGTATTAACACCATACCTAATTGAACGTAGAATTCCTTTTAACCCTTAGAATGCCAAACTTTCGCCAAAAAATACCGTTTTCTACCATTAACCGTTCTCAATTTCGTTTGTTGGCCCTTTCCTTTCTTTTTTTCTCGGCCCTTTTACACTGGCTTTCTTTTGCATTGTATGTTCTTTCTGGCTGCGGTGAAAAGTTGGATGTTAAATACGGGCGAAGCCTAGAAATGGACCTTGATCAATCATACGCGTTGTGGACCATTTTACCACCATTTTTGCACCAAAACTGATAACGTTGTTTTTCGATTTGCGACGTCGGAATGTCGTCGATATCTAAACCTGACCATTGTGCGGAAAGGGCTAGCCTAGCACTACCATCTGCTTATCAAGAATATCTGATGACATTTAAATTGATGACGTCACAAGTGGTACAAAGAGCACGACCATTAATTACGCATATATGTGTAGTTGTTATTCAAAGGGTTAAGTAGAGAGGACGCCTCTTCCTCATTATCTGGACTGTAAGAAAATTGTTTCTCGATTACTCATGATAAATGTGCATCGAATGTTTTTAAAATCCTACGAAGTGTTTCATCAACTTTACTTCAACTTTTACTCTGTCTTCTAAGTCTGACGATGACGCCCTCAATCAGTTGCATGCATGTGACAATTCAAATGAAAGTTTCTTGAAGTAACACTGTTTCTTTGCATCTATTGGTAAAATATAATTTTTGCTTTACACTCCAGCACTCTGCGCGTTTATGAGCCAATTTATATTTTATATTTCAGCGAGATTGCATTCAGTTCGCCATGACAGCCAAACCAAGACAACGTTACATGCCGGAGGATAAAAACACTTGTGTTTATAAAGTGTGGAAGGTTGTGGACTCCAAACCCTTTGAAATCTTTATCATGGCCACTATTGTTCTCAACGCAATAGTTCTTATGGTCTCGGTAAGAAATTCTAAATAACCAACTATATTTTTGGTTATTTCTTAAGAATGTGTGACAGCTGTTAGATCGTCCGGAGTGGTAGGTAAGAAACATTCGAAGGAAGAGACAAGAAGGAATGCAAATTCTAATAGACGAAACTCGCAGCTAAATGTTCCAACGCAACGGAAAATAAAACATATAATAGCAGTAAATTGAAGTGCATTTAAGTTTCTTCAGCAAAGCCGGAGACAGCTGTTTCATGTTATCCATGTCCTAATTTATCATTGCACATATCGTATTTCTATTTCAACTCTTACATTCCTCATAAGTGATCAGTTGTTTTATTCCCCTCCTTGCACTTCGGACTTGTATCGATACTATAAGGAGAAGTAAGTTTCCGATCAATGTTAGGATTAGCAGGTTCCTCTTTCTCTACAGTATGACGATGCTTCTCCTCAGTATGAGAGAATCCTCATCAATTTAAACGCCGCTTTCACTTTCGTGTTTCTGTCCGAAGCCATTTTGAAGCTGATAGCGTTTAGACAGGTTAGTTTATTTTATCACGTCCCTGTTTATTCCTTTAACGTCTCTTTCTGTAGGGCTGACTTTTAAACGTCAGCCATTTTAATCGTAAACTTGGGTTGCTTACCAAGCGCTCCTGATATTAAGGTTACCGTATACCTTCAGATCGGTAATTTTCTTCAAATTTGGATTTTTGGGTCAAAGTAATAGTCGAAGAGTAATCTCTTATTTCTGAAAAAAAAAATTGAAAAAAACTAAAGATTGGCGGAAAAATGGAGGTTTTACGTTATGGCCGGAAGTAAAAGTTCCCTCTTGATTGACAGCCCTATAACGCGTATGCAATCAACCGAGACGACTTTCGCGGAAATATGGATACCACGAATTGACTGGCTACTCACATCTACTCAGTTGATCAGCATTGTTAATCCAAGCATTAGGTGTAATTCTATTAAGTTATAAGTAAACGTGGACCACGGAAAACTCCGTGGACCAGTTCGAAAAAGCGAAACAGCTAAGAACGAATGAAAATATATCTCGGAGTGAAGAAGCGAAAATTGGCCTCGCGGATGAAGCTAAGGCTATCGTATCAAGCGGGCAAAAAGATCGAGTCAAGAGAAGAGAAAGGTTCTGTAAAAATTTGGGAACTTGACAGCGATAACAGCGATTTTTACAGTGACTCTTCTGTTGAGTCCGATACCGATGAATCGTCTGACTCATTGAGATTCATTGGAATATTGTCCAAGCACATTTGCTCCGCCGCGCTTTCTTTTGTTTGTTTTCTTCGCCCAGCCACTCTAGCGTTCGTATCCTTTTTCGTCTTCCCCATTTTGCCAGACCAGCTTTCAGCGCATTGCGAAACACAAGGGTGCTTTGGAGATTCACGCGTAAATTTCACCGCGAGAAAAAACTTTCCAAACGCCGATTGGCTTAGTGATCTGAGAACCCTGTTGAAGGCGTTTGTGGGCGGAGTTTGTTTGCGAAGTAAGAGATTTTTCTTAGCGCTGTTTTCTCGAATAAATTTTTTCGCTTGAAGCAGACACTTTAAAGAGTTACAAATCAAAGGGAATTTCTTCGATTGCCCTCAAATTTGGACAGTAGCTAGATTAACATATAATAAACAAAATCATGTCTGCGAATTGTTTATTTCGAAATATTTTTTCTCCGAGAGCGATTTTTGTACGATCACTTCACATTTTTTAAATCCTATTTAAAAAATGTTCTGTAACATTTTACTGTAATTGAATATGGCAAAACGCAGACACGCTTTTTACCGCTTTTTGTCCCTAAATCGGGGAAAAAACTAAATCGGCGAAAAACAAAATTCGCTTTGACTTGTAGCTTCCAAAAGGTGATTAGGGCGCTCGCATTTGGTGGTCCTGAAAAAATCGGCAATTCATTTCATTTCAAAATTCTTGGTGTAGTTTGATAGCCAGCTCTATAAGCTTTAATTTGATATAGGGGTTTAGGTATCTACCGCTTAAACCGGACGCGCTACATCCCTTGGACGCGAGACACCTCTCAAGGTATACAGTAACCTTAAGCAGGTTAACCACAAGAGAGGTGTTCCTGTACTGAACAACATGAGTTTCCAATCAAGGATAAGAGGATGTGTGATAGTTGAAACAAAGGAAATCATAATCGTTATGATGTTTGGATATGATCTTAATTAGCTCATATTTTTATCATTTCATTTCTCTGTTTTCTGGTTAGTTGTAGTTTTGATCAAGAAGATATATCAAACGCTAGAGGTAGTGTGTTCCCATATTTTCAAAACTCTCGAAGTTCGAATTCCTCAACAACATTCCGCAGCGCTTCGTACTGTCAACTCTATACTCTGTGTTTGGAAATGTGGGAAAACACGGTCTATGTTGTCTGATATATTACGTCTCAGTAACAATCACCTATGACCCCACCTAAATTTAATTCGAAGGGCACCTTGATCTCTTACTTTCCAGAATAAAAGATTAAAAAATCATTTGTTATTATTTCAGAATTACTTTCGAGATTTCTGGAATGTGTTTGACTTCATCATTGTCATCACCACTTTGGTCGGCGTAATCCTAGAATTAAACGTAAGTAAATATCAACATTTATCAAGTTTTTTTTTTTCTTTCATTTACGACATCCTTCATTCATTGACTGATTTATTCATTCATTCATTCATTCAATTTAATTCTTTCGTTGACCTAGACAAAAAATTATTTGCAAGTGCTTTATTACATAGCAGAACAAGTGAAGAAGATATAGTTAAGAATTGTATGTGCAACAAAATCTTTCCCTCACTAGTCAACCACCCAAAAGGCCAGTGACGCCCTTCCAGTAGACCCGAGTTTTTTCCGACTCTTTCGAGCTGCTCGGCTGGTAAAACTACTGAGACAAGGATACACCATACGAATTCTATTGTGGACATTCCTACAGTCATTCAAGGTGAGCGGATGTTGTTGCTTTGACTATTTGTTTAGGTTTGGGTGACGGGAAACAAGAAAAATAAACACGAAGTTGGCCATATACCTTCAAACCTCCCCAAAGTTACGCGTTTTGTATTAAGGTCACGTTGTAATTATCCACCGGCTGTTACCGCTGCCACAGTTATCGGTATTTCGTGAGCCGTGACTTATGGGCGCACAAAGACGACAAAATACGAATATGTCACGTCTTTAAGATACAACACGACTAAACAGCATTGTTGCTCACTGTTTTTCTACTGATATGTTACGCCTATCACCACAGTCGCAGCTTGTAAGTCATTTCAATTAAAATATTTAACTACAACAACAGTCTATATTTTTTCGTTGATCAACTTCCATTGTTACAACTGGCCTGGCCAGGAGATAGCTAGCGCTGATCCAGGCGGGCCAGTCTATCATAATCTAATTACAAACGAGCTTATTCATAAATACATAGCAATAGGAAAATTAAACAAAAGTAAATGAAATCATGTACAAATTAAGATAGGAAAGGATGAAAGAATTCTTAATACTTGTATGTGGAATTGACTACATATGTGGCAAAATTAGCAAAGATATAAATATAATGGTTAAGTTGAAACATTATGTATCAAAAGCAACACTTATTAGTGTCTATTATTCTCTTATTTATCCTTACCTTACCTATGCTTGTACACTTTGGGGAAATAATTATAACGCTCCATTGTCTCAAATCGTAAAATTACAAAACAAAGCGGTTCGTGTTATAAATGATGTTCCTTTAATGGAATCAATAACTCCACACTACTCATCCTTAGGCTTTCTGAAATTTCCTGATATTGTTAAACTGAACACGTGTATGCTTTTTTATGATTATTTCACCCATGATAAGTTTCCTAATTTACCTGTTTCATTAGTATCTACACTACATAATTACAGTACCCGTAGTGCATCATCCAACCAAGTTGCAGTACCTTCATTTCGAACTAATCTTAGAAGATTTTGCCCTAGTATTACTGGAAGTTTCTTTTGGAATAATATTCTGCAATCCATTAGAGACAAACCATCTAAAAAAATGTTTAGAAAAGCACTTTTTCGCTGGTACCTTGCTCAATACTAATGAAAACATTATCTCTTTATAACTTTCTGAGCTATTTTGTCATTTTTCCTCTTCTTTTTTCCTTTTCTTTTTATTAATAATCTCAAGTTATACATAACTTTAAGGGGCACAAAATTAGTTTATCTAGATGTGCCCCTCTCCTCTCCTTCCAATATACAATGTAATTCAATTTAAGTGATGTAATTTCTGTTTTATGCGTTTTTTTTCTTCGTTACAAAGCACTATCGGTTACTATTTACTTTCTTTACGTTATATTTACATACAGTGGAACCTCGATTTAACGAACCTCTATTTAACGAATTCTTCGATATAACGAACTGTCCCGGCCAAAGTTACAGTAAAATGTATGGAATAGAACCTCGATACAACGAACCTCGATATAACGAATTCTTCGATATAACGAACATAATCCGGAAGCCCAAACGTAAAATCTACCTCGATATAACGAATTACAATGTCAACACGCGACAGAAGATAAACGCTGAACAGATCAACAGTCAACAAATCCGTGTAATCCTTGTGGTAAAGAGACAGCAGTCTTTCAGTCAATGGCTTATTATATGCCATAGACATTAGCACTATAGTATTTCGACATCAATTAACTTCTGCTCTATCTTCTTTGAAATCCGGAAATGTTGGGTAGTGCAATATAACAACACTAAAGCCCGTTTCCTGGTTTACATAGACAATTTTCTGTATAACCTCTACGTTGCAACATTTTTAAATCGCTACTCTGAAAGTGTCGTTTTTTGTAAACAAAAGCTGCGCGTCCGCTCAAAAGTGAAAATAATTGATACTGAAAGCCACCATGCTTAATGAATTGCATCTCAAAACGCGGCACTTCTGGATGACGAAAATTGCTTTGAATTGCGTGACAGAAGTCACCTGTGTTACAAACCAAGCATTAACTATGACCTCGATATAACGAACATTTTGATCGTTTCCCCTCAAATTCGTTATATCGAGGTTTTCGATATAACAAACCCTCGATTTAACGAACAAATTTGGCCGGTCCCCGGCGACTTCGTTAAATCAAGGTTCCACTGTATCTATGTATTAGCTAGGAATTGGAGGAATAAAGAAATAAATAAATGTGGAATTGTGTGTGGAAATGTGAAAAATCAGTATCAGATTAATCAAACTGAACTTCTGTCAATCCCCCGTCAACAGGCGCTGCCTTATGTGGTCATTTTACTTGGTATGTTGTTTTTCGTCTACGCTGTCATCGGAATGCAGGTAAGATATTGTACTTCTCAAAAGTTTGACAACAATAACGTAATGAACAGAGTGGACATTATCGACCTATTTTTCAATACCTCAACAATACCTAGGATTTCCTTGTAGGCCATTAAGCGAATAAACGTGAGACAAAAAGGACCCTTTATAAATTGGAAGCAATCTTTTCGTCTTTGATGTTTGGGCCTTTTTCCTGGACAACACACGAGTCGGCAACTTAGGTAGGCGATTTTTCAGCGTTTATTCGATCACTAGCAAAACACTTCCGTCATGATCATTATCAACGTCATCGAAGCTATCATCGTCATCATTATGATCGCACAATGTAACAGCAAATCACGTTTATCCTTATCAGCACATTGCCGTTTTAGTTGTTTGGCAGGATTCGCCCGAGTGAGGACTGGAGCAAGCAAATAAACCATCATAACAATTTCCGGAACTTCTTCATGGCACTTCAAGTCCTGTTCAGGTAAATACTTCTCTGTTACAGTGAATAAGAGATCTGAGTAAGATTCCTGTCAAAACAAATCACTGATTCAGTCTAATATTTGAGTATCTCTTAGTACCGTAGCATTTCGACAAAAATAGGTTGTGTGATACTAATAGCATAGTTCTCTCACTACGATTAATTTGGACTGACAACTCGTACAATTGCATTAAAATGTTATTAAAAATGCACTCTTGAAATCAATCCTTGACTTGTGTCATTGCTGTTGCAGAGCATCCACAGGCGAGAACTGGCATAAAATAATGCTGGACTGTTTTGACGATGCCAAGTGTGATTCTGATGAAAACAGAAGTTGTGGCAGCACTGTCGCTTCCATTATCTATTTCTGTACTTTTTACTTTTTTTGCACGTTCTTGGTAAGTGTAAGAGGAGCGCTAAAGAACACTTCGTGTGCGTCAAGCGCACACTGCAGCTTAGCCGTGTGGAGATTGAATAGTGTCATGACGCTTGCTGAGGACTGAGCGCTTACTTCGTTTTCTGACATTAAGTGTGAAAAAAGAGAGATCTTTCGTTTAAAGGAATTGTTCTTTCACAAGAAGCTTCGTGTTAATGATTGCACTCTCATGGTGTTGTAACTGAAATAGGAATAGGAGGGAATAGTGATGCTTATTGTCAAAACAACATTCAGAGTACGGGGACCTTTATTGGAAACAGGGCGTTAAATCCCGTCAGTAAACAGCAAACTATCCGCCTGGTTTGCGTTATATTTTTCTGGAAGCTTTATTGTACTTTCTGACAAGTGACTTGACCGTCTGATATAACAGAACTTGATGGTTACAACAGTTTCATCTGGCTTATTGGTATATAACTTTTTGCGCAAAAAACAAATTTCTTTGATTCTTTGATAAATGTTAGTTGTGGACAACTTAAGGCTTGCTTCCTTCCAGTCTTAACGTAACCGCGAAAGTAGCCCTAACCTTAAAGCTTAAAGCCGGCCGTAGAATACGTGTATTCTGAAAGCTGATCTGCGTTTTCTTTTATTTTGTTTGTTTGTTTGTTTGCTTGTTTGTTTGTGTTTTCGCGGCTTGCTGTTACATCAAGGTTGTTTCTTTGTTTATTTCAGATGCTAAATCTCTTTGTTGCTGTTATTATGGACAACTTCGAGTATTTGACTCGTGACGAGTCCATTCTAGGCCCTCATCACCTGGACGAGTTTGTGAGAGTCTGGTCCGAATATGACCCAGGCGCCACGTAAGAACACCAATGATTTCTTGGTAGAACTCTATGTAATTAACAAGAAACACGACTTAGCTATGGACTCAGTTGCTAAGTATTTAGAGAATGAACGGATAAGACCCATCCAGCTACCCCAGGGAAATCCACAGCCAAGATTGAAGGTTGAAAGTTTGCCACTGTTTTTCAGTGAACAAAAACGACTCCCACCATTTCAGAGCAGAGCCTATCCGAAGTTCTAAAACATCTAACAACCCAAGGGTTGTTTGGACTTTAGTTACTTTTCAATTTCGCGGACAGCTGATATTTAGGACATTCCTAAGCGTCATCCAGAGCATTCATTGCGTACCATTTATTTTTGTTTCTTCAGAGGACGGATTCCACACACAGAGGTGTACCGCTTGATGTGTGACATGTCTCCCCCGGTGGGGTTTGGAAGAAAATGCCCAAAGTTTATCGCCTATAAGGTACACGTGATTTGCTAAGTGTAAAGGTTATGATGTTAGACTTTGCTCTCTTATTTTATTTTTTGTGGTGTAAATTGCATTCGAAATGGTTCTATGATTATATTGAGCACTCTGAAGAAAGAAAAACTATAAAAGAGTGCACGCGAAATGATATCAAGGAATTATTTCTATTCTCAGAACATGTACCTCACCATTGAGACATCACAAACGACCATGTCTGTTCCCGTTATTATTCTCTAATTTAGACAGTCATTCCTTGTGTTACTCATTTACTTAATATTTACTGATTTCACGCTAGAAAGTGTTTCTCTGTGTTTCAAGAAGTTGCGTTGAAAATAAAACTCGGAGCAGACCCGCTGTCGCAACTGCACTGTTTCTACTTATTGATGTTTTTGTCGTACATTCGTTCGTTCCTTGTTTTGTTGGATCTTATCTATTTTTTTACACGACTTCATCATTCCAACGGCTGTTGCAAATTGTTGAAATGTTATGTCAGTGTTTCACACCAATATTTAGCAGCTTTGCTTTTCTTGTCTTTTAGCTGTTGTTGTTGTTCACTTTTCTCAGTTCACCCCTCAAAAATCTCCCAAAATTTGCAGTAGATTGTCGTGTAACAATTTTCCGTATTTGTTTTCTTGGAAGCGTCTGATAAAGATGAACATGCCAATCATGGGCGACAACACGGTCTTATTCACATCCACCTTGTTTGCGCTCATCAGAACAGCGCTTGGGATATTTAGCACAGGAGACCCAGCATACGCCGACAGTGAACTTAGAAGAACGATAAAAATACTGTGGCCAAAAACGTCCAAGAAGATACTGGAAAAGATGATTCCTCTTCAGTCAGGTAAGAATAGTACGTTAACTAGAAACCGCTTTGATTAATGTTTATATTTTGATGACAAACTGATGCCTCGGCAGCATGCTTCGGGGATATAAAATCTTTTAACTCAAAAGGAAATTGCTTCGATAACAAATCATGGGTGGTAACAACTGATCAAGTCACGGTGTATTTAGTTTTTATTTTGCTCTTGACTGGTCAACATGATGATAGCGGAGCTCCGGCGGCCCGCAGGGTCGCTAAGCGGAGCGCCATACCGATATAGGAATGAAAAAGAAACCCACGAATGTTATCATGGCTAGCGGTATTGCTCATAGGCGTGTAGGCACGACGACGACGGCGACGGAGTCGCGCAAGATGGCGGCCATACTCTAGATAATAGGTTTACAGAGACATGCACCCTTGGTTTATAACGTCCTTCTTTGATATTGGACATCCATGTTATGGTCAATTGACACCTATCAAAACAAGGTATCCACTGACCAGTATCAGGTGACCATATCGCGAGCTCAAGTTTAGAGCTCATAGAGGTCACGTGTCTTTTTTAAGTTG